>NC_133787.1:32099367-32140909 GCF_003597395.2 Chelonoidis abingdonii
CACATGAAAAGACCTAGGTTTACAATTTATGATTAAAACTCTACTATCTACACAATATACATAGACATAAAATGTAAAAACTTAAATATCTTAGAAACAGTAGCCAATCAGTTGTTTTAATTGTCATATTTGAATTCAGCACATCAAAATACATAATAAATACTACATTTTGTCTCTGAAGCAGACAACTTCTCAAAAACTGTAGACCAGTGATATTCTAGCCCTGCCAGTTCAATATGCCATACATAAAATAATGGTAAAACCAGAGGGCAGAAGTACCTCTTCATTCCAGAATATACATTTTCTCTGAACTCTCAATGAGAAACTTACTTCTTAATGGAGAAAAAGAAGAGGGAACATATCCCCAACATGTTTTTCAAGCTCAACTCATTCTGAAAAAAAAAAGTGTTTTTTTGTTTTTTTTTTAAAAAAGCATGATTTCCTGCCAAGAAACTCCCATTTTCCAGCTAAAATTGGTATTCAGACATGATAATTTTACTCTAGTCCTCAAGCATGGAGCAAGCCCATATAACAGCTAATCACAGACTATCTTTTATTCATGAAATCTGATTTTCCATTACTGCTATTTTCCAACAATTGTGGTTTAAAAAACACAATTTTGCACATTTTACTTAATTTTTCAGATATGGAAATAATGAAAAATAGGCTTGTCAGTTACAATAAGAACAATATATGGAAAGCCGAGTTTTTGTCACGCGCTGCCACACTCCGCTCTGCTACACTGGTGCAAACCCAATAACTTCAAGATGTGGCTTTATGGGCAATAAAGAATGGAACTGCAGCTAGTTTCACCATAGACAATTTTTGAATGAAAAGACAGAATTTATTGGACTATAGCAACAGTATGAGGAACATGTAATTACATTTTAAAGCTGAGCTATGACTCAAAATACTTATTAATATAACTCTTGAATATATTAATGTCACTAAAGAGACATTAAACCTTCTTGCAAGTTGTGTTAACATAAAGATCACTCAATTATTAGCAGCCTAAAGCACCCTACTGCACTTTGCAGTACTTCAGTGTTTGTAATGTATGCTAGAAGACAGGCCAGCTTTCTTTTAACACTTTTTACTAAAAATTAAATTAGAATATCCCTAAAGTAAAAACATTCTAAGCACATTTAGCTTTCTCTGTATAAGAAATGCTGGCAAGCATATATAACAATGGGGTGGTCTCATTCCTATTGTCTTTAAAAAATGATTTATAACTGACAGCTGACACTGAAGCACTGCACTGAGCAATCATGAAAGCCTAGAGAGTAAAAAAGTAGTTTTTACCCTGCTCACTGACGCTGTATAGACTCAGACTCTAACAGGTGAGCTCTACCTATCTGAAAAGGCCAACATTAGGGAGCAGAACTGGTTGCAAAGTAATATTTTTCTCCTGTGAAAAATGTTGATGAAAATGTTTCTGTCAAAAATCATAACAAAGTTGGTTGCCAAAAACTTACATTTTCAAATTTTCATTTTTTGGATGAAAACCCTAAAATTGTTGACAAAAATGGAATTTTTTGGCCACACAAATTTCTCTTTACTCAAAAAGCCATTTTTTGTCAAACTAAAGTTTTGACAGAAGATTTTTGAGCAACTGCATGAGGGAGTTTTACTTTTCTAATTAAGGGTCTAGCAGCTACTGACCTTGGTATGTTCACCAGAAGTAGTGGTGTAGTGCTGCCAGCTTCCTGCTAATCCCACTCCATTGAGAGGGCCCAGAAGCGGCCCAGGCAGCCCCAAATTGGATAGGATTGGCTCAGGAGGAGCATCACCTACCCAGGTGGAAGAGGAACGGATTAAGCATCTGTAATGGGGGTAAAATCACCACTGAAACACTCCAACAAACCATGATAAGGGGTTGATGGTGTTCTTTCACTCTAGTTCCTATGGTCCTGAGTCTGTGGCTTCTATGTCCCAACCCTCCGGCCAGGTCACCTTTCACATTCAGGGTTGCAGAAAAGTCCAGACAGAAAAAAACCCAAAGTCTAATAACCTTTATGACAGGCCTTCAGCTCCCATATAGTATTCATCAATCTTTGCCTCTTCTAGTCTTGAGGCTTGTACTTACACTATGGCTGGGGGAAGGGGAGGAGAACCCAGGTCTGCCCTCTCCTTTCCTCCGAGTTCCAGCAGGGTCCCTGTGTGTTAGGCAGCTAAGGGATATTCCTTAAAATCCTTTGCCACTTCCCTGGGCTGCTCCTACCTTTTCCCATTTATTGGCATCTCTCAGAAGGACTGCAACTACCACTACACCTTCTGTCTTTGAGCACTTTCTTCCCAACTCTCTATTGAAGAGTTTTCTCAAGGCTGCTCCGGCCTCTACCTGTATGGTGCCCTATCCTCCTTCTCAGTTGGCAATACTAAATTAGGCCTGCCCTTCTTCCCTCCCCCAGGTGTAGCCTGAGGGGCTACCTAGGCACTAATTAATCCTTTATTTGCTAGTATGGGACACATGACCCATCACAGCATCTCTCAGGCAACCTTCACTGAAGGGCTCCTAAGAAACCTCTGCTGGAGTTCAGTCCTCCCTATTCCTGCAGTACTACCACCTGCACTAGGGGAATCTCCCATCCAGCACACTTGCCACCACAGGAACAGGGAGGTGTAATTTGCATTCTCCTGTGTCTACAGGGAAAAATCCAACCCAAAGCAATAAATAGGACAGTTCCCAGAGAGAGATGGGGGGAAACTGAATGGTTTTGCATGCAAAAGTGGCCGTAGTTCAATGTATACTGTACCTTTCCCCAGTTTTGGTATCCTTTTTCCAGGGGGAATTCTGCACGTTTTTGCATCAATAAAAGGTCAGTAGAGAACCTTTATGCAGTAGAGCAGGAAAATTCAGTTCAGTGCATCACCACTCTAGATCTGAAAAAATCATAAAATGTACCTTTTTATATATTGCACCCTTTATCTTAAAGGCTCACAAAGCACTCTTGAAATAAATTGATGAACAAACACATCTCCCATTTCTTGGGAGTTAAACAACTGCTCTGTGCTTGTTCTGATCTGTGAATTTAATTGCTACAGAACAGACTTGGATCAACAGTCATTCACATTAGCCAGCTCATGATTTATTTTCATGTATGTGGCTTACCCAAATCTTTGCTCGAGAGTCAGAACATAAATATTTTTCTCCCTGGTTTATCCTTTCAAAGGCAGAAATTATTTTTAAAACTTTAACATTATTGCCTTTAGTAACCTCTATATTTACATTGCCTACCATTTTCCATTATAAAAGATTCTGCAAATAGTTGTTGGTTTGTTATAAACCTCACAAATCTACATAGTTTGCAGCAGGGCCTTGAAATTCAGTAGGGAGAAAGCACTCTGGATAGACAAGTGCCTTTTCTTTTGCATTCAGGTTTCGCTAATTTATAAACTGTTAAAAATGACCATTTTCCCTCTCTTGCTTGCATTGCTCAGGAAAAATTTAGGATCATGCCAAAATAAGAGTTGAACATGAACTCTCTAAAGAGCCAGCTGCATACTACTACCCAAGCAGCAGCAGTAGTGCATGCTATACTGGGAAGGCCTATGAGCTGTTGGAGCAATGGTGGGTACAGGTTCTTCCACTCCAAATGATATCTCCCAGTGTGTAGTGGTACCTGAGTGATGTAGTTCATGAAGCCAGACTGAACAAGCTTCAGCACCCCTTCCCCTACTACATGGATCAAGAGATCCTTCCATTCTGGGAAGGGTCAGGGAGAGAGAGATGAGGAAGAATAGTCAGAGACATTGTGGGAGGGAAAGTGGTAATAAAGGCAGTGGAAAGAGGGGCGGGTTTACACACAATAAGAAAGAGAAAGAAGAAATGGAATGATGAGCAGCATGAAACCAGCACTGTTAGGGTACAGTGCAAGACCCATATCTTTTCATTAGCACTCAAATCAGATGGGCCCTGAGGTATTTGGGGTAGGAGTAAAATCTCTGCTTTCACAAAAATAGTTTCTTAAGGAGCTGATCCTAATACCACTGAAATTAATGGGAGCTTTCCTATTGATCTCAAAGGCCTTTAGATCCTAAAGGGGAGTTCCAACTTCTAGCAAAATATTACATATCTCTTATGTTTGGCACTAGAATACGGTCCCTAGATAACATAACGATGAACACAATAGAAATAGTTATAGGGAGAGAAATGGGCAAAAACAAAGAACCAAAGAAGAGAAAATGCCTAGGAGGGGATGTCTAGGAGTGGGCAAATAACATGTAAATAAGGATAATGGCATGAAGTGGGACCATTGGCTGAGCATTAGGAAAGACTTCCTAATGGTGAGATCTAGTAGTGTGTGGAACTGATGACGACCTCATTGCTTGGGACAACTAAAAGTAGATGGACCAAACATTGGAAGAACAATCTCATACTGGCCAGGGAGAGAGACCTACAGTAATAAATCTTTTCCATCTCTTATTTCTTGGAATATTTTTATATATTCATCCCAATACGGTCCTTGAACTTTCCTGAGATTCGGAGCAAGACATCTGACAGCAGTAGCATCTCCTCCTGCTCATTTCATTCTTTGGGGGCAGGGAGGAAAGGCTCAACTCTGTCCCACCTCTTCTCAGCAGAGGAACTAGAAGAGAAGTGCATGAAAGAAAAGCAAAGGTGTGAAAAGGGGCAGCAGTGTTTCCTCCCTGGAAGATAAACACTAAACAGTGGCATTTATAAATGATTTAGTATTCAGGATGTACTTGAGGCTGTTCTCACATCATCTATCACAGACATGGAAGTTAGAAAATTAGTACCTTAAAAATAAATTTGCCAATTGTAATGTGGTATTCTTGTTCAGTCTGGCTTCATGAACTACATCACTCAGATACCACTACACAATACCCAAGCAGAAGCTTATTATTGTAAAGGTTGTTCAGCCCTCAGGCTAGAGAAGTGCCTTTTCTTTATCCTGTGAAATCACACAAACTGTTAAAAATTACCATGTCCCCTGTAAGCTGGCATTTTACAACCCCTAGGAACGGACCCAGGCAAAATGAGCCTCAGCATCAGAGTGATACTGCCTCTGCAGAGATGACACTGCCCCCTTCATATTCATAGTCTGTCCCTCATATCCTAACACAGGATCAGGCTCTTCCCTGGATGGCTGAATAAGCGTCAGCTAAGGAAAGATTTTAACATGGGCATAGCCAGACATTTGGAGCTCTTCCATGCTATTAGCTCCCTGCCTGTAGTCAGTAATAAAAAAAAAAGGAAGGAAGTAGCTGTGTGGCCCATACTGTATTGGAAGTAGAAGCCCCTCAGAATTCTCCTATATTAGCAAAACCCCCCAAAACACAACATTTAGAGTAGTGAGGCTGGACTCTTTCATAATTGAAGGAACAGAATCCGCATTAGAAAGAGAGGGCCCTCAGGAGCCTAATCTCACTCCCATTGATTTTGTTGTTATTGTTTACATTCAGTATATAAACTGGACCCAACCACCCGCTGTCCCCAAAATGAAGCTACGCAGAGAAATTAATCCCAAAGGTTGTTAAGCAGGAAGTGGACAAACGGACTGTGCTGAGGGATAGGGGGACAGAAGGGAGATTAATTTACCACTCATTGATACAATCTCTCTTCCTCTTGGGCAGCTCAATAATTTGCCACCAAGAAACTGGCTTATTATGCAGGGGAAAAGTGAGACTTCTGCTGCAAAATAAACTCTGCCCAGACTGAGTGACCTATGAAGCCTTTAGGGCTTACACAGACCAGGGGTGATAGGAGTTCTGTTGCTATGTCCATTCAATCCCTGGCCTGTCTTCTAATACTGCCTCCAAAAGAGTTACTGGTTTTTGTGAACTGGAAAACATCCAGTACAAATGGGACAGAGGCCCCCAAACTCACTTCACGCAGGTCACCAAACAGCTGTCAGATTATTACATCTTTGGGTCACTATTTGACCTGAAATGGATTTGAACTGCTGATCTTTCAGAAAATTTCATGAAGTGGATTTAGGAATATCTTTACACCTAAAGATTAAGGTATAGCTGTGAACATCATCTTGATTGATCAGTCCATCAGCCTTCACAGAGTGCTGATCACTACATGTCATTTGTATTGTTCTAGCTAGTCTTTTAACCACTTGCTGGCCAGGCTGTCAGTGGCACCAGACACCCAATCAGCATAGCACGCTACAGCCCAGAACCCTTGAACTCAAAACAATCCGCTAGTTGCAGACTCCCAAGTAGCTGGGATTACAGGCGCGCGCACCACCGCAGATGCGAACATACAGCTGCACAGTTCAGAGACTGGCCACTTACAAATTCTGAATGCCCAGTTAAAGGTTTACTTTATTAGCAGAGGATCTGCAATCACATTTTATTAGTCTGAGCAACACAATCATATCATAATAAACACAGGCAACTCATGCACAACACTCATGATTATCTGGCAGCTTTACCTACTCCCTTCCTCTTTTCTTTAAAGTTGCACTAGCACTTTGTACAAAATGCAGTGAAGGAAGACAGTAGAACAATGTGGATAGCAGCTGCTCTAGTAAAGGGTACATTCTGCCACCACCCTATTTAATTACTATTTGCTGTTCGAAACTGTAGATTATCTCCACCCACACAAGATAATTTGATCGCTTTATTTCGTATACCCGTGTACTAACATGACATTAAAAATTAAAAATTTCAAAAAGTAAAAAGAACCTTTATGACTGCAGTTAAGGATCCTGCAAAAAAATCTCAGATCCTTTTCTTTGGGTTCTAATTATTTTCTCAGTATGTCCCTGTAACACAACATGCAGACCTAACAAAGTGTTTTGCAGACAGAAGGATTAAACCTTGTCTCTAAGAAGCATATTGACAGCTGGGGTGAAATCCTGGACTCACTGAATTAGAAAACTCCCATTGACTTCAATGGTGGAGAGCAGAAGGGTAGGATTTCACTTCTGGTGTTCACCTTCATTACAGAAGTTAAACGTAAAATCCAGACAAAGGAAAAGAGGAGGTAGGGAGTCGGTGTCAAAGACTATTCCATCAGGGAGGAGAAATAGTATACACCACAATAGTGGGATTGGAAGCCATTTACACTGCGACTTTGAGTTGGTACATAGGTGCTCTTTAAGTCAATGTGCTCAAGAGCATGGAGTAAGACTGGATGATGGAAACTCAGCTGATAAAAGCTCTCTCCTTGATGGCTGCCAGCACACATGATTTTATCTCCAGATGAAGACTCTGAACCAAATTCTCAGATGATGTAAATAGGTGTAGCTTCAGAGAAGTCACCAATGTACACCTTCTGGGAATCTAGCTTTCAAGCTGTTAAGATGTCCCAATTTGTATTTAAAGACCTTAGTTGTGTTGGAAGCCTGCTTTTGTGCTTAAAGATTCAGGCCTGATTCTCTTCTTACTCCAGTTTTACATCAATGGAACTTCATTAACTTCTACACAGTTACTCCTGATTTACACTAGTGGAAATATGAGGAGAATCAGGCTTTTAATTTTAATTAAGCTTATTAGTTAGCTTATTCCTTTTAACTCAGGCTCCAAGAAGTCATTTCATCGTTACCCCAGAAAGCCACCTTATTAAGCATGTGGATTAGCCAACACCTATCATAGACAGAGATAGTTGGCCATACTCTTATATAATCTCCATTAAAAACAAGGTAAATTAGATTGGTTACTATTTGTAAATCACTTTTAACATGGAAAGGGTCAAGTTCTTTGGATGAATTTCAAATTTTTACTAAATTTAAGTCATTCTGGGTAGAAAAATTATAAAAATAAAGAGTAGGATCCACAAGGGATGTAGGCAATGTTGAGTGTCAAGGCACCTAGCTTTTAAGCACTTAGAACAGGGGGGGGGCAACCTGCGGCCCATCAGGGTAATCCGCTGTTGGGCTGCGAGACAGTTTGTTTACATTGACTGTCTGCAGGCACGGCTGCCTGCAGCTCCCAGTGGCTGCAGGGATGTGCTGGCTGCCACTTCCCACAGCTCCCATGGGCCAGGAATGGCGAATCACAGCCACTGGGAGCTGCAGGCAGCCATGCCTGAGGACAGTCAGTGTAAACAAACTTTCTCACGGCCCAACAGTGGATTACCCTGATGGGCTGCAGGTTGCCCACAACTGACTTAGGAAATCACAGGAACAACTCTGCCATCCATAAAGCCTGAGTTAGGTGCCTAGGTTTCTATTCAATTAATAGGGAGCAATCAGCACCTCAGAATGTGTTCCACAAGGCCAGCAATAGGTGAAGAGAGGCCTAAACTAGCCAATAGGAGATAGAGAGGAGAGGGGTGTGGCCTAAGCCCCACCCATCTCACAAAGATAGGCACCTAAATCCGGGCTCCAGAGAGGCACCTATCTCTGCTTGCCATCCATGAGCCAGGGAAGTCAGGTGACCATATGCCTAAGACACACGCAATCCTTGAAACAAAACGGTGAGGGGGAAGAGGAGGACACTCTCCCTTATAACGTTTAATCAAGTGGACAGGCTGCTGTGACAGGCTGGCACTCTGCCCCTGCTCTGTGGTATCACAGAAACCTGCTCAGACCCCATTGGTTAGATATCCACACTGTGCTGTTTATTTCAGATCCCTCCACCAACATCTTTACAGTTTAATTCAGCAACACTATGTACAATGTCCCTTGTATCCTCAGACCTTTTCCCAGGGTCCAAGAGAAGACGTTTCCCTTCCTGCAGATCTCTCTGACTCCATGCTCTTCCCTCTTTCACTTTGTTCCTGTGCCTTTTTATCAGTCCTCTGCTGATGGGCTAATTAATCCTTTAGTTCACCTACCCTACTATAATTACTTTTCATCCCCCCAATCAGCCCTCTCTGGAGCAGCCAATTAATGCCAGAGTGATCAGCATGCTCACCTTTAATTCCCAGCACTCTGTCATAGATGCTCACCCAGGATGTGGGAGACCCCAATTCAAGTCCCTGCTCCTCCTGAGCGGGAGAAGGGCCTGGACAGGGATCAGCCACCTCAGGTGAACGCATTAATCACTAGACTATAAAATATTCCAAAGTGGCTCTCCCTCAATCTCTACCATTGATGTTGTTCCACTTTAATTAAATAATTGAATGATTAAATATTAACCGGGCCACAGAAAGCACTGAGTAACTCTACAATCTAGAGAACTCACCTGAGAGATCACCAATCTCTGTTCAAATCCTGTCTCCCACTTAGAAGGAGTGGGGGAGGGGACTTGAACCAGGGGTTTCCCACATCCTGGATGAGTACCCTATACACTAGGCTAAAGGCAATACAGGAGCTCTGCCTCTTCCTCTCTACATCTTGTGTGGTGTTACACAGCCTGTAAGCACAGCTACTGGATTGGGCCTGCACAAGCAACTAAGGACACTGAATGCCTGTCTTCCACAGTTTCTGATTTGCTCTGGGGTTTAGATGGGAGATAGGTGCCTGGGCACCTAGAGGGAGGCAGCAGTGCACATGTTCAGAGTCAGAAACATAGGTTCCTAGGGAGCTTGTATTACAAAAGCTTTGGCACTGAGTGAATTTAGGCATCTGCAGGGTTAGATGGCAGCCAAGCAAGAGTTTTGTGCTTCGCCGTGGTGCATAACAATGGGACTTATGCGTCCAAGTACCTTTGTGGAGTCCACCTGAAATTCTCAACATTTTGAAATTTACAGCTGAATTTAATTTCACAGACTAAGCATCCCAGTATATAAGCAGTACCTACCTAATATCTGAGAACATGACCAACAGGATATCTGCTTTTTTGCAGATTCTCTTTCATAAAAACTGCATGAGAATGGTTTTTAGGCTATTTTACTCCATTTTCAATGCCCAGTCTTGTAATCCTTACTCTCAATAGTAGTCCTGAGGATTGGTCCCATGTATAAGCATACTTAAGTATGCACCATAACATTGAATAGTCACTTACAGTGGTCACACTTAAAAACATAATTTCTGTTGTATAGCTACTATCAATTCCAGCAATATTCCCTATACATAAACGGAGAGTTCTACTAGCTGATAATATTTTAGTGCACCCACTCTAATAATAAGTAATTAACAAACATGTAATAAATTACTATTTTTAAAGAACAATATGGATCTGACTAAAATATAAAGCACCATATACAGTCTACTGTCTAAAAACAGACAATATATTCAATAAAATAAATCAAAAGGGACAAGCACTTATGTCTGCCTTTTTTAATCTCCAGTTTCACAAACTTCTCATAAATACCCACAAGGCCAACAAGACAGCTGGAGCCTCCATCTACATAACTAATCACAGAATAAATCTCAGAATAGACTTCATATAGACTCAAGGCTCTCCATTTCCTCTTGCCTAGCCTAAAGAATCTTTTCCGTGTTTGGCAACATCCAACAGACCTTTGCTTCAAGCTCCTAGACAAGAGTAGATTATTCATATCCAGTTCACAAGTAATAGTAATATTTTGAGCCACTATTGCAATCCTTACCAACCACACTTTTTTCCCCATTTATTTTGAGGTTCCAATGCATGTGTTTTTCCTAAAAGCAATCAAAGTGAAATCTATGGTAATTCTCCAGTGTCCAGGACCTCTTTAACTGCAAGAGAGGTTTCTTCAAAACAAAAAATAAAATAAAATAGTAATGCAGGAAGCACAATTAATTCAGAGTTAGGAGAACTGGGTTCCATCCCTGTCTTTGCAACTCTTCATGAGCTTGGGAAAATCATTTAGCTTTGCTGCATTTGAACTTTCCCATCCGTAAATTAGGAATAATAAAACCAACATACATATGGAAAGTACTTTGAGAGTCTCAGATGAAAGAAACTGTACATGTGCAAATAGTTAATATTAAACATAGTAATAAATACAATAAAATTATGATTTTTGCATTACTCTTTGTGCGTACTGCCCATTAGTAAAGAAATTGCATCAATATGTCTTTAGCGGTTCTTTTTTCTGAAATGACATGTGTCCTGGCCTGGCTTCAGAGCCACTGGAATATTTAAACACACAGATTTCTTACTATTGTGCCACTGTAACAAATACTACATGTGCAACAGAATTTTTGTGGGTTGCAATTAAAAACATAGACCCCTAATTTGAATCCATGACTGAAAAATGAACAAAGAAGAAACATACTCTGGGTTAACATATAAAATGTTATTATCCTTGAAATATGAACATAAATTGAAATATCTACATAGTAGTAGATATTGGAAGCTTGTTGGTACTACATTGTTTGAAAATGAAATGTCAGGAGGGACAAGCTATCAACCTATTTCTGTGCTTTATTATATCAAGACCTACTGGTATGTAAGGTGAAGATGGCAGATGTTTTCTCAGGAAGTGACTCTTATTTAGTTCAGGTAGTTCTACTGGTGTTTTCCAAGTTGTCTGTCTACAGATGGCTCCTTCTTAATAATACTAATACGTCTTGCTGTGGGTGACCCTAAATCTCTGATTGCCAGAAGCTGGGTCTGGTCTACAGGGGATGGATTGATCACTCCGTAAATTTCCCTGTTCTGTTCATTCCCTCTGAAGCATCTGGCACTGATCACTGTTGGAAGAAAGGATGCAGTGCTAAATGAACCATTGGTCTGACCCAGTATGGCTACGTCCAGACAGCATGTTCACTCTTAACATTTTCTCTATTTTGGCATGGCATATGTTTCAGTTTCCTTATTCCATTATAACTTCTGCAATTCTAAGCTGTTTATATTATTTCATGCACTGCTTGATAGCAGACATAACCCATGCTTGCCGAGAGTGGGGGTGCAGAGGGAGGGCAGTCAGCTTCAGCAGTGTTACTGAGCATGCTCGGTCCATGTGAGCATGCTCAGTAGAAGACAAGCAGCAAATCGGAGGTGTGGGGGGAGGGGGAGAACGTGACTCTCCTTGCCCCTCCAATATGTGTCACCTCTGCTTGATGAATAGACCACCATAGCCATCCATTTCAGACTTGCAAATTTCTACTCCTATAAAAGTTAGACAGTTAACTAATGTCTTTGACCATGTTCTCTCATTTTATGTTTAGGACATAGTGGAGAATTAAATGAATTGTCTCATTAGACTGCCCCCCACTTGGTAAGGCAACTCCCATCTTTTCATGTACTATGTATATATACCTGCTACTGTATTTTCCACTCCATGCATCCGATGAAGTGGGTTCTAGCCCACGAAAGCTTATGCCAAAATTAATTTGTTAGTCTCTAAGGTGCCACAAGGACTCCTTGTTGCTTTTGCTGATACGGACTAACACAGCTACCCCTCTGAAACCTTAAAAAAGAATGCTTCTCATTTGCCCCTTCTTTGTGTCATCTGAGCATTTCCTCACTCTTGCAAAATTTCAGCCATTGAACTGTCATTTTTAAAAGCTTTTTGTAGTATAGTACAGTAATTTTCCATGTGACACTGACAACCACCTGATCTACGCGTTCTACTATTTTCCCTCTTTATTAGGTATTTTGTCTATGGAGCAAGCCTCCTGTCTGCTTAAACAAAAATGTTTTGGCATCTGTCTATTCTCTATCATGAAATATGAGTAGATACAACTGCACTTGCAAACAAGATGGAGCAGAATCTGAAAAGATGTATTCTTGGCGTCACAGGGAGCAACCTGAAAAAGAACGTGTGTGTTCAGGTGGAAAGCTAGGTAAGAGATATCTCAATAGCGGAGAAGAAACTAAAGTAATTATTTTCTGGCATTAGTGCAGGAAGGTGGCCTACACTTCTAAAATAAGATTGTAGGTGGTACAACGAATGGTAAATACAGCTAAGGGAATCAAAAAAAAAAAAAAAAAGAGGGAGAGATTAACTAGTAACCTGAGTAGAATCCATGCTCCAATCCAAAGCCCACAGAACTCAGAGGAAAAAATCCCATTAGTTTCAATGGGGTTTGGATAGGTCCTTCATGATCATACTTGTCCTAGAACAGGGGTACCTGCTGGTAATGCATCTTCTCCAGTGGCTATAATGTGGTTGTGATGATAATAAATCAGCAATGTACTTTCCACTGACTCACATCAGAAACTAATCATGAGTTATCTTTCCTGGCGACAAGTTCTCCCACTACCATGTTTTCTTCTTATTCTTTTCAGTGACTGCCATTACAGAATGGTACTTTCATTTGTTCCAGAAAACTGTTTTGACAGTGATGTCTCCTTCTCTAGTGATGTCTCTAGGGTAATTTCTGTCCTTTCTTTTTCTATATGGCATAGCAATGGCATATAGTATCTCTGCTTTATTTTCTTATGGTCCATCACTCCATGCCTTATTTTTTTAAAATAAGCCTTCTCTGAGTCTTTTCCTGATTTTATCTATACAGTTCCAGTCCATCAAACTGATCCATATAGTAATACCAGAGAAACTCTATTTTGTGTCCCTAGCTTCCATTTTGCGTCCCTGGCTTCCATTTTAAATAAGCAAGCATCACTCCATTATTAAATGGAGGCTAAAGGTCACATAGCACTAAAAACCAAATTGGCGAGAAAAGGTGATAAACAGATTATAACACTGTGAGCTATTTAGAATACAAACTAAAGGTCACATAGTAGAATTGGTGGAGAAAAGAAGGTGGTAAACCATGACTAACAGATAGAAATAATAGTCAAATGGTATGAAGTCATGTTTAAAAATAGAACTGAAATAGTATAAAGGTCAGTGTGGCAGTTGACTGCTGACAATTGAGAGCTGACAGGCTTGAAACGAGGTTGAGAAAGCAGCTGAGCAGAGAGCTAAGAAGGCAGAGAAAGGTGTGAAGGTGGTGAGGATGAGATGAAGGAGAAGAAGCTGCAAGCAGAATGACAAGAGAGGGATGCATCAGAGGCGTGAAAAGAGAAATAACAGAAGATATTGTGTAGTCATCTGAGTAAGTCTGTCATAGTTATAGCATAGTATAGTATGTTAATGTACATAAGTGTGTGGGGGGTTAATAAAGATGTATGTATGTGTGTTGCTTGTGAAAGGGATTTATATATGTAAAACCTAATGAACATCTAAAAATTGCTCTTAACTACGCATGAATGACTGATCACCGTAAGCAGGGACCGGCCACTTCGTATCATTTATAACTATAAGGCAATGTGGTTTGAATTACTTTAACTTGTTATAAGGGATTTGTGTTTAGATTGTTATTTTGTTAAGGAATGTTATTTGTATCAATAAAAGGCATCCTGTTTTAGAAATAATACTGCACGTCAACCATTTATCAGAAAGCTGTATCCGCATCCTCTAAGTATTTCCTTAGGCACCTTGGATACCCATACCTAACGAAAACAGATTGGTTATAAAAGTAAACAGGTTATCAGTTCTGGGGTATGCAAATTCTGTTTTGGAGATAACAACTGATAGGTCCTTATGCTGGACAGAGATCCATTAAAGTCAATAGATGAAATGGATTAACTTGCAATATCAGGGCTATGAGCCGTCTCTGACCTGACACATTTTCCAAAGTAGATAACTGTCCAATAGGGTCTATCTTCCTCTATTATTCCTTTTGTCTTTCATTTCTATCTTTAACCCCTCAAACTAATCCCAGATTAAGTGAAAGTATTAGAAAAAAATATCTCCATCTATTTCCTTGTCACTTATCTAGTATTGTATACAAATGGATTTCCAGTCTCTGGTAGTCAGGCCTCCTCCTCCTTAATTCCTAAGGCTACATGGATGGCAGTAAGAATACATAACATTGTCTTATTAGATTCTGATTCAGGGTATGGCTTGTTAAAACAGACATCTCAGGATAGTTTACTAGCTATTTTTCTTAGCATCCATTTTCTCACACATCCAGGGTCAAAGTGTTGAATTATTCCCACAAAACAGAAAGACAAAATTATTATAGTATTAAGCCATACCATAATTTTTGTGAAAAGCAGCAAACATACTCTAATGGAACAGGGTTATACAAATTAAAGTGGCTCTTAACAACAATTGCAATTAAAGTATATTTTCAATGCTGGAAGAACTCCATTCAGTTGCATATGAAAATCATTGGATTCACTCTGTCCTTAAGTTCTGTACAAAGTTGTTAGAGTATTAATGCCTAAAAAGATGGATGGAATCCTGTCCATTTTCTCAAATGATATTTGTATTACTTATTCTTACCTTATATTTGTTTTAAATACACTGTGATATGTTGGGTAGCCTTTTTAAATGTTTCTTTAATTTATAAAGATTTGCACTGTATACAATTTGGTGAACATCTTTTGAATTTAGAATCAGAACCAAATGATCACAACCATTTCTTTACCTTGAAATGAAGACTGTTCAGCATTTTCATGAGTACAAAGAATACTCCTTTTTTCAAATCCATTTTCTCCCTCTACAAAATGTACAAATTAGTGACTCAAAACTTGATCTCCTCCTTTTTTGCCTTCATACTCACCTACTCATGCACTTTTAGCTACCATCTCTAAGTTGATGATTCCTGTATCTTGCTGTCAACCTCGGTTTGGTCTCATGAGTTTGACAGTTTTTCTGGCATCTTTCCTCACCAGTTCAAAATCAACATGCAAACACCAATTGCATTTCTCCAGCTGTGTCAAAACTTCCATTTTCCTGCTCATCACCAAGTGCAAAACAGTGGTGTCACAATAAACATTCCTCTCTTCTATGCTAGACAATTGCCATATCTTGTCAATTCTTCCTTTACAAGATCTCTAAAACCCATTCCTTCCTCTTCACCCTCACTGGTAAGACACCTGTCCATGCTTTGGTCACCTCTAACTTTTCTTCCTGAAATCTCCATGTTTATGGACTCCTTTTCCTCACCTCATTCCTCTACTGTGGGTACGTCTACACTGCACGATTATTTCGAATTAGCTTAAACCGATATTACAAAACAGATCTAATAAAATCGGTTTAGCGCGTCCACAGTGGGATCCCGAAATCAATTGTTTGCGTCCATGGTCCAAAGCTACCATCGATTTCAGGAGCGGTGCACTGTGGGTAGCTGTTCCTCAGCTATCCCATAGTTCCCACTTCCGTGTTGAGAGCACAGTGCCTGATGGGGCAGAAAACACTGCCCCGGGTGGTGCTGGGTACAGCCTCACCCCTCCCTTTGTGAAGGCAGCAGACAACCCTTTGGCGCCTTTTTCGCGGAGTGCATTGAGCAAACGCCATAGCACAGCAATCTTTCCCTTTTTTTTTTCACGTGGTGGTGGGGGGAAATAAACTGAGGAGCTGTTCCCTGAACCACGCCAGACACTGTGTTTGAACCTACAGACATTGGGAGCTCAGCCAAGAATGCAAATAATTTTCAGAGACTGCTGTGGACTGTGGGATAGCTGGAGTCCTCAGTACCCCCTCCCTCCCTTCATGAGCGTCCATTTGAGTCTCTGGCTTCCCGTTACGCTTGTCACGCAGCGCTGTGTATCCTGGAGTTTTTTATTCAAACGCTTTGGCATTTCGTGTTCTGTAACGGAGCTGGATACAACAGATTTGTCTCCCCATACAGCGATCAGACCTAGTATCTCCCGTACGGTCTATGCTGGAGCTCTTTTTCGATTTCAAACTGCATCGCCAGCCGTGCTGATCAGAGCTCCACGCTGGGCAAGCAGGAAATGTAATTCAAAAGTTCGCGGGGCTTTTCCTGTTTACCTGCCCGCTGCATCCGAGTTCAGATTGCTGTCCAGAGCGGTCAGTGCTGCACTCTGGGATGCCGCCCGGAGGCCAATAACGTCGATTTCCGTCCACATGAACCCTAATCCGAGTTATCACTATCGAATTTAGCGCTACTCCTCTCGTTTGGGAGGAGTTCCGAAATCGATTTAAGGAGCCGTTTAACTCGATATTAATGACGACGTCGTGTGAACGGATACAGCGTTAAATCGGTATATCGGCCATTAAACCGATTTAAAGTCGCAGTGTAGACCTGGCCTGAATTTCCAAACTACTGCTGCTGCTAAAATACTCTCATGTTCCACTTGGATCATGTCACTCCCTTCTTCAGATCCTTTCAAGGGCTTCCCTCCTCCTTTTTTCATCATTATCAAATTTCTCATCTTCAAGGTTTAGCACAGCTGTGTCCTTACCTACATCTTTGGTCTCTTGGTCCCATAGTCCCATTCCCATTACTTCTTCTCATCCTAACCCTGCTTCCAGAATGCTCTCTTCTGTATCCTTCTCCAATCTCATCTTCATGCCCTTTTTCCTTCCTGCCCCAGATTATAACTCACTCCCTCCCTCTCCTTCTTCACCTAATGTCTTTCCTCTTTTCATTCTCACTGCTCTTTAAAACACAATTCAGTTATTTATGCTTCTCTATGATAACCTGACAAACGCCCCACCATACACCCTATATAGCCTATATGTAAGACCTTATTACCTGTCTCAAATTTAAGGCCTGATCCTGCTAAACTTACTATTTACTGCCAGTTGCAGACACACTGAAGTCTATAGGACTAATCACAGTAGAAAGCATTTTGCTCAATAGTGATTAAATGTATGGTTTATGCCTTTATGCCTTGATCCTGCACTGGGTTCTGTAGGAGTAGAGCGGCCCACCCACACAGAGTTCATTGCAAGATTGGGGCTTAGACTGTAAGGTCCTTGGGGCAGGAACTATACGGTATTTACACAGCATTGAGCGTACTATGAACAATCAATAAATCAATATCACAGACATGCTACTCTCTTTATTTTTAAACTAAAAATAGCACAATGGTTCATTTAACAAGTTTCTTCCATTTTGAAAGATTCTGCCAGTTTGAGAGATATTGAATGGAGAGTTCTGCTGGAACCCAAAATATCTAATCAAACCAGAAACACTGTGTGATCACTTTACATCATCCTCAGAATCTCTCTGCTTTCCTTCCACTGTCTCTTAGGACGGGAAATGGAAGGGAGTGGGACATGATTAAGAGGATGAAAAATGCATATTTTGCAATTAATGTTCAGTCTAGTGTTTGTAATAGTGTCCAAAAATATGTGATTTTTACAACGTAACTGTAATTTTGCAGTAACTTGACTTCAGAATAAAAATGTATATTCTTAAATTTAAAAACAACTGTTGAGATTTTAAAAAAAATTACTCCCTGTAAAAACTGTGCACAGAAACTGAAACACAGTTTAATAATAAATTTCCATTGTTGTCAGACATTCTTTCTGGTTTATTCAGAAAGACTCAAATGGATATTACTCATACAAACCGATGCATTAAAAACAAGTGTGTGTTTCACTAAGCAGATAAACATCTCATGCATTTGCTGTTGTTTTTTTGCCAAATTTACTTATAGGAGGGAAAAAACACTGAGACCATAATCAACTTTTCATGGGTTAAATATCCATAAAAGTCCTCTTCCTACTCCTTAATATTGACTCACACTTTACTGCATACCCAAGGGACTGCATATTGTAAAAACAAGGAATGAGTAATCAGGAAAAAGATGTTTCCCCTCTTCAAAGTATTCACTAAAGCATTCCTCTTTTTAAAGTATCCAACATATAATGCTTGCCTGGCTTATGATCCAACTTGTACTACAGCATCTTCTATAGCAATTTTATTGACAATGTTCACTTAACCTAAACACAATGTAATATTTCTGCAAGCACGTTTAAAATATAAACCACATCCTAGAAGTTTCTCCAAGTGCGACTAGAGGGTGGTTGTTCAAATTCTCATTGGTTTAATAACAAGATGACATGGAAGACTAGAGATATCGTTTAGATTATTGAGATGTACCAAGAGGTATCAATGCATGTTCTTCAACAACTAGAGAAGGGACATTTTTTAAGACATCTTTGAAATTAATTCTTAGAAAAAATTATGAAACAGAAGTCATAGAACTCACTTGAGAAGTGACTCACTTGTTTTGACTGCCATTTTGGGTTTTTTGCTGTGGATAGGAGCACAATGGTAAGCATGTGTCCCGCAAACTAGATTCTTAAGGGCAATTAATTAAAATTTATCTACATCTAAGGAGCATTCTGCTCAGGGAGCATTCTAAAGAGCTGAGTTGCTATCGTAAACTACCAATCTCAGTTTACTTTAGCACAAAATAATGTATTTGTTCTCTGACAAAGGAGTTCTACAATAACATCAAGGCAAAACCATTGGGTGTGATTATCAAGTAATACATTTCTTGGGCATAAAGGCATTTCTATTGTGTCAATTACTAATTATGCTCCATTCATGGGTAGTTTATGATATTTCTTAATCCTTTCAACATGTTACTACTTAAATATCAGATCTCAAAAAATTCAAATATTGCTGGCAAATTGATAAGCCTAGAACAGAGCTCCGGCTATTAGCTTTTCGGTAAACAATCTAGCTTTGTTTTCAGGAATTTAAAATTGATTGTCTCATCCAGTAGACCACATGAATCATAAATGGCTTTAAGCTCCAAAATACTATACTATATAGTTTTTATTGACCCAAATGTCAATACTAATCTGGTTAGCTGGCAAGTTCATAATCACTAAATGTAATATTCACAATTCAGGATACTGGTAGGTTGAATAGTCAGTCAAGATATATATACAAATATTTCCTATTGTCATGGTAAAAGAGAATACACAATCAATTGTAAGTACTGAGCATTGGTAAATTTCTGTTACTTACAACAGCATTTAGTACTTATTCTATTTGAATCCTTCATTGTAAATGAAAATTCAGAAGATAATGCAATGCCAAAAATAACCATATTTACTAGTAACAAAGTAGAATTACTATATAATATTTAATCACTGGCTTCCACCTTCTATTCAAATTTCTCTCTCTTAACAAATTTCACATTCATGTGTACTACAGAAACATTCAAAAGGATGAGATCATACAACCAAAATGACAAATACTACCCAAGTGAAGGCAAACAGAAAACAGGGCGAAAACATAGCCACACCTGACAGCATCCATGTCATCTGTCAAGGCACTGTGACAAGGACCATGCTATTTACAGGTCAATGGTGCCTTGTAGAGAGGTGAAAACATCAAATCTGAAACCAGGTAACACAGTGCTGCTGACAACAGGGTCTCTATGAAGTCAAGATGAAATGGTTTTATCAAACCAGAATCTACTTGCTTTCTTCTCCATTGTCAACAAAGCTGTTATTGAGAAGATTATCACTTTTTAGCTGGGGGGATACGTCCCTCTGGTTGGGTAGACCTGGGGTTGTGAAGTCTCAGGAGAATCATTTATGTTACTGTAATGGCACCCAACTGCAAAGGAGCCTTTTGCCTCCTCTAACATTTTAATCAGTTTCTCCAAAATGTAGCCCATTTCCGGATGGTTTCTTTGCACACAAAAAATGCAGCTCCCATCCCATCCTATGCAAAGCAGAGGCTCCATGGGTGTTCACCACATTCCTGGGGAATGGTGGCTAAACAGGTCTAGGGGAAAAACTCCTAGTCTGAGCATTCTAGAGTATGTCCCATCAGAATCCATTTTGCTGGAATCCCCAGTTGCTTTTTTCCTGGACAACCCTGCCCAAGAGCAAAGCTGATCCATCCTAGTCTGCTAGCACCTTTCTGATCTAATAAAATGGTATCAGGCTGACATTACTCAGAATCTAAGACTTCTTCACCCAGTGGATCCCCCTCTTCCTCTGCATGGTATCCAAACCCTAATGGGTTTCCCAAACATTTCAGATTAGAGGCAAAGCAGAGGTGGAACACAAGGTACCTAGCAAGTTTCCTCTTCTGAGAAATTTCTCTGAAGGACTCCTCACCTCAAATAAAGGGGGTGTAAGCTGGGAAGAAGGGAGTAAATGCCTTTCAGAGCAAGTTGGTGAGCCTTCCATGCTCCAAGAAAGGAGCAAAGTGGAACGGAGAATCTGTTCCATATTTCGCTCTCCATAAAGACATTGTTTCATGACATTGACTACCCGTCTGTATCTACTGGAGGAGGGTCTTGAAGCCAGTCATGGGCAGCTCCATTAATAGTGGCCACTCCAAGAGTGGGATGGTTGAAAGAAGCCATGAGAAAACCTCCATTTTCCTGGTGGTGGCCGTTGATGCGATGGGACATGGAGGAAGTCAGCAGCCAGTGGACCAGAAGGAAAGGGGAGAGGGGCTGGAAGGGTGCCATTGTCTCCTCACGGTTCCCTACAGGTGGCCATTGAGGGTTATCAGACCTCCATGTCCTTGATAGCAGTCCTTGGGTGGATGGGGCTTGAAGTTAGCCCTAGTCACCTTGGGTTCCTTCATGGTGGCCACCCTGCCCCTGAGGGAGATGGCAGCCACCATCTCCCCCGTGCTCCCAGAAATCCCTAACCCTCCACTGCCACCCTGCAAGCCCCATAGCCTGCCTTGACCTTGGGCTGGAGGCCGGTCTATCTCCCGCCTAGCTGCCCTGCCCTGGCTGTGCCGGTGTGGTGTCACCACAGGTCCGGGCTCCCTCCTCGCTCTTTCCTTTTTGGCCGTGGAAAGAGTTTGAAGCGCACCCGGCTGTCCGGGGAGGCGGCACGTCGGAGGGCCCGGGGACTTTCCCTGCGGCGTGTGTCGGGTGCAACCCTCCTCCTCGCCCTCCCTTAGGCCGGAGGGGGCACGGGAGAGGGGGGTGGCTGAAGCCAGCGCGAGAGAAGCCACAGAGCGCAGCGCCCCGCTCCAGAGCTGGTTACGCCAGCCAGCCCCGCCGCCCGCCCGCTGCCTCCCTCTCTCGCCGTCTCTCCTCGCCTCTGATTCTGCGCACAGCCGGCCCCAGCGCCTGTCATTCTGCAAAACACAGTTTACTCCACGGCGAGCGGGGGAGACAGAGGGCGAGGTGGCGAGGAGGCAGCTGAGAAGCCAAGTCCCGCAGCCCAGCATGGCTTCGGGGGACCTTTACGAGGTAAGGGAGCAGCGGGGGGAGCAGCCCCGGGCCAGCTGCACGCCGCAGCCGGGCGGGCAAGGGCGGGTGGGGAGGGGAGGCAGCAGCAGCAGCGGGGGGTTTGTTTCGGAAACGCTTAGCGGAGCCTGGTTAGTTCCTGAAGAGGGGAGGAAATCGCCCAGGCGGGGGTGGGGAGAGCCGGGCTGGCGTGTGCGCTGGGGCGGGGGGGACCGGGATGGAGCGCTCCCCTCCCTCCCCCTGCCTGGCTCCCTCTGTCTCTCGCGCTCCCTACTTTCCGTGGGGCTGGAGCGCAGCAGGCCTTGCAGGAGGGAGAAGGAGGAAGGAGTGAGCGCGAGCTGGAGTTAGCGGTAGGATGGGAGGTGTCACCCGCCCGGAGAGTGGAGAAAGTCCAGGTAAAGTCAGCGGCGGCGCTGGACGTGCTGAATCTGCAGATTGGTGCGGAGGAGAGGGGGAAATGCGCCGCGGCGCTGCTGGGGAGGGAGGCGCAGGGATGGAGGCGGCTCCGCGCCTGGCCGTGCAAAGTGCAGGAGCAGACGCCCGGCTGCTTCACCTTGCGCCTGGGGGGCGGCTGGAGGTGGAGGCTGGGGGTGGGAGAGAGATCGGGGGCTTTGCGGGGAGGGGATCGGGGCAGCTGGCAGGGGGGCGGGGGTTGCTGTCAAAGTTTGGCAGGTCCCTGGTGGCTGGTTGGACCTCAGCGGCTAAGGGAGGAAGGGAAAAGCTGGAGCTCGTTGCATCCTGCCCATCTTTGGTTCCAGGCGCCCAATTTGTACCATGCACAAGTCTGGCTGCTCCTATTGCGCCAGAAAAAAAAAGCGCTGGAGTTCCGACTAAAACGAAATCTGGCCGTAGGGTCTTGCTGGATCCAGCCAAATTTTGACCCTGAGCACCCAATTTTAAATGTCCAAAGCAAGAGCAAGTCTAGTCCCTGCTGCTGGTCCACAAGAGAATTTGGACCAAGGCACTGCAAATACCTGGGACCAGAGAATGGATCCAGCTGAATCTTGTCAAAATGTGGTCCAAGCCCCAAATTCCATCACTGAAATAAAAAAAAATTATATCTGGTCCTATAACTGCTACTGAATCAGGATGCATCAAGGTCCACCTTTTCTTAGTGAAACTGGAATGGCTAGACTTCTTCTTTGTTTAAATTGTACAATATGAGACTTGCAACCAAAAATTGTCCAGTTCCATCCAAGTGTCAAGGTTTCTGCAGCGCTCATATACCAGGATGCGCCTGTGTCTGGTGCAGTAAGAGTAGCTAGGCATGTTCTCTATTTTAATCATAGAATTTGGGGTCTTGCATCAAAAACTCTCAGGATCTGTGATCAACTTTTCCCTTTTACCCTGGCTGTTGCCTTTGAAATCCTCTAACAAAGGGCGTAATTAATGTATGATATTGATCAGTTGTGTTTTTCTTGTGCTGAACTGGACTTTGTTTCCTTGAAGTAAGTAGAACTTGGACTGTTATAAGTGAGATATGCTCAGAGATGTGTACTGATCTAAATTAATATTGTCAACTTGTTTTTCCTGGTTCTTCATAGATTTTGTAGTGTCAGTTTGTAATTAGTTATTAACGGCATTGTGTCAACTTTATCTGTGCTCTGACTCCATTGTAGTCTACGGGAGATCTATCAAGGATGACTTAGGCCCATAACTTTCAGTGAAGTAAAGGTTTGGTTGGACTCTTCTTTTACTGTCTATTTGTAACTTCTGGGAAGCATGGAGAAGTTTTAGATAATCTTGCATCCCAGAGACATTTTAGTACGTTTAGATTGGTTCTGGAAGGAAACAAACACATACCGCTGACATTGACGCTGGCTGTGTTATTACAGCTCCTATTCATTAATTAAAATCTGTGCTCTGTTATGAGTCCTGTGTTACTCTGAATGAGCAGATAGCCTATAGAAATGGGAGATGGGCTCTGCATTTAATATTGTGTATTGTGTGGAAATTTTGTAAGTAACAACGTGCCATGAAAATGCTATGTGAAATCCAGACTTGCAACCTAGGAAGCATATCGAAGTATGATCATTTTAAAGGCTCTAGTCTAGGCTGTGAAGCCATCTTTGACTGTACCATGAACTTAATTTAGGCAATGTTGAATGCTGTGGATTATTCTTGATCGTTCCCTTTGGGCTGTTTTTGCTTATCAATATATAGTAGAGAAGAGTTGTATTCATCAGGACAGGTCAGTGAAAGAATGAATCTCCACCTCTACTTTGTTCATATGTCTAGAACATGACCTTCTGAGATGGTACATGATGTTACATCATTGCATTTATGTTAAGCTGCTGGGAAACGTATGTATAGTGCTTATGTTAGCAATTCAATCTATGTGGTGTAAAAGCCTTTCTACTGTGAAGGTACTTGTGACTGGGGTCAGAGCCTGGAAAGCTGAATAGTTTATATTTTGATATGCTGCAAGTTGGCAGTTGTTAGGCTCTGGTTAAATGATTGCTAAACTTTCCCACACGCGCGCACACAACCCCCCACATCTAAAGATCTCTTTGGGTTTTCTGAAGTCGTTAGAAAGAGGCTTCTAACAGTTGTGTAGGTAGTGATGTCAAATATCAGTTAGGTAGCATAAGAGATGATGTTATCACCATGAACATGTGGTGTGTTTGGAGTCCATACCTTATTTGTTGGTTGTATGTGACATTGTTTTGTTGCTTTTTTGGCCAGCTAAAATGTTCTGATGTCAAGATGCGTATTAAATAGCTTATGATTGTCACCTTTAACAGGTTGCTCTTCTGAATGATCTGGGGCTTAAAGCACTCTGCATAACATTTTTAATTGTAGATACACCTTATGAATCTACTAAGTATGTGTAGAACTGCCTTAACAATATCTCAGTCCTTCAAAGATTTTTACTGAAGTTCAATGAATCAGGCAAGAGCAGTTGTAAGCAATTGGTATTGTTTAAAAATTATTTTACTACAGCTGATTATGGTTACAGTAGTTATGACTAAAAAGAGTACACTGTATTATTACCATCTAACCCATGTAAACATTTTTCCTTGGTTGTATCTACATTATGTAACATATGAGAAATGTAATTCAGTGCAAACTAGATATGTGATTTTACATATATAACAATTCATCCATTTTGTATTATTCAATTATTTTAAAAACAGAATTTTTTTCAACGCGGTGTTGACTTGAAGATAAATTTAGCTCCTGTGTCGAGCTTAAAGGAAATGAAGATTACAGCCAAAACAACAATAATATTTTATGTTGTCCTGCTACACTTTTCAATATCAAATGGCTTCTAGCCATCTCTGCTTGAAATATGTTCTATTTCTTTAGAATTACAAATTAGTTTTCATTTATTCTACAAAATGAAGAGCACCTAGAGACTTCTATGCTTATTGATAATAGGGTTCTAGGTTTGTGTATCTTTGAATCCAGATGTACTACACTTGAGAATGTCTTGCATCAGATATTATTAGAAAGTAGGTGCTAATTTTGAAGACAACCGAAACAAATATTCTTTTTTGTGTAGAAATTCAGTTAAGGATTTCCCTTGAAGAAATTTTAGATAAAATTGAAGTGGGGAGAGGCACTCAGATATTACGATGATGAGCACAGTGTAAGAACCAGAATAGAATAGAATAGAATCTCAAGCACAGTTATGCATTCACAGGTTGAACAAAAGGCCAGTTCTTGTTTGCTCGTTTTTGACGTAATTATGACTCTGAGCTTCTCCTGGTGGGTGAGGAGGTTCTTTATTACGTCGATATATTCTCAGGAGATGTAATCTTTTTTAATATTTAAGAAATACACAGCACAGTATTTAGACCAATAAAAATTTAAATACATGTTTTGGCAACAGCATATCCACAGTGACCTTCAGTAGCATAGCACTGTTGAGCTTTCTAGTTTAGACAGCTTGTTGAATGTATTGATATAATGTCTTTTTTAATCTCAGTAACAGAGAATAGGTAAAATAAGAGTAAATTTCAACATTGCTCATTGGTGCTATGAGTTTTGCTGTCATTGCCTTGGTATATCCTTTTGGATTCTCCATCTTGAGTTCAGTTCCAACACTTAAGACCTTCTCTTAACAGAATTAGGTTGCTTAAGAAGGCTATTGCACTGGTATTAAATATGAGATGACAGTATAAGAAACAAAACTTTTACTTCAAACCACTGCACACAAGTTTTTTCTAGCAAAGAGAATGCAATTTAGTGCAATAAAACATAAGCTCTGGTTTATGATGATGATATCTGATATCATTTATCAATAACATGCAGAAGCTTTTGAAGATCACAAGCATTTTTGTTTTGAAGTGTAGTTTTTATTTTGATCTAAAATTTTCTATATTTTATCATTGTTTATAATAAACCAACATAATCAGAGCTTTTGGAACAATGAGATCAAAACTTAAACATTTTCTCATAGTTCTTTAAAACTATTGGAAATTCCAATTATGGTAGTTTATTAAACAGTATCTTAATTCAGCGATGTAATAAATTAGCAGCTAAGTCTCTCAAGAGGAATGTGGCAGATAGATATCTCTGGACCACAGTAATTTCATCATTATTTAAAACTATTAGCCACTAAAGTGCTATTTTATTTGGAAAAGTGACTTTTTAAAAATGTAACTGTCTTAATCAAAAGATACAATGCCAATGTATATTCATGTGTACCTACATCAGTGACAAAAATAAGATTTAACTACATTTTACTCCTGTTAATATGGCTATGTGAGAGTGAGTTGCAGTCTATTCCCACTCACCTCATCAACAGGATTGTTAATTAAGCTCCAAGTGAGTTGCAGTGTCAAATTCTTCTCTCAATTATACCTGTGCTCACTGCACAGCTATCAGTGAGGATAGAATCTGAAAACAGTGGTGCTCCACAGATGTAAATCAGGGCAGAATATGGCCCACCAAATATTTGTAACCTGTCTTGATGTGTAAATCAGAAAGACTACAACTTGAATTTCACATTCCCGTTTGAGTTTACAGAACTAGGGTTTAGAAATTGACTTTTGGCTTGTAACCGAGTTAATGTGATTACCAGTCTGTAATAAAGATGGAAGCACACAATGCTCTTTTCATGGAGTCACTTTTCAGTATAGAGCCACACTTTAAACTGCTGTTATCTTATGGAAAACATTTGGGAAGGGGGAATCTATTTTAAAACAATTTCACGCTCTCGTCTTTCATTACAGAGGTGACTTACTTGAAAACAGAATGTTTGTTTAAGAAGTAAATATACTTATTTCCAAACGGAAGTCAACCTCTTTAGTGACATAACAATTGGTTGTTGTGGGAATATGTGTGATGTCACAAGCAGAGAATGATGACTTCAGGAGCAAATGGTTGTATAAATAATGAAAATTCTTTCGGAGTGAGGGCAGAAAAATATAGTATATCAAGACAGATTCTCAGCTGGTCTAAATTGGTATACTTCTATTGACTGTAATGCTGATTGCAATAGAAATAAGCCTATTTACACTGGCTGCTGATCTGGCCATATTACATTTAGCAAAATTGCTGCTAAAGAGAATGCTTTATCAAGTCTCTTTAGGAAGAATCAGCTATTTAACTGACCATAAACTTACTTCTGTAGCATTGTGTCATTGAAGGATTATCACAATCAATAGTATTTAGGAGACTTAATTTTACTTAAATTAAGATAACTTGTAGAAATATTACTTTAGTTCAGTTGGTAGAAGTCTCAAAATGGAGTGAAGCTTTCTGGATACAAATCCACATTAAATTTGATCTTGTACCCAGTGGTGACAGTGATATGTAGTTCTAGATTGGTTAATCAGCTGGATAAGAGGTTAAATTTAGGTGTCAACCTGTCAGTAAGAAGTTAAATTGAGATTTCTTCTACTCACGTGTTGTAGTTCCGCATATTAAAGCAAAGTTTCTTAATACTCTCAGAAGAGAATAGGGGATAACTCTGCCAATATTCCCTCTCAAGACATGTCTACATAATTGCTGCTACAATGGCACTGCAGCTGTGCCACTATAGTGCTGTAGTGTAGATGCTTCCTACATTTCCATTAATGTAGATAATCCATCTCTCCAAGAGGGGGTAGCTATGTCAACAGAATTCTTCTGTTGACCAAGCCACATCTGCACCAAGGTTTAGGCCAACCTAACTATAGTACAGTACTCAGGGCACAAAATTTTTCACAGCCCTGAGCGATGTAGTTGGGTCAATCTAATGTTTAAGTGTAGACTAGGCTTAGTAACAGACTCTGGTGTCAAAAGCTATGTAAAACATTATGGTGAACGCAACGACTGTCATGTTTACCTACATTCTTACTGTTTTACCAGTATCCAACTTCCTCGTTGCATTGGAAATTGCTTGGGACTTTTTGATTATGAAAAGACCTATTGTAAACCAAATGATTTTCTATCGCATTAGTGTTTTATGATCATCTTGATGAAGTTCTTTCATCCAGAGCATGATATATTCTCCAAATGTAGGTTAACTCAGGAATGTGCATGAGATAGCCATGTTCCTGATTGGATAAACTATTGGAAATATACTTTCTATTATAGTTAAACCACCATTAAGTATACAAAATGAACTACATTTCTCAAAAGAAATTAAACTCAGTATATTTCCTTTCACTGTCTAGGTACATATATAATCACATCACAACTTTTCTGATAGCTTTTGGTGAACTACAAAAATGTAAAAATACAAAATGCATTGCACTTAGATTGGTGTTTTATTCAAAATTGTCATGTAATTATGTAATTGTTTGTGTTTTGTAAGTTAAAATATATTTAGAACAAACCTAATACAAATAATTGTGAAATTCAAATGCGATCTGATACTGAGAAAAATTAGCTGATTTTTTTTTTTCATCAAAGGCGGAATTGTAATGGCTAACTACTCAGTGAATAATGTTTCTTTGTCCATTCATTTGACTTTTAACGTTGTTGCATTTTCTTGGCTTTGTATATTTTCATCAGTGTAGATTATTTGTTGTCACCTCTTACCCATATATTTTGGGAAATAATTTTATAATATATTTTATGCCATAAGCTGGATGAAAGACTTAACTATTCTTTTTATTTAAGTGTGTGGAATTATGTAAAGTTCATATCAAACCATTTAAACGTGTAATATTTACAATGGTAGAAATGATGATCAAACTGTATGTGCCCCAACATGTTTTACACAAATAAAAATAAGATTATTCTTTCTGTCTCCTAGAGAAAGAAAACTAGTCTTTTAATTTGTTTACCAACAGTGCCACAATAGCTATGTTTATTCCAAAGCCCTTATCGTATAAATGGCTAGTGTTGTAAGGCTGTGGGGGAAATATGGTGTGTCTATTTTCTTTTATCACACACCAACTGTAATGTTGTCATTGTTAGATACAGTGTAGAATTCAGTCTTCTGTAGTTATTAGTTATAATTTAAACAGTGACCTGTATATTGCAGGGTATATTTAAGGTTTCTCATAACTTTCTTGACGTTGTTTAGGTTGATACAGATGGACAGTGTAGGAGCCAGTGATTCTGGTTGTAACTTAGCAAAGCAGGGGAAATAGATCACCCATTAGAGTAAATCCTGATACAGGAATAGCATGGGGTTACTTAGTGATAGACAATGACAATGAAAATAGTGCTGAAAAAATGTCTGCCAAAAATACCCTTTTCTTTGCAAACTGCTGTTATATCACTTGGGGTGTGATTTTTGCTGTGCCTCTTGGAGGTCCAGCACAAAACCTGCAGCCCAGAGGGAGTGGGGACTAAACTGGCTTTAAGCCACCTTTGTATGCCCCTCATGCTAGGTTGTTCCTTAGGCTGGTGCAACCTCTGGCACAACTTAGGTAGCCCATCCTCAGCTGCCTATGGATGGCAGTGTCACCCAGACTCTCCACATGCTGCGGCATGTGCAAATATGTTATGCTTAATAGACAGTAGTAATAAACTTGACTGACCACCTCAATTCTGGTTGAAAATCCTTGCAAAAGAAATTATGATAAATTAAAAAGGCATTTTAGTGATACGTGTAGAATGAGTTGACTTGTAAAATCAATGTTGTTGTAAATATATATTAATGAAAGAAGGTATTTCTAATGGCCTAAAATATCTTTCACCTCTTTTATAATTTTGCTTTGAATAGAAAAATCATTTCAAGATCTGTGCTGGGAGGATTTATTCCAGGGCTTTCAGTTAATTTAGATTTTGGGGTGCATCTTCAGAAGTATCACACTCTATAGAATTTTATGTTTTCTTCCCATTAATCTGAAAAGACCTCGTTTGCTGTTGTGTGAAAGTGGTAGTGTATTCAAACTTTTATTTTAGTAACATTGCACAGAAACCTTATTAAATGGGTATATACTTTTTCCTTATTACCCTTCTTATAAATGCTGATTATCAATATATTTTAATGTAAACAGCTACCTCTTGTCCAGCAAATCTGCTCTATTTCAGTGAGGCCAGAATTCATTTTTTACAGCATCACATTCTCATTCACTGTGATGAACAGTGATGTTATGAGCTATGCTCTGACATCAGTGAGTATAACAGGCTGATTGTAAAGGAGATAGCTTCTGTTCACATAGCTTATTAGTCACCCATGATAGGGGAAGGAGGACAAAAAGAACATGACTGTATGATAAGGTTTGGTAAAAGGATTACCTTTTTTAATGTTTAACGCAGTTTAAATTATAACTGATAACTACAGACAACTGAATTCTATAGTGTATCTATTAAAGATTACCTTTTTTAATGTTTAATGTTGGGAGATGGATCTTCCCCTAAAATGTTGAGTGTTTGGGGTTTCCTCAAACTAATAACAGAATGTCTTAAAATTATTAAAACCTCATTAATTTATAGGATTGAATAACAAGATGTAGTATAAAAATCATTACATTTAACAAATGAATATACTGAATGAATATATAAATGAATTCCTCTTTCAGAAACCTCATTGTGACAGGATAGCAGGTGTTTCAGTGTCAGAAATGTGACAAGAAAGGTGGAGCATATCCTGAATACTGCTGGGGAGTTCCTGCTGAGTGTAGTTCATGTAGGAACAAAGTGCACAAATGGAGTTTTGCTAGAATCAAGAATGACTTCTGGCACTTTTGAAGAGGGAGTCAAGGCAGGTGAACATCTCAGAAAATTTTCTGATGACAAGTATGAGTAGAGAGAAGATATTGGAGGTTAACGGATAGAAGCATGGATGGAGGAGAGTTGGTGTTCATGGATCATCAGAATGCCTTCTGTGATGAGAAGAGACTGTATCTGATGGTTTCCACTTAAACAAGGATGTAACAAATTCCCAGTTTCAAAAATGGCAGGTATTGTTATGGCAGCTATAAATGAAGTAGTCACATATGAGAATAGATGCTTTAGCATAACTCCAATAGTCAAATATGTACTTTCATCTTATACCATAAGACAGATGAGGAATACAGTCTGCATCACAAGTTAAGTACTGTAATCAGAATGACAGGAATTATAGAAAAAGGTGCATTCATGTACTAGTGTCTCCACAAAAATACAAGGAGACTGGGAAATAACCCAGAAGTTCCCGAAGTAATACTAAATTATGGAGATTATTACAAAGAGGACATACCTGAAACTTTGTGGGTTGAGTCCAATAACAGAAAACTGGAGCATAACAATCTCAGTTGGGGCATGATCATTTACTCCCATTTTGGAATGTCAGATGCACTCTTTGTAGAAAAGGAAGTGGCAATGGAGAGTAGGAAGTACAATATTTACCAAGTCAGTGAAATACACTTCACTGGCAAAAATAGTAGAGAAATACTTAGAGATACAGAAAGAGAAAGACAAAAGAAAATATAATGGCCATTTGCTGCAAATCCTCAGGATTGGAGAAATGCAAGAATGAAAACTTTTTGGCACAAATTTCAGTGAACTCTGTACTGCAGAATACCTATCACAAGAAACAAGTTAGTTACCCAGATAGCTATTGGGTAGCCAATATGGCTAAATGTGCTTCAATATTCAAAAGGTCCTTACTCCCAGCTTACGTAGAAGACAGCACTTTGATCCAAGGAGTCAAGAAGCGGAGATTCCAACCCTGTGAAAAATCATCCTGGATAAACATCTTGCTGGTGAGAACAAAAGAAAAGGAACTTTTTGAGAACACAAGGATAACAAGGAAGTTCTTGGAGCTATTGATTACAAGCTACTTGAATGCAGCATAGTAAGGAATGCTTCACAGAGTGCAACAGAACTAGAGGATTAGAATTCAAAGCAGCAAATTTGGGAGAACTGAGAAATTTTAGTGAGCAATGGGAAAAAGTATGAAAATCCCTGAGTGTAGAAGAAGACTGGAGAATCCTAAGAGACACCAGAGAAAAAAAAATCCTGTGAAAAAAGAAGACTGCAGGGAACAAACAGTGATCAGTGTAACTTCATAAGAGACAACTCGCAAATGTGAGGATAACAGCTTTGTTCAGGAAATGAAAAAGAAGGGAGATAACCAAACAACAGCACACAAAGTCCATTAAGGCTTGCAGGAAAAAGTTAAGGGCAGCAGAAAATAGAATTTGTTAATGTTAGGATTCAGTGGATTAAAATCCTTTTTAAAAATATCAGAGATGGGGAATATGAGGAAGAAAGGAAGCCTATTAACGAATGAGGAGGGGGATGATGGCTGAAATACAGAATGGTTTTGTTTTAATCTATCTGTAAAAGGAAAACTAAAGAAAAGAGATTGAGGCAGCTAGGAGGGAAAGAAAAGCTTGAAAAAAATTAGCTACTGGGATAGGGGGGCTCCAAGCCGGTGCAGAGGGTTGCGGCGCAGGAGAGGGTGAGAGGTGCAAACTCTGGGAGGATGTTTGGGTGCAGGAGAGGTCTCTAGGCTGGTGCAGGGGATTGGGGTGCAGGAGAGGGTGAGAGGTGTGGGCTGTGGGGGGGGGTTGGATGCAGGAGGGGGCTCCAGGCTGGTGCAGAGTGTTAGTGATCAGTGACTTATAATGTTACACTGGGAGGATTTTCTCCTATATTACACACAAAGTAACAAAGGAATGGTTCTGGCACAGTTTTTTTTAAATACTGTTTGGCATTTCATATCAGGGCATGGTCGTCTGCAGTATATTGTGGAAGTCATGGATCTCCCACAGAAAGGGTCACAGGGTTAGAACAATAGAATCATAGAAGACTAGGGTTGGAACAGACCTTAGGAGGTCATCTAGTCCAGCCCCCTGCTCAAAGCAGGACCAACCCCAACTAAATCATCCCAGCCAGGGATTTGTCAAGCCGGGCCTTAAAAACCTCTAAGGAAGGAGATTCCACCAACTCCCTAAGTAACCCATTCCAGTGCTTCATCGCCATCTTAGTAAAATAGTTTTTCCTAATATTCAACCTAGACCTCCCCCACTGCAACTTGAGACCATTGCTTCTTGTTCTGTCATCTGCCACTACTGAGAACAGCCGAACTCCATCCTCTTTGGAGCCTCCGCTTCAGGTAGTTGAAGGCTGTTATCAGATCCCCCCTCCACAAGGCACACTGTTGACTCATATCCAGTGTCTTGTTCACTATAATCCCCAGGTCCTTTTCTGTGGAACTACCATTTAGCCAGTCAGTCCCCAGCTTGTAACAGTGCATGGGATTCTTCCTTCCTAAGTGCAGAACTCTGCACTTGTCCTTGTTGAACCTCATCAGATTTCTTTTGGCCCAATCCTCCAATTTGTCTAGATCACTCTGGTCCTGATCTGTACTCTCCAGCATATCTACCCTTCCCCTTATCTTAGTGTCATCCGCGAACTTGCTGAAGGTGAAATCCATCCCATCATCCAGATCATTAATGAAGATGTTGAACAAAACCAGCCCCAGGACCAACCCCCGGGGCACTCCGCTTGATACCGGTTGCCAGCTAGACATTGAGCCATTGATCATTACCTGTTGAGCCCGACAATCTAGCCAGCTTTTTATCCACCTTATAGTCCATTCATCCAATCCATATTTTTTTAACTTGCTGGCAAGAATACTGTGGGAGACCGTATTAAAAGCTTTGCTAACGTCAAGATATATCACATCTACCAGTTTTCTCATATCCACAGAGCCAGTTATCTCATCATAGAAGGCAGTCAGGTTGGTCATGCATGACTTGCCCTTGGTCAATCCATGTTGACTGCTCCTGATTACCTTCCTCTCCTCCAAGTGCTTCAAAATGGATTCCAAAATGCTCCATGATTTTTCCAGGGCCTGAGGTAATGCTGACTGATCTGTAGTTCTGCAGATTCTCCTTCTTCTCTTTTTTAAAGATGGGCACTATATTTGCCTTTTTCCAGTCGTCTGGGACCTCCCCCGATCGCCACAAGTTTTCAGAGGTAATGGCCAATGGCTCCGCAGTCACATCAGTCAACTCCCTCAGCATCCTTGGATGCATTAGATCTGGGCCCATGGACTTGTACACGTCCAGCTTTTCTAAATAGTCCTTAACCTGTTCTTTCACCACTGAGAAGGATGACCAGACAGCAAATGTGAAAAATTGGGACAGGAGCCTATATAAGAAAGAGACCCAAAAATCAGGACTGTCCCTATAAAATCAGGACATCTGGTCACCCTACCATTGAGGGCTGCTCACCTCCTCCCCATATTGTGCTGCCCTGGCAGTAGTCTGGAAGCTGACCTTGTCTGTGAAGACTAAGGCAAAAAAAGCACTGAGTACTTCAGCTTTTTCCACATCATCTGTCACTAGGTTGCCTCCCCCATTCAGTAAGGGTACCACCTTCTTCTTGCTAACATACCTGTAGAAACCCTTCTTGTTACCCTTTGCATTCCTTGCTAGCTGCAACTCCAATTGTGCTTTGGCCTTCCTGATTACACCCTTGCATGCTCGAGCAATATTTTTATACTCCTCCCTAGTCATCTGTCCAAGTCTCCATTTCTTGTAAGCTTCCTTTTTGTGTTTAAGCTCACCAAAGATTTCTCTGTTAAGCCAAGCTGGTTGCCTGCCATATTTGCTATTCTTTCTGCACATCAGGATGGTTTGTTCCTGGCTCTTAATACGACTTTTTAAAAATACAGCCAGCTCTCCTGGACTTCTTTCCCCCTCATATTAGCCTCCCAAAGGATCCTGCCCCTCATTTCCCTGAGGGAGTCAAAGTCTGCTTTTCTGAAATCCGGGGTCTGTGTTCTGCAGCTTTCCTTTCTTCCTTTTGTCAGGATCCTGAACTCGACCATCTCATGGTCATTGCTGCCAAGGTTGCCACCCACTTCTACCTCCCCTACCAATTCTTCCCTGTTTGTGAGCAGCAGGTCAAAAGGAGCACGGCCCCTAGTTGGTTCCTCCAGAACTTGCACTAGGAAGTTGTCCCCAACACTCTCCAAAAACTTCTTAGATTGTCTGTTCACTGTAGTATTGCTCTCTAAGCAGATGCCAGGATGATTGAAGACCCCCATGAGAACCAGGGCCTGTTTGTCATAGCAGCAAAGACCTCAGTAACTTGCTTAGTAAACAGGTGCTTTGCACCAGGTTTCTCCCTTTATCAGTTTTTTCAGAATTTACTCCAGACCTTGCTGAACCCATTAGTGGCCTGTTAGTAATTTGGGAGGCACTAAGGGAATAAATAATGCCCTCAGATTTAGTACCAGGGATACTGCTTTGTGACCTGACAGTAGCAGAAGGGGCAGTAGAACAATCTGCCCCTCCCATGTCCTCAGTTAGTAAAAAATGTTCTGATGTCACAGCAAGAAGACTCAGTCTCCTCCCTGCCTGTTCTCTTGATGTGTCCTCTCCAGCAATAAACGACTTCTGGTGCCTTTCCCGTGCACTGACATGCACTTGCATCAGATGACAGATTAAAGCAGGAGTGCCAATGTGGCCTTGCCATCTCTCCCTGCTGAGAAAGGCTTTACAAACAGCATGTTGCACCACATTTATCAAGTGGATCACTGTGGAAATTACAAGTTAATAAGGAGGCAGCGTTTTTTTTTCTTCCACATGTAATAGATGTGAATTGTTCTTGTCAACCTTTTGCTTGAACATCAGTAGGACACACTTCCATCAATAAACATCACTGTTCACCATATGGATTGGGTCAGACCTGTTTCACAGTTTGTATGAACTATGGATTTTGCTGCCCCTTCAAGGAGTTGTTAAGAGAAGTGGAGTAAGACAATCTCTCCTGGATGGGTAATTTGTCTGCCTTTACCCAGCTTTGTCACAAGCAGGATCCTTTTCTCCATCAATATTCTCTGACCCTGCAACAACAAACTCGCTTTCTGACACCAAAGATAAGTATTTGCAGTGATTGTCAATGCTAGTACAGCTCTCATTATTAGACGTGGTATCAAATATCGTAGTACGTGTGTAGTTACCAGTTGTTGACAATCCAGTGTGGGCTGTGTTTTAAATTCTTCCACAACTGTGCCACTGTTATTTTCTCTGCTGTTCTAATCAAATGTCACTGACAACCTGCCATGGTTAGAAAACAAAGGCTTCTTTTGCTTGTGAACTGGACTTGCTATTTGTACACTTAACTGTGCAAATTTTCTCCAGGGCTGTCAACAACTGTTCTGGTAGCCTGTGTAGTGCACAGAGAAGAGGGACATTGCATAACGAACAATAAAAATACTTGTGCTACCCAAGTGCTTTTGGACTACCACCCCTGTCCTTCAATGTTAGAATGTTCACACCCCAATTCTTCACTGTCCATTTCAGGATTTGTGACTAAATCACAGTCTACAGGCGAAGGAGAAAATTCTTGGTAGCTGCTTCCATTCTCAGGCTACAACCAGAATTCCTTCAGTAACAGCTACCACTTTTGGCTCAGCATTACATTTTCTAGTGAAATTCTAGATTCCCAAATTAAACTGATTTCTTGTGTATCTCAATCAATCTGACAATGTCTATCCACATACAACCCCATTCTCCCCCTACATGTGCTTTTCCACTTGCTGTTGCTCCTGCTGGCCTCAGCAGATGGTCATTCTAAAATCTTGCAACATCTCTGCTATTCATGGGCTGAAATATGATAGTAATTATCTGATGAGATCTTAATTTGCATGTGTACCAGAATATCATACCTGAAAGTTTGTTTAAGACCAAGGGTTGTTTAAGACATAAAGCCAGAACAGTAGGGATGTGTTGAATGTATATTTGAACACATACACCTCTAAATGCAATGGCATTTGATTAAGGAGGTGTTCTACCAGATTTGTAATATTTGGTGTATCACCTTCCCAGGACTAGGTATTTATTTGATTGTTAAGACTCTCATCTATTAATATAGTAACAGTAAGGCCTAACTTTTCATATCCTCTCCAACTGATTCTTCTTTACTAGAATAGTAATAATTATACTCTAACAGGTAGCTTGGAGGGCCAGGCATCCTAATGGTTAGAGCATGTAGCTCTCAGTCCCCTGCTTCGTTGAGGAGCCTCAGTCTTTAAGGCATAGATGGACTCAGGCCCTCCCCCTCCACTGCGTCCCAATCCAGGGACCAATGTATGTCTACCCCTGAATGGGGGTGGGCGGAAGGTCCCTCCTAGCAGAGAGGCAAAATCCACTGCCCTAGGATAATTCCTATCAGTCTCTTCAGTTTGGGGTATGACCCCTCTAGTCCAGTTTATTGGGTGGTTTCCTTCTTATAAGGTGCCCTCTTGGGTCCTGGGCAGCACCCTACCATGTCCAGACTTCTTCAGGCAGGGCAGCAACAAGTTGGTGAGGGGGAGCTCCACAATGTCTGTGGGGTTCATTCACTCATTGTCTCAGGTGCTGGAGGCTCCTAGGTCCCCTTCGCAGTTTCCCTTGCCTGGGGAGACGTGCTTATTCCCTGTTGGCTGCCTTGACTGGCTAGCACTTCTTCCCCTCAAGTAGGGGGGCAATTAGCTCCCGCTTCTTCACCAATTAGCCGCAAACTGAGTCTGTCTCTCTTCTTTTCTCCCCACCTCCAGACTGGCATTGGCTGCAGGTATAGTGGGGCGGGGCTAGCTGGTCCCAAAGGCTCTCTTTAACCCCTGCTGTACTGGCTGGTAGTTTTCCTGCTCATCAGAGAGTCATATCTACTAATACCAAAAGCTGAAAAGCATGGTAAATATAACAAATAAAAAGCTTTATAGCTAAGTATAGTAAAAATTCCATTAAAAAAACCCTTCAGCTGAACATGGTTGACCTTACATTTCAAGGCGCTAGAGGGATTTGGTTCTGCATAGTTATGAACTGAGCATAGTTTAAATGATGCATCAAAAGCTAATAATGGTGTAATGTCAATGCTTTTTGACTTCTACTAAGGCATCATCCACAGCCTTCAGCACAGATGATTAGGGAAAGATCTGATATAAAAGATTCTAGTGTTTCTTAGGGGAATATGTCATTTACATATTTTAAAACATAAACTGCTAATGCTATAGTCTGATCTTTCCTTTCTTCCTCTTTATGAAGCCCCTTTAGAGGGGTTTTCAAACAGACAGCGAAAACAAGACAGTACTACCTGAGGGCCCAACCAAGAGAGAACATCCCAACCTGTGCAAGCCCCAAAGGGCCATGTGGATGCTAGCTGAATGGCAGCCTGATCTAGTCAAGGAAAGGATGGCTACTTGCAATAGAACACACGTGGAAAAAAAACAGCTCTATAGCGGGGAATTGGAGAATTACTTTGGGGGAGTGAAGAAGAGGAAAAGTGTTCATGTTAATGGGCTCCCATTTCCCTTCCACTACACAGTTCCTTGTGCCTCAGCTGGGCCGCTGCTTTTCCCTTCACTTTAGTGTTCACAACCCGAGGAAGTAGTAACCGTCCAGTGCAGCACAAGGATGGGAGATAGGTGGATCCTAGCCACCTTCCTGACCAGCAGGGGCAGGTAATTTAGGGCTTCCTGTTCCTGATCACCAGAGCTGACATGAGGAGGGACTCCTTCCAAGTGATCAAAATCCCTTCCTCCTCCCTTTTGCTGGGAGTTGGGGGAGAGAAATCTTCAACCCAGTGTCTTCGCCTTTAGTGAGTTCTAAAATAGATTTGTCAGCTCAGGACACTTCCACGGGCCCAACTTTACTAAAATTTTTCCCTGGCTGATTGAATATCAGAAGGCAACTTGTACCTCATTGTGGGTCACACTGAAAATGCTGGTACTCCACCTGGAACATCATCCCTTTGAGGATAGTTGCCATATTTTGCAATTAGCTGGGGAAGAGTTACATGCTTTGTCCATGAGATAGGGATAATAATAAGCTACTGTATGAAGATTGAGGCATTGATAATAAGGACATGTTTTTGTGGCTGTAGACCCAGAGAAACCTTTTACAGTCAAGCAGGGAAGCTTTTATAGGCAGGTAGCCTACTTTCTGTTAAACAGATGTTCAGATGACCTCTAGAATGCCAACAAGTGCTGGTCCATCTCTGTTAGATCCGTGACCAACAAATGTTGTTCCCTTTTACTTTAGTGAAAGTACCAAAGTTGTATTCCTTCATCTTATGCTGTGTCCTGTATCATCCTGTCTTTAGAACTTGAATTGGACTTCACAGAAGTTTTGTATGCAGATCAATGGCAGGACATGCTCTTTGCTTTTAGAGTGTATTTGACAAAAAAAAATACTGATGTTTTAACCAATTAGACAAAAATACATATTACAAACAGACATATTTTCTCACAACAGTGACTCAGAGAAAATTGCTAGAAATTGGAAAGTTATAAGTATAGTTAGATGAAAATTATATACCCTCTGTGATGTTTACAGACCATTTGTTTTAGTAAGTACAGATATATGCACATTTTTCTTTGTAGATTACCACTGTGAACATTCCCATCAAGCCTTAATTTTAAACTTGGTTTGAAGACATGAAGTCTCTAAGTAGTCATTCAAACAGTTAATGTGTAATAACCTAGGACATGCTTTTAAGGACATTAAAATGGTATCAGTAAAACTGGCTACATTATTTGCAGCTTCCAGAAACTATAAAATTCCTAGACAATATTAGAAAACTTTTAAAAGTATTAGAGAACAGAGTTTCTCTGATAGCCATTTCAAGTCCCTTCTTGGCACTCAGTTTGACAACTACACTTCTGAGTGATCGTTTTAAGTAGTGAACTAAAATATTTTATCAGTCATATAAAGCTGGCCAGGACCAGTGAACTCATATACCAACAAGGCGAGGCTACTTGAGTTATTTTGCCCTGTGGTGTTCACTGAGCTCTGAAATGCAGAGACCTGGCTTATTTCAGTGGAAACTCACTAGTGGTGAATTTCAGTGGAAAACAATTACTAAATTTTTGTTTCTTAATTCACAGTCTGCTCTAGGAGTTAAACAACAACATTTCCAAAGATGTCTTTATGTGTATCCAAGTGGTACAGTTTCACCAAGCTGTCTTTTAAAAGTGCCTGTGATAAACCTTTCTAATTCCAGAAGGAAATCTTCCTTCATTCAGCGTAAAACTCTATGAGGGAATTATTTGTGCCTTGTGAAAACTTTTCAGGGGTCAGCTTTAACCATGCCTCTCGTATTTTAAGGTATATTGAAGGGATATCGATCTTGATAGTGCTGTGTAAAGACCAACTCAACTCAAGCTCTTCCAATGAGTTCTGCACCAAACTGTGGAAATTTGAATAAAACCGACATCTAGAATACAAAATACATTTGATGTCCTTCCCTACATATTGATCATCACATTAGGTGTATCCTTTTAAAACTCTTGCATGTCAAAATATTCTTTACAACCACCTAAGTTCTGAACAGATTCTCGAATACACCACGAGTTTTACAAAAATTCAACACAAAGAAGACTGTTGATTTTTAAAAAGGCAGATTATTAAACTCTACAGGATTTATGTTACTCAGATACATGACTTTTTTTTTTTAGTGACTCAAACATGCATAACGCAGTAAGTTTAAATACACTCAAAGAAACAATAAGCACTTGGATTTTGAAATGCAAATGAGGAAGGTGTGTATTGTCATCCTACTTTAAAAAGAAAGGTTAAAGATTTATGCAAATATAAAGCAGAATATGGGCAAGTCTATAGGTATGTGCAGTGATCCAATATGCAGGAGATCTCAACCTTTTTCTTTCTGAGGCCCCCCAACATGCTGTCAAAACTCCATGGCCCGGCTGTGCCACAACAACTGTTTTTCTGCATATAAAACCAGGGCCAGCGTTAGGGGGTAGCAAGCTGGGCAATTATCAGGGGCCCCACACCACAGGGTGCACCACGAAGCTAAGTTGTTTCGGCTTCAGCCTCGGGTGGTGGCGCTTGGGGCTCCCAGCTGCATTCCTGCTTGGCGGGGACTCAGCTTTCTGCCCTGGGCCCTAGCAAGTCTAATGCCAGCCATGCTTGGCAGACCCCCTGAAACCTGCTCGCAGCCTCCCAGGGGGCCCTGGACCTCTGGTTGAGAACCATTTCAATATGGGACAACATGGGGAAACTATTCCTTTAGCCAATAGGACTGAATACATGGTTCCAGATGCAGTTTAGACAGCTACCAGCTGAAAACTGTGTTTTCACAGCTGCAACACAATGGTGGCAGAGAAATTAGTATTAAACATCTTCCTTGCAAGGTAGATGAAAATCAGTGATTTTTAAAAAAAATCAATTTTTTAATTTACAAATTTTTTAATTATATTTTTTAATTTAAATACAAGTGTGGGAGGAGGTTGGAAATAAGCATATTTAAAATTAAATCTGAAAATGACAACCTATGTTAAGGGCTAAATTCACTACAATCTATTAAAATGATTTAAATTACATTAAATAATATTAAGTGGTATATTTGCTGCCAAGATTTAAAGAAAGTCAAACCATCGCACCAGGGGAAGTCACTGACCAAGCTCCTGGAGCCAGAGTTAGACGAAGTGCTAAACCAGCTTTCAACAGCAATAGCCTCTTCGACAGGAGCAGAGAGAATATTTTCTTATAAGGGTACGTCTACACTGCACGATTATTTCGAA
>NC_133787.1:32141017-32262651 GCF_003597395.2 Chelonoidis abingdonii
TTAACTCGATATTAATGACGACGTCGTGTGAACGGATACAGCGTTAAATCGGTATATCGGCCATTAAGCCGATTTAAAGTCGCAGTGTAGACCTGGCCTTAGTGTCAGTGTATTCAATTAGTGTAGTTCAGTGACTAGCTCATTTACAGTTAAGAAACCAGTAGTAGTTGAAAAAGCAGAAAAGCTTGTTGACCTTTTCCAAAATCTTGAAGGACACAGTGACCAGAAACAATGTTACATGCACTAACCACAGCTAATACTTCCTTTATTTAACAAATCAGTTCATTTTAAATGCAAAATATGTTTTGATATACTTCCTGATAAACCTTTTTCTTATGTATCCAGCATATTGAAGATAGTGTTATTTAACTAAAAAAACCACATTTTAAAATGCTGTTTATGCATTATTTATTGAATTTGAATTTCCATCCAAATGGAGTTTGGCACAATTCACAAGTAAAAAATTAATTATTTAGTAGATAAGAAATGCATCATTCACCATTTTCTCACATAATAAAAAATTAAAAATTTAGACTCTGAATAAATATAAATTAAGCTATATAATTGCTTAAATAAATGTGTACATCATCCTGGTTAGTAAACAGAAGTACTAAATTTAATGTAAAGGTTACATTTAGTTGTAAATCAATACGTTTTAATGGCTACCAGCCAATGAGAATCAACCTTTAGAAAAATTACTAAAAAGTACAAATGCAAAACAAGATTAAAATCAATTATTTAAATCAGGGTTTCCTGATTGTTGATTTAAATCATGATTAAAAGCGGTGATTTAAATCGCTTCAATTTAAATCACTCCACCCTCCTTCCTTATACTCAAAACTTTCTTTTGTCTGTAATTGGAGTGCATCACTTTCTAAAAAGAATGTAACATTTTAAAAAAATAATAGAAGACAGAGACAAAATAGGTAACTTGAATTGAATTAACCTTTTAAAGAAAATGTTGCAGCCAGTACATTTACTGGAAACAGCTTTTTCTCCTTAAATGGTATAAAAAATAACTAATTTTTTAAAAATGTGCATTGACCCCTTAAACCTAGGAGATAGTGTTTTGGAAGCCGGCTGATACAGCTTCATTACAAAAGATACAATATTTTAGACTACACCATCATATTAGCTCTGAGAGTCTTAAGCATTTACAGAAATATGGAGACCATCTATTTAACTTACTTTAAACAGCCTGGATCATCATTATTGGGGAATTTTCATCAAATATGGGGGTTATAGAGGCATCCTGTAGGGATCTGTTCTTGGCCTCATAACAATATCTTTCAAAATATCTATTAAAAAGTCAATACCTTTATCAAGGAAGGGAGGAAAAGGATTTTTGTTTGTTTATGCAAGGTCTTTGAAGAATCATCTCCTGAAAAATGTTTCTGAAAGGTTTCTTCAATAATAAGTATAAAATAATTGCTTGTAAACTTTGACACAAAGACTGATGACACAAAGATTGATGGAGGGATAAGATGCTGCGGCTGAGATAGATAAGGCTATTATTGGATATATAGGGGAATATTGAGTAGAGAAAGAAAGGGGATATTCTCTTTATGGTATCGATGATACCATCACTGATCGTCAGCAATCCCTCAGAATTCGAGGATGGTTGTCTTTCCTAAAATGGTAGCCAGTTATTGCTGGCAGATCCGTGGGTGGCTAATGAGACTGATCTGGGATCCATAGATCTTGTCACAATTGGGGCAGACATTTCCCAATGGAAGGGGCAGATCTGGATTGCTGAGTCGGACTGAGTCCTTTCCCATTTCTCCATTTCCTGTTGTTTCCTGAAATACTGGGATCCTTGCCACATGGTTCTTTTTCATTTTTGTCAGTCAAGGGTTTGGTTTTCCCATTAGTTTATGTCAATACTGCACTCTTTCATGTTGGCTTTGAGGGTGTCTTTGAAATGCTTTTTTTACCCACTCCTTGTCCGTGTGCCATAGTTCAATTGTGAGAACGTGACCTGCTTCAGGAGTCGATTTTCTGGCATTTGAAGAATATGACCTGCCCAACAGAGTTGGTGGTGGATGAAAATAGCTTCAGTGCTGGAGGTTTTGGCTTGGGACAGAACACTGATGTTGGTATGTTGGTCATCCCACTTGATTCGGAAGATCTTGCAGAGGCACCATTGATGGTATTGTTCAAAAGCCTTCAGGTGTCTATTGTACATGACCTAGGTTTCAGCACCATACGAGAGAGCAGGGATAGCAATGGCTTGGGACACAAGAAGCTTGGTTTAATTCTTGATGTCACAATCTTCAGACATGTTTTCTCAAATGTCCAAAAGCTTCACTGGTGCATTGAAGGCGGTGTTGAATTTCTTCATTGGTGTCAGCTTTCTGCAACAGATGACTGCCAAAGTAAAGGAAGTGCTCAGTATTCTCCAGTGTCTCTTTATTGATCTGAATTACAAGAGCAGGATCCTGGTGATGTGGAGTATGTTGGTGGACTTCTTTAGCTTTCTTGACGTTGAGTGTGAGGCCGAGTTGGTTATAGGCCACAGAGAATGTGTCGACTATTTTTTGAAGATCTTTTTCCAAGTAGGCACACAAAGCACAGTCATCTGCATATTAGAGCTCAATGACTGATTTAGTAATAGTCTTTGGCTGGGATCAGAGGTGAATTAGGTTGAAGTGCTTGCCATCCATTCTGAATTGTATGTCAGGTCAGGAGAAGAGCTTGTCACTGATGGTTATTATGACAGCAAGGAAGATGGAGAAAAGGATTGGCATGACAACACAGCCGTGCTTAACTCCTGTCTTAACTAGAAAGGGGTTTGTTTCAGATCCATTGCTGACAACCAACACAGACATATTGTCATGGAGGAATCAGAGGATGGCAACAAATTTTGGCAGGCATCCAAATTTAAGGAGAATTCTCCACAAAGCCCCAATGGATCGTGACCTTGATGTGGTGGAGCAACTTAATCATTCTCATGATTCTGAGTGATGCTATCTGGAGTTAACACTCCTGGCAAAGTCGCCCAAGGTGGGAAGGTTGAAGGTGAGGTTCCAGATGAACAGCGATCCATCACTGGAACACTGTGTCTAGTTCTAGTGTCTACAGTTTTTGAAAATATATTGAGAAATTTGAGAGGATTCAAAAAAGATCTATAAGAAGGATTCAAGATTTGGAAATCTTGCCTTACCATGAGAGACTTATGAAGTTAAATTTACTAGAGGTGACTTGATGATCATCTACAAGAACCTGTATAGGAAGAATACTTCTGATAGTAGAGGGTTCTTTGATCTAGGAGGCAAAGGCATAACAAGATCATATGGCTGGAAGACAATGTAGACAAATTCAGATTAGATATTAGGTCCATATTTTAGAAGGATAATTAGCCATTAAAACAATTTACCAAGGGTAGGGGTGGATTGTCCATTACTTGAAATCTTCAAATAAAGTGAGATGTTTTTCTGAAAGATATGCACCAGCTAAACTACAAGTTCTGGGTTTGATGCAAGAATTACTGGGTGAAATTCATTCCTGTGTAATGCAGGACATCAGATTAGATGGCCATAATGGCCCCTTCTGGCCTTTATGTCTAGGAGTAATTAAATCCATAAATACTGCTGTGCATTTCACTCTTCATGCTGCAGGGAGCCCCGGGCCCTTTAAATCCCCACCGGAGCTCTGGCAGCCGGGCTCCCGCAGTGATTTAAAGGGCCCGGAGCTTTGCGGTGGCCAGAGCCCTGGACCCTTTAATTCGCCCCTGAGCTCCGGGGCTCCCAGCCGCCTCCGCAGCTGGTAGCTCCGGGATGATTTAAAGACCCTGGGGCTCCCAGCCACATCCAGTAGCCCCAGGGCCTTTAAATCTTTGAACGACCCCGCTTCTTCCGGTCAAGGCCCCACCTCTTCCGGTTGAGGTCACACCCCCGCTCAAGACTCCGGTGTACTGGTAAGTCCTTTAAGTTACTTTCACCCCTGCTTTAGAGCATTCTTTCCATCAATAAAGAGATAAATTTCCCAATTTTTCCTGTGGCTATCAGTTAACTACTATGTATCTTTGAAAAACTAATTACTTTTGTTTAAAGACTCTCAAACTTCCCTTTAAAAGTAACTCTCAGCTCCCAAGTATTACTCTTTTAAAATATATACTGATTTGCAATTGCTTGTATTAGCAGAATCAGCAAAACAGAAAAAATTGAGACAATGTAGCACACGGAACTGTATGCCTTGTATTTGCCCCTGCACTGCATATTGTATATTTTGAACACTGCATATCATATTCAACAGCCCAGAGAAGGTCTTTGTCAGAGCAATAGAGAATCTGACATCTTTCGTGCTCACCAGTACTTACAATCCAAAAGCCAGTTCACTATTGTATTTTGTCATCCGCCTGACTGTTTAACCAAATATACATGTTGGATCATTGTGGCACACAATATATTGCATCATGAAGTGCTCATTGACCCAAGTTACATCTCTACTATTATTAATAGCTATTACTATTATTCATAGAGTACCATAGTTGTGTATAGTGCTTTACAAGCAATAAAAATTAAGTGTCAAAGATCAATGATTTGGGAACACTGAGCTTTGTGGTGAAGTTCTCTATTAAAAGACAGTTGTTCAAATGGTCAACTTCACTATAGATCATTTTCTCATAATCTGCAAATGTAAAGTGGATTCTTGATTCCTCTATAAACAGCACAGAAATAACATTCTTAGACATGTGCACAACTCTTGAAATCCTTGGTAAATCCATGTAAAATATATTTTGCCTTATTCTTATCTGGAAGGTTAGCTAATGTTCCTATAAAGATTCTAACTTGATTGAGATTTAAGTTCCTCATATTAGTCTGCACCTGAAAACCATAATATGGGTAATGCTTTCCCCAGTATTTACCTTGCTTACTGTAGTAGCTCTGTTGCAGTAATAAGCATATGATATCCCTTCACCTTGTACATTATCACTTATTTTGGCATTATTTTTCCTATATGTGCCTTTGTAACTCATGTACTCTTTGGAGCAGAGGACAAGCTGATATAGGATCATAAATTCTGTACATAATTGCATAGTCATCTAATCCTGGATGGTACATTTTTGCTCTCGGCAAAGAAAAACTTGCATTCATCATATGAATCTGCTGTTCTCTCCTAGCATCCTTGGATCCTCCTCGTCTTTTCAGAACACTGCATTGCATAATTTACTCAGATAAATGCTAAGTGCAGGTATCAGCTGGCCTAAATGCTAAATACAGAGAGACAATATAAATTAATTATCTTTCTGTTCTTCCATTTTACGCTGTTTCCTAGGCTTCCAAAGAAATAGCTTCACGCATTCTCTTCATCATAATTTTCAACTTGCAAACGGATTGAGATAGACATTTAATAGTACCTTCACAACCTCTGATAATACCACCTAACTATCGTAGTAATTTTCATCTCTAGATCTCAAATCACTTTACAAAGAAGGCAAGTATCATTTTACAGTTGAGGAAACTGAGGCATGGATAGGTGAAGTGGCTTGTCCAAGGTCACCCAGTAGGTCAACGGCAGAGCTGAGAATAGAACCTCAGTCTACTAAGCTCCAATCCAGTGGTCCATCTACTGGACAAAACTGCTTCTAGGCTAAACATCCAAGCAAACACTAAAAATAGACTACTCCTTCTGTATCCTTTAATGAGAGGACTTTAGCAGCAATAGCTACTTCATGATGTATAGCCCATTTAATATCACAAATTGCCCATTTAGTGATTAAAAATGCACCCTATATGAGACCCTGTAACAAACCAGCCCAGTCTTTTCTTGTCCTAAAATGTCTGAGAGAATAGATGATTCTCGCAGTGTGACCTGAAAGTCAACAAATCCTGGATCAAGGAAGGAAAGAAGTTCCAGAGTTGCTCATGGGAAATCCCCTGCCAGCAGCTTCCTAAGCCTGGCATCTGTTAGCTCAATCACATTAATTAATTACAGATACCACCGAAAATTTGGCCAAACTTTATATTAAAGTTCCATTTATAAATAGTTTATACAGAGTTAGTAAACGTTTAATAGATATTATAAACATGTTACAAATATATATATGTTATAGAGGATTATAAGCACATCAGTAAAAAGATAAATCATGGTTATAAGCCATGTTTATAAGCAACCTAATTAGCTGCTAGACAGTCCCTAATAATTAGTCATTTATTAAAATACCTTTTAATAATAAATCATAAATGGAACCTTAATGCAAACTGTGACCCAAAACTTTATAAGTTAAAACCAACATCTGAAATTCCACCCAGAAACTAACTGGAAGGCAATGTAGATCTCAGAGCACCGATATAAGTGTTCGCTGCATAAACCTTCACTTAATAAGGAAGCAGTTGAAACCTTTACCAACTTAAGTTTGTGAATGGTATAATGCCACGGATGGCACTGCAGCAGCCTAATCCCAATCTGACAAAGGTAGGGAGAACTGTAAAAAGTCCCACATCAGAAAGTCCTGTGTCTGGGCTACTACTTCCGTACGTTCATTCCTGAGCAGAAGAGGATCTAAATCAATCCTCATCTGGCTAACAAATAGCAGAAAAACTCCCTCAGTTAAGGAGACTGATATAAATCACCATTTCTTCTGGTTGCTTTCCCCAGCAGCACAATCATACCACAGCCATCCCTGGATGGAGCCAGAGCTTCATCTGAGCTCCAGTTTCACCCTGATGCTGGATAAGTCTCTGCTCACCAAAAGGGACAGGAGACACAGAGATGGGTGTCATTAGCATACAGACGTAGCCCAGGCCTCCTCATTAACCTGCCTATTAGCCTTATAGGCATTTTAAACAGGATGAACAACACCTCAGAACCCTGTAGTACTCTGCATGGGAGAGCCCTCAGGACAGATGAGCAATTCTTAATACTACCTTGTCAGATTTCTCAGGAAGAAAGAATGGATCCATTTCACAGCAGTGCCGTCTATCCCTGGGAGGTCTGCAGACATGACACTGAAACCTCATGATCAAGAATAATGAAAGAGGCTGGCAGGTCTAAAAGAACCAGCAAGCAACAGCTAATGGTGCTTGGCTTGTGTACAATACCAAGGCTGAAAACAGACTGAGTGGGGTCAAGGAAAGCTGAAGATTCTGGATATTGCCAAAGTGGCCTCTCAACAGGGTCTGTTTAGCTGTCCCTTTGGAGAGCAGAAGGGAACATGTGATTGTCTGACTCTATTGCGTACTAATCTCACTCTATCCTCCCCGTCATGTTTGTACTTCACTTTCTATTGCCATCAGAGTTCTGTGACTACATAATAACTTCTTTATTCAACACTCTAGCTATGGGTAATGGGGGGTGATGGAAAGAACTGACTTCACTGCCTGTTTTTGGTCTTACAAAATAGCAGAGAGTTCAGACTGATTAAGGTGGAGGACTCTATTCTGAATTTACAAAGTGTTACTTTCTGCATGATGACATAAGCTCTGTAGTGTGCCATGCAGCATGGTGTAGAGTCAGAACATGGCTCATTTCACACACATCCAACTTGTACAAGCCCAGTAGTGTTAAGGCTTCTCCATAGCAAGTGGTCTTTCATTTACATTGTGAGGAAATGGTCTTTCACACACATATTGCCTCTGATGACCCCAGAATATGTATTTACATCAAATCGGTTAAATATGCTCCTGCTCCATTGCTTCCTGGCCTTTGCAGACTGCCAGTCTCTTAATGTAGCCTTCTAATCAGCTATTCTGTGGATTCTTGGAAACACATCAGCCTGAAATCTGCTGACAACTTTCAGAACTGTCTTTAGCACTATCAGTAAGGTAGTAGTTTGTTCCTTCCAGGCACCCATAATATATTGATTTTACATTGGGATAGATTCTGATCTTAACTACATCAGTGTAAATCTCAAGTGACTCCACAGAAGCCAGTGTGGTAACTGAGGTCCAAATCTTGCCCAGTGACACTGCTCACTTGAATGCTGTTTTTGAGAGGATAGTAGTCTATCATTCTTCCTTCTTGGTAGTTATTCTTGTGCTGATCAGTATCATCTTGTTATCTTGCACTTCCCCTCACCTATCTGTTGTATTCACCAGTTGTCTCTTGTCTTATACCTAGTGCATAAGTTCTCCACAGCCAAGAAACTGCCCCAGAAGAATACCTACGTCTATGTCCCACTGCAAGAAGCTGGAAGAAAAGAGCATCTCTGAATAGATAAAGTTCTTATTGACTTCTTTGGAGTTGTGGGTGCTCAGTACCTCTGAATATTAGATCCATGGGCTCACCCACTATCAGCAGACACTTTTCAAAAGTTGGGCTCTACCCTCTTTTTGCTTGCATTTTCCACTCTGTTGTGCCAGAAAGCTGTACAAATACTTACCTGCCACACAGGAGTGAGGAGGCTTATTTTATTACTGATGCTGAAAGAGGGGCACTACAGCCCAGAAGTTCAAACTGTTATTAATATAGCATTAAAAGTGCACCTTCATGATTATCTTTGTTCACTGAATCAACACTTCTGGCTGATCTATGAGGTAGAGGCAACAGAGTCCAACTGAAGTGACTAGTAGTGTTTCTACTGGGTTCAGTGGGCATTAATCAGGTCCATGTGGAGAAGGAAAAAGACTGGAAGAAATTTACAAGAACAGGAGACCTAAATAACCTGCAACTGAATGGGGAAATAGAAGCACACGAAAGACAACAGGCAGAGCTCATTAATGCTAATGGTTTCAGGTACAGCATTTATGTAAATTAATAATTACTTCCTGCATTTCTGGACATTGTAAAATAACCCCAAGCATTTAGTTTGATGCTAGTGAAAAGCTTAATTGCTTCTAATATGTATCTGTACCTGTTTAAAAACATGACTAATGTTAACATCTTTCCAGCATATTCCATTGTTAGAGCTGTGCTACTGTCACAGAAATACCAGCCCACTTAGTGTCTTGAAATCCAGCCTGCATCCTACTCACCTCTTCTTACTCAAATTATTATCATTGCCATGAGTAGTATGCCTGAAGTTGGGCCAAATCCTGCTTCTGTGGAGGCAGTGGGAATTTTATCATTGATTTCCATAGAAGCGGGATCGGGCCCTTAGCAGAAAGAAAATATAGCCAGAGCCTATAAAAGCAGTTAGTATAATCAGTCAAGTACAGTGGTATTTTTATGTGATGCTGAGTTTGAAATTACCTCTTTAAATTTCAGATTCTTCAGCTGATACAGATTTTCTTTTCAGGTAAATTGGCCTTAGCAGATAAAACTAAGATTCTCAAACAAAATACAATGGGCCAGAGCCTTCATTGGCCTCAGTATAGCCTCACTGATTTCAATAGATCTGTGCCAAGGGTCTGTCCCTACATGCTTTCCTGGTCAGTAGGAGTGCAATGAGGAGGATAGAGTAGTGGGTAGAACTGGGCAGTAAAGCGGTAGAATCAATAGATATTTAATTATTTGCAGACTTTATCAACTTCTTTAATTAAACAAATGTTCTCAATTAAAGAAAGATTTGTACATTTTCAGTGAAATACTCAGTAATAATAGTGTATGTTCTTATTGTCAAAGTATCTCAGCAGGCAACCAGTGAGTGTTTTGCACAAGCCCTTCAGCTGTGAAGTTTAAAAAAAAAAAAAAAAAGTCACCACCACTCAAGTACCCTAATTTTAAAACCAAGAGAAATAAAAATAATTCCGATCTCGCACCTGTGTAAATTAGCAGCAACTCCGTTGACACTAATGGAGTTATGGCATTGGAAAGCAAGAGTAAGTATATTCAGAATCAGGCCCTTACTTCTTAATGCTTATCGAAGTTGTAATTAACTCTTGCATCCTCGTGCACCTGCATCCTGTCTCATGTTTCACTCCCTCAGTACATACGATTGAGCTCAGATGGGCCAGATTATCAACTGGCCCAACACTCCATTGGTATGCTGAACTCAAAGGGAGCTATGCCAATTTACACCACTTGAGGATCTGGCCCACAAAAGCTGAAAGCCAAACTTGCATCTCCTGTGGTAGGCAAGCACTGTAGTGCTTTACAAATATTTTGATGTCTCATTTCTCCTATATTCATCAATGTTAGTCACAAAAATAGACCATACAAACAGCTGTACTTAAAACAAAGTTTATCCACTTCTCAAATCTTTTGCATTAACACAATGTACAGGCTTTATTTTTAAATCTCACTTTTGGCAGTAAATAGGAACCTGTACTTATTTTTTCCTTTGTTAGCATGTAAACTGAAAACACATCTATTGTTTCTATATTTAAAGTATGCACTACACCATTGCAAAACAAATTTAGTTGCACAGTAAAAACTACCAGCTGTAGCTTAGTAGTGAAATAAAAATAAGAATTCGTCATCAAACTCAAATGCCTTGGGTGGAATTCTAACAGCTTCATTTTGAAATAACTTATACTAGCAGGATTGTCGAGTGTGCAGCCATAGCCAAATTCTAATTTTTTATCCAACAGAAGCTGAAACATTGGGAAGCCTGGCTTCTTATTTTGTGCTTTTTGTAAAAAAAAAATAAACACTGAAGAACATTCATTGGCTTACTTCCTGTACAAGGGAACAGTTTACCCCTGCCTTAGAAAATGGCCATTTGGCAATGCAATTGCATCATTTTTCTTTAAAATAAGTGGGAAACCCATCTTCATTATCTTTCCACATGTTGTGCTCTGTGCTTTGATGCTTTGTAAGTGATTTTGAACTATTTAGACAGGCATTTTTGTTAAGAGAGAAGGGAATGTGATTATTTTGGTGGGAATTTATTGCATTCAGTATTATTTTTGAACAGACTAGATTACTTCACAGAACTAGTTAGCAACTACTTTGAAAATTCTAATCAACTACTCTTTGATTAACCTAAAGAAGCCTCATTCACTGTTATGCATCCTAGTCCTTTTGATGTAATGGGTGTGGTCTATGTTTTAATCTATGTGCAAGGGTGTGGTCTATGTTTTAATCTTTTTAGGTACAAGAAATGTTGTCTATGTAAATTAAATATATCCAAAACAAAGAATTTTCCTAATGACATGGCTCTTAATCCTGAAAAACTAATCAGTTTTCCAAAATAAGAGTGTCAGTGTTGTTTAAAAATAATTACAAGTAAGAGTTACCAATTGTTCTGCTAAGCAACCTATCAAGAAAACACCCAGGCACAGTCTGTGTGTGTGTGTGTGTAACACAAACATGTGCATGTCCTGTCATACCACTACTCCCCTTTTCTGGCTCTGTTCTTAAGGGTAGTCACAGTATTGAATTATACAAAAATTCCCTTCTGCCAGAGTAGGATTCTTGTATTTTTCATTACCCTGACTGCTCACACGAACAGACAGCAAATACAGCATTTTTACCATAGGTCGTGCTACAGTATGTACACCCACAAGTGAAAGCATGGTTGGTCTCTTTTTTCCTTGCCTGCAGTCTTGGCAGTGTTCCTTTAATAATTTAAATATTAATACTTTCAATACAATGGCAGATGGAATTTCAAAATCCACACATTGCATTAAGAATCTGCCTTTCGTTTGAATGTACATTGGAACCCTCTATAAAGGCTTTTAGACGAGAGTCCAGCTAGCAAGACACCCTCAAAAGCTACAAGTTGATGACAAAATTAAAATCCACAAAAGCTAGAAAGGGTGGATATGGCATTTTATCTGCGTTTGAAATTAAATTGACCTTGCCCGATGGAAAAGGCACCATAGCACTGTGGAGTTTTCTGAAGGATGCTAATGTATTTTGTGTGTACTAATGCAGTCAAGTGGTTTAGAAAATCCCTTGAGATTAGGGTGGGAGAGGAATACGAACACAGGCATTATTTTGACAAAGTGGAATAGGTAAAAGGGAAAGGCAATTAGATCAGTCCAGGAGAAAGTTGCAGTATCAAGGTGAGAGAAGACATGAGAATGAAAATAGGTTTTGGCAGCAGAGACAGCAAGGAAAAGGTATTAAAGAGGAAGAAGCATTGGACCTTGTAAGAGACTGGAAATGGTTGGAAAAGGAGAGAAAGGGGGAGAGAGAGAGAGAGAGAGAGAGAGAAGATTACACTGAGACTATGGGAATGAAGTCAGGAAACATAGTGGCAGTTGTCAAAAAGAAATAGTGAAAAGAGGCAGAGGAGAGCAAAAATTGGAAGGCAAGATGAGTAGTTCAATTTTAAAGAGATTGAATTTCAGATAGTGATAGGACTTCTAAGAAGACATGCCAGGAGGCAGGTAGCGATGTGAGCGTGGATGGAAGAGCCATAGTTGTGGTCTGTTTGGTTTTTTCAAACACAACAGGCTGTGGGCCGTAGTCTCCTTTGGTGTATACTGGTATAAAGAGGAGCTGGCCAGCTCTATTCCCAGGTTTCAGCCTCAGAAAACCAGAAGATTCCTGACACAAAGGAAGGGAGAAAATTGTATTGTCTAGTTTCACACAGTGTCAGGTTTATGCTTCATTTTCTTCAATGGAGTTGAACACTATGCTCATGTAGGAAAGAGAACAGAGTGTACCTAAAGTAGGCAAAACATGAGGCCCTGATAATATGGGGGGGGAGGGGAGGGGTGTGTACTGTACAGTACATTGCTCTAATGTGTACACTCCTTGTCAGAACCAGAGGGCCAGGTACACTATAAGAGTGTAGACTGCCTCTAAAAAAATCTTTGCTTATGAAAACTCCTTCTGGCCCCCATGTGTCAACCTCTAGTCCTGATGCAATTATTAAAATGGCTGACCCCTCCTGGTCCTGCGCTTCACTCTCTTCCCAGGCATACGCAGTCACCCAGTTCATATCCATACACACATAGAAACATTTCAAATACCTATTTCCAAATACTATTTTGAAATTTCAATGTTTCACTTTTATATTCTGAGTATCCTTTGTAGTCGTCTAAGACAGTGGCTCTCAAAACGTTTTTACTGGTGACCCCTTTCACACAGCAAGCCTCTGAGTGTGACCCCCCCATATAGATTAAAAACACTTTTTTATATATTGAACACTTTTATATGTGCCTGAGGCAAAGCGGGATTTGGGGTGGAGATTGACAGCTCACAAACCCCCCATGTAATAACCTCGTGACCCCCTGAGGGGTCCCGACCCCAGTTTAAGAACCCCTGTTCTAAGACATCACAGCAGGCAAACCAGTGAACATTTCATGGGCATTTTTAACAGTTCACTCACTTCAGGAGAGATTCCAGAGGATTAGAAATTGGTAAACCTAGAAACAGAAGCGAGGAAGCAGAAGAAGTTGAGCCTTGTTAGCACCAGGACTTTGTTGAACTTCTTCCCTGAAGATGTCTGCTGAAGTACTGTCTGTGGGTGATTTAGAACAAGTAAATTTTCCTTTTATATATTCGTAGCTATTTAGCTTTTCCTCTTTCCTTCACTATGCAGGTCCAGTAGGGAGGGTTTTTTCAGGTGGGTCATTGGATCTCTTCTAGTTTTTAAACTTTGTGGTGGATTTTCAAGAAAGGCCCAGCACTCAGCTCACTGAGCACTGTTGAAAAACTGGTCCTGTATTTTTACCACACATTGCCCAGGTGTTTGGACAATCAGCTTTCTGTAAATTAAATCCAAAGATCAGAAATGAGTTACAAAGGAAGGTGATGGAAGCGAATTCATGCGACACCTAAGATTATTTCTGAAGAAGAGAGGACTGTAAGTGATCGAGTGGAAAAAGCAGGAAGTTAGTACAATAATGAATTTTTAAAAGGCAAGCACGTTGGATCGGATGGTCTTTGGCTGTTTCCTTTGGCACCTTGTTCACAAGCCCTTTCCATCTCTCACAATATACTGGCACACAATGTGGGGCAAAAACTCAAAATGAAGGAGACACACAAAAGTAGTGCAAGTGCTATAACTCACAGTAATGAAAGGCAGTTCTCCCAGTCCATGCCAGGAAGTCAGTCTGTTCCTCCCCATTGCACATTGACAGGGGCTGTTTTGGTGTCACAGATTACTGTTTACAGCATCTGTCCACACACAGATAGATGTGGTCAAAAAAGAGGTGATTTCTTCTGCCCATTCTGGAAATCAGGATTTAGGTATGTAATCTTCCAACCATATCCTGTTGGAAAGGTGATTTGTTTCCATGATTAGGCAGGCTGAATTATATGTAGTCTTGCTGAAATGTGAAGAGTTTTATATATGCTGTGTAGATCTGATTATCTGAATTGTGACAGCATGCACAGTGCTTTAATTATACATCAATGCCTGTTGATGTCATTGAACTGATAAAATTAATTTTTAAGGGTTGAACCTACAATTTCTTTGAGATTTGATCTACTACTTCTATAACGAATGATTTGCATGTTGTATTTTTTATGAATGAGCAAAATGTGCATGCTGTATTTGCAGTATGTATCATCTCTGTTCAGCAGTCCATGTTATACAAATTTTGGAAACCACTGATATAGAAATTCAAGTGCTAATTCAAGAACATGTATAGACATGACCTGTGCAATTTCACTAATTACATTTAACTGGTTATTTGCTCATGCAATCACTAATTGCATGCACAAATTCTGCATTCACATTTTAGCTTACAAAATTCTACAGATCTGTATCATTGTTTCCTGATCTAATACGAATACTGTGTCCCCATATATGTGTTTAATAAAAAAGGATGTTATTTCATTTATGTCATTCCTCTTAACCTATATAGGTGAGAATACTGCTAAGATTATGAATCATCACTTGAAAGATTGTGAATACTGCTAAGATTATGAATCAACACTTGAAAGTTGAAAAGTAGCGTTAAAAATGCTTTTCCACAGATGTCATGGTTGCATTCCATTTCTTCTCTTAAAACATATTTAGTAACATTTTGATTCCCCCAGTATTAGCTTGTATGCCTATTGTATAGTCAAAGGAAGTAATGACATGTAAAATTCTGACACTCTTAACTATGATACTTCTACAATGTACTTGTGCTTATAAAAGATAGGACAGCAAAGTAATTAGGTAATGTAGTTTTTCGTAGGAATAACCATCTAGTTTTCCAAACCAAATATAATAAATTTAAAGTGCCAAATACAAGACTACCAAGACTGCTTTTTGCAGATGTTATACATTGTTCATTGAAGAGTGAACTGATTGGAAATACGGAAAATAAGAAGTGGAAGTAACAGATCTTTCTACTTAAACAGAAATTGTGTATTCTGGGAGAAAAACTAAAATATCATTTCCATTAATCACTACTTGTCAGAATAATTTCTTAAGAAAAATTTCTATGAATTTCTGAAAGCTTACACTAAACGCAAGAAGATTTTTACAGTGCATTTTTCAACTGATATAGTAGAAATTAAAACCAATCATTTTAGAAAAAATATGTGGCCAATTGTGCTGTTGGTGTTCACTGCACATTGAAGGGAAATGGTGGAAGTTGTACCATGTGATGGGGAACAGATATGAAATTCATGTCCAAACTGAAGCACTGGTCTGCTTCTGTTGAATACATTTAGAGGGCAAAGCAGCACTCCGAATGGGGTTGGCAAAATGATGGACATGAAGCCACTGGGGAAAGGGGCCGTGTTGAAAGGCCCAGTAATTGTGCGTAAGGCTATAACTCAACAGTGCACAAAGGGACAGCAGGGAGGGGTAGGCGGGTATCTAGTCATATGTGTTGTGCATCATTTGGTGTCTTTTTTTCACGCTCTTGTTGCACATGTATATTTGTGATACTCGTGTCTGTCTGTCTCTCTGCTCCTATGTTGTACTGGAAACAATTGTGTGTTGTGTGGACCACTTATAATATTGTCCATTGCTAGTGTGCTATTCCTTAGGAATAGAGTCCTCCTATTGGCCCTTCTTGTCTGTGTAAATATTTACAGTGCTCTATTGCTGAAGTATCTGAATACTTCCCAAATGTTAAAAAGAAAAAAAAATGGCCTCTTTCCTTCTCAGAGGTAGGATTACACTTGAGTAGTTAGTAGAAATTTTGTTTGTGAGTTTATTATGGGAAAGCTAGGTTGAAAAAATATTCTGTATGTAATTATGAAAATTGTGAGGTCCTTTGTCATCTGTGTCTCCTGTGAGAGTGAGGTCCACAGTTCGGTCCTGTTAACGATCTGTCTTTTGTAATCAACCTTCTCTAATGGTTAACAGTTCCATTGTTCTGGTGGAACACAACTGTTGCAAAGGTCATGGTAGCAAAGGGAGAGGTGATCTCCCAGATCAGTAGAGTCAGCCTGATAAATATTTTTGTGTATCAGACAGAGATCTTGAATTGGACTTTGTACACAATGGGAAGATTACCAGTGTGATGTGATGTGTTCACAGCAACCTTGTTACTTAGCAAATGGGCTTCTCAATTTTGTACCAATTGGAGCTTGTCCAGGACACATGACTTCTTTCCTTGATACAGTGTGCTGCAATAATCAAGGTCATGAATGTGTGGATGACTATGGCCAGGACTGCGTTCCATAATTTGATACAACATTTTCTAACCAGCCACAGACAGAAATGGGTAGGTTTTTTTTGCAGCTAGTGTCATGTGGACATCTGGTAATATTAAATGCAACAGGATCCCAACGCTTCAAAGCAATTTAACTATCTGAGGGAAGATGTCCTTAAGATTGGATTTTATGGAAGAGGCTAGTTCTTCTAAGTGCTTTTTCTTTCCCTGCAAATCACCTCCACCTTGCCTAGATCCCACTTTAGGCAGCTGCTCTTCATCATTGTACTTATATCAGCATGCGAAAGCTGGGAGAGGGTGCTGTTATATTCAGTGTGGACGAGATGTTGATTCATCTGTTTCCCCAGTGGCTTTCTGAAGCTGTTAAATAAGATACAAGATTGGAATGAGCCGTGATGGATTCCATGGCTGAGTGCAGTGGAGATGAAGGAACAATTTCCCATCACAGTCCTCTCAGCCTCAAGCTATCACGAGGTGTCTCCTACAATCCTACTGCCTCTTGGAGGTGGGACTGTAGTGTTTGGGGATCAGTACTACTAGATGCCATTGCGAGGTCCAACAGGATGACTATGGATGTACTGCCCCAGTCTATAGCCAGGCAAAAGTCATCTACCTGTACTATTCTCTGGCCTGAAGCCAGTGCAGTAGGGATACGGCAGCTGACAGGTGGCACTGGGGAGTGTGTTTTTGCTAGTGCTGTGACATCATGTGGAAGGAAAAACGAAAAGAATCGAATGTGTCTTTAAAAATCAATTTAAACTAAACTGGACCTCAAACAGTAAAATTTCTTAATCCTAACCATCTGTTTATTGCTTGGTGTAATGCAGTGTAAGGTTGTTTGTGTATCCTAACAGTACAGTTCAATAACTTAAGATGTTTAGATTCCCCCTCACCTCGAGTTTAACCTTAAATCTGAATTGTGTGGATTTATATTGCTTAGTTTGGGAAACCTACAATAACCATGTAATGTATTTTAACATAAATTACTAATATGTACTCTTGCCCTTTACTACATCTCAACATAATTTTGAGCTGTGAATGGATAAAAATATGTGGGATTGGTTTTATATCTAACCTGGAAAAGCATTTGACACTTTTGTTTTATACCTTTTAAGAAACAGACCTCAGTTGCTGATAATGGGTGTTGCACTGTAGTTGTAATCTTTTTAACTCTAATGAATTATTTTCTATTTCCAAATGGATCTCTTTCCTTCAGGATTCTATTGATGCTGCACTAAATAGATTGATTTAAAACTATGAATGTTCAAAGATAAACATGCAGATTCAGATTCCTTGGAAAGTCCTGCATTTAATCTGTGTTCTCTTTCCCATAGTTGCCCATTAAAATGTGTAAATACCAGCTTTCCCCTTTCTAATCACTATCTCCTTTTGATGCTCAGTTCCTTCAATGATTTGATACACCCTATCAGATAAGTAATCATGATGCCTAAAATATGCCTAAAGCTGAAGCATCACTGAAAGATGCAGGTAGAAGTAGCAGGCTGCTTATATTCTTTTATTATTCATTGACGGCCATAAGTGTGCTCGGAATGGCACAAACATAAATGAAGACACAGTCGCTGCCCAAGAATGGACAAAGGTTTCTTGGAATTTATTACTGACAAGTATCATGGTCAGCAGTTTTTCAGCATGTTTTTTTTAATCATGCCATCAATTTTATGCATGGAAAAAATGTCATTGTACAAACAAATCAACATATGCATGTGCAAAATGAATTAAATTGGACATTTTTGTAGTCTAAAGGGTAGTTAAGGAGCTAATAGTAGATATGTCCAGAAAGGAATAGGAGATAACTGTTAAGCAGGTATTTAATTTTGGCGGGGGGAAGTGAAAATAAGCTGAGGGAAGTGGTAGAGTGCACGTAAACATGCCGACTTTTCACCTCAGGGGACCAATAAAAGTTGTTGCACTAACCCTTTTAATTTTATCTTTGTCTGTACCAGTACTGTTAACTTTCACTTTATACATTTAGAGACCCGAATTGAGTTTGGTGTCAGATGCAAATCAGTTAGTTTCAGTTTAGTGTCAGTCACCAGAGACCACATTTTCAAAAATAAATGTGCAAAGTTCACATACACTGATGTGTGTGCACAAATTTCAGTGCAAACACTGCATCCATAGAGAAATCTGACTTTGGGAGGGCTGACAAATATAAAAGGGCACACACAATGTTGCAAATGTGGCCCTCAGTATACAGGATGACCACACAATTTAGTACAATTTCTTTGTGAGACAGTTTCAGAGATGAAGTAGCTGGGGTTCCTATACTTCAGGTAATAAGAGAACTGTCTATCAGAACATACATACACACAGAATAGAGTGTTCAATATGTAAAGAGTGCAGCAAAAGCTACTTTAGCTTTTTTCAATGGGAGACAGCTGAGGGGGATGACAATATGGTCTCATTTTAGAAATGCAGTTTCAGTGGTAACACACATTCTTTACTGATCCTAAGCCTCATATATTCCCAGAGTTAGCCATACTCAGAAAACACAGTTGTACATTATTACAGTTAAGATTCCTTCAGAGGGAAAACAGATGAGTGCCTGCAAATGGGATTGCTATTAACATACCCAATGGGCCAGCAAAGTTCCTCTATATATACAGCCAGATTTGCTTGTGAGCATTCTTTGACAAATGAGGACATTTAGCTGTGATACATACATGGAATATCAAGCAGTATATGCAGGTAGGCCACATCAGCAGTCAGCCAGGGTCTCTTGAGGATCTGATGCGACTGCAGGTGTGGGAAGGGGATCGGAGAGGTTTCTAAAAATGAGAATATGTTTGATCAGCTTGGCAAAATTTCTGTTTAGGCTGCTTAGAAATGCAATATCAGTTTATATTCACAATAAGGAACTGATTCTCATTTCTACTAAGGTCCTGGTCCTCTGGCAGTATAAAGGCACCTTAGTGTAACTGAGGATCAGGCCCTAAATGTTTTTCATGTCTGAATTGTTTTTCTTTCTAACAGCTAATGGTATCTCCTCTTTTTCTATTAGGTTGAGAGGATTGTTGACAAAAGGAAGAACAAAAAGGGCAAATGGGAATATCTTATCAGATGGAAAGGCTATGGAAGCAATGAGGACACTTGGGAACCTGAGCATCACCTATTGCATTGTGAGGAATTTATTGATGAGTTCAATGGACTACGTGTCACTAGAGAAAAGCGAGCAAAACATGGGAAACAGACCAGTGCGCCAAAATTTTTACGGGAAAGCCGAGGGTCATCTGTGGAGAAAATATCACACAGACCTTCTGAATCTGGGAAGGCCAAAGGGTCAACACATAAAAGAAAGCGAATTAACCCATCTCTTCAAAAACAGAAACGAGGGTACACAGCAAAGCCGGCACCTGCTGGTGACAGGGCCACTAAAACTGTGACTTACCGAACTACGCCCAGTGGTTTACAGATCATGCCATTGAAGAAGCCTCACAATGGCCTACAGAACGGAGATGCTGGTCACGAGAAAGATTCTAGACATTTTGGGAATGGCTCACAACAGCAAAACATGGATTTAAATGGCCACGAAGGAGAACATGATTTGCCCAGCATGTTGGAAGTTAATAATGATGTGCCTGTTGTGAATGGAATCGGTATGTGATTTAAACAGCAACAGTCCTTTCTGTTAGGTTTTAATTATGGCAATTGATAACAAAGAGCCCAATTCATGGAAAAGTTATTGTCATACTGCATGAGTAATAAGCACATGAAAAAGTCCAGACTCTGCACACAATTTTCCATCAATCCACTTCTTCACCTCCCTCCCTTTTCCTGATGAGTCATGTGAGGCAATGTGGACTGTGTCACACACCTCTCTGGTGTGTTTTATTTACAGGTATTTGTGGGGGAGGGATGCCGAGGAATGGTGTGGGGGTGACAGTTGAGGTATAATCAACTCTGGAATTCTGGCTATACCTCTTTACCAATTTACTAATTGCGTCTCAATTCCACAAGTACCGGCCCAGCACTCCAGAAAAGGCAGGATCTTGGAAACTATCTTAGTATTAATTTGTTGCCTAAACTTTGTGATAAATGTGCCTGAATAATTTTACAGTACTTATTACTGCCACTAGTAACATTTGTGAGGTAATTATTCAGGATTGCCATTCCAGATGAGCCCAGAAGTCAGTATCTCTTGACAGTGACTTGATTCATAGGATGGTGCAAGGCAAACACTTCATTGGAAGGTACAAGGAATCCTGTAGTAGACAATTTATAATCACCTGCCCAGAGGGAATGTTTATTCCTTCCCCCAGTAGTTAGTGGTTGGCTTATCCCCTGGAGAATGGAGTTTATACTCCTTATAAAAAAAATCATCTTGTTTAACATAATCGTTAAATTGGGTTAATTGTGTGTTGTGTATTTCATTTGATCGATTTCTCCCTTTCAATTTCACTGAATATCCACTTGTTCCTATATTCTGTGAAAAGGTAAATAGGAGCAACCAATTTATCATGCATCACCTCAGTCAGCCAAGGAGTGCCAGGTCTTTTCAATCTCTCCCTCTATAGCAGTCTTTCCATGTTTCTAATTATTTTCATTGGCCTTCTCTGGCCCCTTCTGTTTCTGCTGTATATTTTTGGAGACAGTGAGCAGAACTGAACACAGTATTCCAGGTGAGGCTGTACTGCTGACTGATATAATAGCACTACACTGTTTTCAGTATTGTTTTCTATTCCTTTCCTTATACTGCCTAACATTTTGTTTGGTTTTTTTGACTGCTGCTGCACAGCAAGCAGAGGTTTTCATTGAGGTGTTCACAATGACTCACCAGTCTTTTTTCCTGAGTGATTACAGTTAATTTAGAATCCAGCAATGTGTATGAGTAGTTCAAATTCCTTCCATTGTGCATTTCATCTGCTATCATGTTGCCAATTCACATATCTTTGTTAGGACTCTCTCTCTAGTTCTTCACAATCTCTTCTAGTCTCCACTAACCAAATTTTGTTCACTGAAGATGTTTCTATCACTTCACTTCCTTTTCAGATCATTTACACCTCTACCCCGATATAACGCTGTCCTTGGGAGCCAAAAAAATCTTACTGCGTTATAGGTGAAACCGCATTATATTGAACTCACTTTCATCCACTGGAGTGTGCAGCCTCGCTCCCCCAGAGCGCTGCTTTACCACATTATAGCCATTTGTGTTATATCAGGTCACGTTATATCGGGGTAGAGGTGTCTATGTATATCAAACCAACCAGTCTTACTACAGGTCCTTAGGGCAGCTCACTGTTAATCATTTGCCATGATGGAACAAATGGTTTCTTTTCCACTCTTTATTTTTATTAGCCAATTTCTAGTCCATGATAGTATTAGTTTCCTTAATAGCCTCTTGTGAATGACTGTCAAGGCTTTCTGAAATTCCACATAAATCATATTATATCACCCAGTTTTCCATTATCCACTACATTGTGGACACACATTCAAAGAACTCTAGTAGGTTAGAGAGGTGCAGTATTCTTTTACAGGAGCCATACTGGGCTGCCTCATCATGGCCATCAAGGTGTTTTTAATTCCTTAATTTCCGTTTTGGTATTGTTTCAGTGACATGAGAGTATTCAGTATATTTCTTTGCTAATCCCATAACCTTGATCAATATAGTTGCCCCAGCAGTTGCCACACTATATAACCATTGCTGTTATTTGGGTATTGCATAAGAAGTTCACACCTGCATTTTGTGAATTTAAAGCCTCACAAGTGAAACTCACTGAAATGCCCATTAACTTGAACCCTTTCAAGTGCGAACACAGGCATTCTGGGCTTCTGGGCTTTGCTGGGTTGGGTGAAGGAGTCTGTTTGAAAATTGAGCTTCAGCTGTGTTATGTGTATAACATTTAAGTTGTTTTTTCGTTTTTGTAGTTATAGGTTTTAATGAGTGAAGGTTTTTAATGCCTATTGCTCCTAATCCATTTTCATTTTCCAGTACACAATATATTTATTCAGAATGCAGTGGTTTTTACACATACCTTCCTTTTATATTTTAAGATCATTTTATTAAAAGGGGAAAAATAAAATGAGAACTCGGGGGGGCAAATAAACTTTCATTCGTCCTCACTGGGAAAAAAAGGGTATCTCCCATTCCTTGTTGAAATAATACTCTTGACAAATCTGTCTTGAAAAAAAAGCCCTTCCTCGCCCAGGTGTGCAGACACTTATGGCATAACAGCAGATGGCCTGAACTATCTGAGAACATTTCTTTATAACAATTTTTACATTGTCTCTCCCCAACTCCATCACTTCTATTCTTGTGCTTTACACTCTTGTCTTGCTCCCTTCACTCCATTCTGTTCTTCCTGCAACCAGAAGCAAAGTGAAGCTGAATTTTGATCTCTACATTTTGAGCTTAGATGTATGTCCTCCAAAAGTTCTGTCTAGCAGCACTCCTGAGTTGATGATTCCATCCAGTCTCACTTTGCAGTGGCCAACATGCACAATGGAGGAGAGAAAAAGGGGACAAACTATGCAGCTAAAATAAGAGGGGAAGGGATAGAAAACAGGGGAGAAGAGGAGCAGGTAAGATGGATTAAAAGTAATGCTTTTTAAAGTTTTTTTGCTATAGGCTTTTGAAATTTCTTCCATTCCTTGTCAGGAAGAATTAGAGAGTGTGACAGAAACCACAGGTAAATCAAAGAAATCTGCATTGCTATTCATATCCAGCCGAGACTAATATGTTCTCCCCTCAGTTTGCACACTTACAGGAAGGCTTATTAGCAGTAATACAGATGCAGTTGTGATGAGGGCATATGTCCACTTAGTACTGGACTGACATCACCAACTGCTTTCACACAGGACAGCAGCTAAGTCTTCAGTCATCCCCAATCTTGGTTATAGTCCCACCCATAGCCTAGAAGTGAAAGGCCCTATATCCCATCACTCTGAACCAAAAGTGCCTTTCATACTATAGCAATAATGAATAATTGAATTAACCTGATAATTAAATTTATGCCATAAGCTGAGTAACCCTATAATTAAATAACCTGTATTTTGTCTATAAAATACCACACATACTAATGGTGCTGTAGAAATAAAATATGTTCGGGGACAGAGGTTCAGTGGCTCCCTAAAGTGGCCTCCACTAATGCATGCCCCGCTTTGTGTACACATACACTTGGATGGGCTATCACCTGCACACCCCACGGATACAATTTTCACCAACAGACCCATAGTATACGTGTAGATATATGTATGTGGACATGCACACACATACCTGCATGCACATTACTGGAAGTTTGGACCACTGTGCAGCCATGTCAGACTCAGCAGAGCAGCTGGAATAGTCACAGACACAGCTTTTGCCTCTGCATCACATGGACTTGCTTTCTTCTCAGGATCTGCCGGATTGGGAGACTACACTTTTTGCCCACAATCTGCACCCTCCCTCCCTGAGGAGATAATTGCCTGGAAAAAATACTGCCTCTTTCATAGACTTCTCTGCCGAAGGGAAGAATCCAGCCCCAACCTTGAAAGCCCAGAACAAATAGTGCTTACCATCTTCTCCTATTATCTTTTAAGGGAATCAACTGCTGGTGATAAAAGCTTCAAGCACCTCATAATATACATTAATATCTATATCTTTAAAATTCTAATGTTCAACCCCACCTTTAAATACATTTACCAAAATAAAAAAAATTTCCATTCTGCATTCCTCCGCTTACTCTTAATTTTCCTTAATCACAAGATTACTGTATTTTATTAGTTCTGTTACCGAGAATGGCGGAACAGAACCGTGTAACAAATGACTGTATGAATACTTATATCTGCCTCCATTAGGGTAAAAGCTTTTTGCCTGGTGGACATTAGAGAACATAAATCAAAATGACCTGAGCCGCACTGGTTCTGTCCACTAGGGGGCTGCACTTGCCATACACACTAGCTAGTCCATTTCAACACACAGCATTGTAATTCCCATGATATAGCCACCTCTTCTCAGCTCTTCCCTGTCAGTAAGTGTAAGGGTGTGCTGTAGGTTAATGTATGCTGCTCTCTTGTTTCCTTTGCATCTCGCCATAAACTAGGAACACCTGTTGTTTTGATGTCCCCGAGGAGATGTGCGCTGTTAGCCTTGGAGGTCTGGACTCTTGCATTGTGAATGACTGTAATAGGCCAGGCCATGAGGAAAAACAAAACACTAGATAAACTCTGGAACATCTGTTCAAAAACTTTCTATAGCTTGAAGCAGTATTCTGATGACATTTGTTGTCTTCTGTTATCCCATTTCTATCTGCTTCTTTCATAATACTGCAATTGAGAGTGATTGTTGTGTCAAATTCCTTGACAGCATCAAATTTTTCCTTTAAATAGTCTTCTTCCTGCCCTGCTCTAGTTCTGCACACCATCTGCTGAAGAATGCCTGCTTGTTATGTATCACTAACCTCTGTATCTTTCCACTATGGAAACCTTCATAGTGTCATGGTGTCCTTAATTTAAATACTCTCTATCAATCCAGTTTCCTGCTTCCTTTTTATTCCCCTTGTTCTGTTCATTATAGGAAACAGTAAAATGCAACCAAAAATACTCACTTTCTCAGTGTTGTTGTAGCCAAGTTGATCCCAGGATATTAGAGAGACAAGGTGCGTGAGGTAATATCTTTTCTTGGACTAACTTCTGTTGGTGAGAAAGACAAGCTTTGGAGCTTACAGGGCTCTTTTTCAGGTCTGGGAAACATACTCAAAGTGTCACAGCTAAACACGAGGTGGAACAGATTGTTTAGCATAAGGAACATTTTAAGGAACCATTCAAGGTAAAGTGGCCTGTTAACACCCCTCCCATTGGGGGTGGAGAGGGGGAAGAAGGAAGGTGAGGGAGGCAGCTGGGGGTGGAGGGTTATGTGGGTGAAACCAGACAAATCACTATGCTCTCGAATGAACTCACAGGAAAAATTATAACAACAGAAACACATCACCTGTGGGTAATAACTTTTTACAAAGTGATCTGACCTATCAGTCCTCATCCTTAAGGGAAACCTGCACAACACTTTCCAATGGACTGAATAGACACGTTGCAGTAATAAATCATAAATACAATAATAATCCCAAACCCCTTAACTCCCACTGCCTTTTTCCTCTTTTCTTCACCCACCTATAACTGGAGGGGTGTTAACATGCCTCTTCACCTTGAATGGCCCTTTGACATAAGAATGGCCATAGTGGGTCAGACCAAAGGTCCATCCAGCCCACTATCCTGTCTACCAACAGTGACCAAAGCCAGGTGTCCCAGAGGGAGTGAACCTAACAGGTAATGATCAAGTGATCTCTCTCCTGCCATCCATCTCCACCCTCCAACAAACAGAGGCTAGGGACACCATTCCTTACCCATCCTGGCTAATAGCCATTAATGGACTTAACCTCCATTAAATTTATCTAGTTCTCTTTTAAACCCTGTTATAGTCCTAGCCTTCACAACCTCCTCAGGCAAGGAGTTCCACAGCTTGACTGTGTGCTGCGTGAAGAAGAACGTCCTTTTCTTTGTTTTAAACCTGCTGCCCATTAATTTCATTTGTTGGCTCCTAGTTCTTACAGGAACAAGTAAATAACTTTTCCTTATTCACTTTCTTCACACCACTCATGATTTTATATACCTCTATCATATCCCGCCTTAGTCTCCTCTTTTCCAAGCTGAAAATTCCTAGCCTCTTTAATTCCTCCTCATATGGGACCCGTTCCAAACCCCTAATCATTTTAGTTGCCCTTCTCTGAATTTTTCTAATGCCAGTATATCTTTTTGAGATGAGACCACATCTGTATGCAGTATTCAAGATGTGGGCATACCATGGATTTATAAGGGCAATAAGATATTCTCCGTCTTATTCTCTATCCCTTTTTGAATGATTCCCAACATCCTGTTTGCTTTTTTGACTGCCACTGCACACTGTGTGGACGTCTTCAGAGAACTATCCACGAAGACTCCAAGATCTCTTTCCTGATCAGTTGTAGCTAAATTAGCCCCCATCATATAGTATGTATAGTTGGGGTTATTTTTTCCAATGTGCATTACTTTACATTTATCCACATTAAATTTCATTTGCCAATTATTTGCCATTCATGTGTGTGTTAACTGCTTATGCTAAACAATCTGTTCCACCTTACTTAGCTGTGACACTCTGGTCCAATAAGAGATATTACCTCACCCATCTTGTCTCACTTTCTCAGTTCAGTCTGGATAGAAATGTGTTGATTTAAAGAACCCTGCAGATGCATAATTGATTACATGGCCCTAAAACTATTACCAAAAAACACTCCTGAGAGTTTAATGCAACAGAACTGTCTCTGGGACATTCTTACTTTCATTTGCTCTTCTGGAACATCCTTGCAACAAGTGAGTAACAAACTTGGTTAAAGTATGGGAGATTCATCATTAGGTCCCTACCAAATTCATGGTCCATTTTGGTCAATTTCACGGTCATAGGATTTTAAAAATGTCATGATTTCAGCTATTTAAATCTGAAATTTTAGTGTTTCAATTGTAGAGGTCCTGACCCAAAGGAGTTGTGGGGAGTTCACAAGGTTATTGTAGAGGCTGGGGGGTTGCAGTACTGCTACCCTTACTTCTGCACTGTTGCTGGCAGTGGTGCTGCCTTCACAGCTGGAGAGTGGTGGCTGCTGGCTGGGAACCCAGCTCCAGCTCTGAAGGCAGAGCCGCTGCCAGCAGCAGCACAGAAGTAAGGGTGGCATGGTATGGTACTGCCACCCTTACTTCTGTGCTGCTGCCTGCAGCTCTGAGCCCTTAGTCAGCAGCCACCACTGTCCAGCCGCCCAGCTCTGAAGGCAGCAGTGCAGAAGTAAAGGGTCACATGGTATGGTAGTGCCACCCGTATATCTGTGCTGCTGCTGGTGGGGCGCTGCCTTTGGAGCTGGGCACCTGGCCAACAGCCACTGCTCTCCGGTTGCCGAGCTCTGAAGGCAGCACAGAAGTAAGGGTGGTAAATTGTGATTCTCCCCCCAATAACGTTGTGACTCACCTGCAGCTCCTTTTTGGGTCAGGACCCCCAATTTGGGGAACGCTGGTCTCCCCCATGAAATCTGTATAATATAGGATAAAAGCACACAAAAGATCAGATTTCACTGGAGGAGAACAGATTTCACAGTCTGTGACACGTTTTTTGTGAATTTGGTAGGGCCCTACTCATCAATTCTTAGTTAACATGGTAGCTAGAGAGACAGTGTGATCTAGTGCGTAGGGCACTTGACAGGGTTCTGTTCCTGGCTCATCATTGAACTGCTGTATGACCTTAAGTGTGTCACTTCTGTTTCCTTTCCCACCCTTTGTTTCATCTTTTTAGACAGTATGACTATCGAGATGAGTTTGGTACAGCACTTAGCATAATGTGGCCCTGAAGTCAGCTGGGATCTCTAGACTCTAATATAAATTTTGTTCCTTTGGTGACTTTTACCAACTCTTCTTCCCAATCTTTACATGGCTCTTTCTACACACCTTCACAAGTTTTATTGCAGATTATTTATAACCCGGTATTTAATTTATAGACCTAGGTAAATTAAGGAAAGATTGTCTCATGCTCTCTTTCACATATAAACTGACAGCACCAAAAAGCTGAACTAAAATTTTCATCTCTGTGCTTAGGCTGGGAAACCAAGTTCAAAGGTAGCTAAAGCTTCCTGTATTTCTTTGTGACATCTCTAATTTATTTCACATACATTATTCATTGTTTGGGGGATGGTTAGCTTTACTCCATGCCACAGTCATTTTTCATCTTGACATATTAAGGTGTTAACTGTTACCCTCCCATGTACTAACCAGGTGAAAAGTTAGGCACCATTTTGTTTTAGGCTGAATGTTCAGTAGGAAGACGCATTATTTAATTATAGCTGCAAACGTTGATATTCACTATCTTGGCCCATCTCAAAGCAGATAACTAAATTATGTTTAAGTTCCAACAACTAGAGATGAGCGTCTGCGATCCATGCTGGAATACTGATATTGACAGACAGGCAACATTGTTCAGAATTTTGATACAGAATTGCACGATCATGAGACTATCAGACATTCCTCCCATAGATAATCCATGGATAGTTATTGGTATTTTTATCAGTTTTAGGTTTCATACAAAAACGACCAGACCTATTTTAGTTGCATTGGTGTAAATCTTTGCATGAAACCTAAAACAATTATAGGCAAAGTGTATTCAGCCGACAGGATTTTAACCAACAGAAGGTCTACATGCAGTCTTCAGTGTCATTTGAGGAAAACATAAATTAGAAAACATAGGTGCCATTGTAGATTGCATGTAGACCTTCTGTTGGTTACAATCCTGTCAGCTGACACACACTTTGCTTATAATAATTGCTGTGAGGTTAACAGCTTCTTTTGTCATATCTTTAACTTCCCCACTTGGTGCACTATTTGAACAAAATGAGATGCAACAAATAATGATGATAAACTGATTGACGAGAGGCTTTTTGTTTTGATGGATTTCCCTTAAGAATTAAGCCCCCACCCTTCCCTTACCATCTGTACTTAGAACAGCTGTTGCTTATTCCTTAATAGTATGCAGATTACCAATGCAGTTAGCCCAAGGCTGCTTCCATCTCATGTCCATTCTTGCATCTAATTTCCTAAGTTCTTTAGACTTTATTGCAAAATCTCCCTCTCCAGCAGGCTTGCAGATGGACCAAACAACATAGTGAGCACGAAGCAGAGCAAATAGTGCACAAATGTGGTATTGGAATCTTTGTCTCCTCCACCCTCCCCAAAAAAGAAAGGAAGAATTATTCACAAGTCCAATTATTCATTTCACATGACCGTTTATACAAGAAATTTTGTTTGTTTATAAGAATGTTTGTGAACAATGAAATTGATGAACACCTAAGTATAAGTTTGCTTAAAGGTTCATACCAGAAGTTGTTCACAGATTTAAAGGCCAGAAAGAACAACTATGATTGTCATGTCTGACTTCTTTCCTAACAAGACCACCTATTCAAGTAGCCATCTTGAAATTTCTTTGCTTTCCCATTAGGGTTGCCAACTTTCTACTTGCATAAAACCGAACACCCTTGCCCCACCCCCTGCCCTGCCCCTTCTCTAAGGCCCCGCCCCTGCTCACTCCATTCCCCCTTCCCTCTCTTGCTCACTCTTCCCACCGTCACTCACTCGTTTTCACTGGGCTGGCTCAGGGGGTTGGGGTGCAGGAGAGGGTAAGTGCTCGAGCTCGGCTCTGGGGTGGGGCCACCGATAAGGGGGTTGCGGTGCAGGTGGGGGCTCCAAGCTGGGGGGTGGAGCCAAGAGGTTTGGAGTATGGGAGGGGGCTCTGGGCTGAGGCAGAGGGTTGGGAGGGGGTATGGGCTCTGGGCTGGGTGTGTGGGTTCCAGAGTGGGACCAGAAGTGAGGAGTTCAGGGTGTGTGGGAGGGTTCTGGGCTGGGGCTGAAGAGTTTGGAATGTGGGAGGAGGATCAGGGCTGGGGTGCAGGAGGGAGTCACGGTGCAGGCTCTGGGCGGTGCTTACCTCAAGCAGCTCCCAGAAGCAGCAGCTGTCCCCCCCCTCCGGCTCCTACACAGAGGCACTGCCAGGTGGGTCTGCGTGCTGCCCCGTCTGCGGGCGCTGCCACCACAGCTCCCATTGGCCATAGTTCCTGGCCAATGGGAGCTGCAGAACTGGCACTTGTGGCGGGGCAGCATGTGGAGCCCCCTGGCTGCACCTACACATAGGAGCCAGAGGGGGGATATGCCACTGCTTCCGGGAGCCATAGCAGGCAGGGAGCCTGCCTTAGCCCCTCTGCGCCACTGACCGGACTTTTAACGGCCCAGTCAGCGGTGCTGACTGGAGCCACCAGAGTCCCTTTTTGACCAGGCATTCCAGTTGAAAACCAGACACCTGGGAACCCTATTTCCCATCTATTGTTTGTAAAAAAGCTACAGTCCTCCAGTCAGGCACAAGAAACGGTACCATGCATCCTAGATGACATATACTGTCAGCGAACAGAAAATAGATGAAGACCTAGATAAAGGAAGTTGGTTGCAAACAATGACAGGCTGAAATGCCTTCACAAAGTATTTGTGAACAATTCTGAATGTTGTACAAATTTGTAAAAGTCAGTCACCAGTGCTGCAGACATTTCTACACTGCTTATCGTTAAGCACATTAATACTCCCACTGCCTTCCATGGAACTCCTCCTGAGTCTAAAGTTAAGCACATATGTGTTTGCAAGATTGAGACCTCAGTTTGCAAATAATTCATGAACAGAAAAAAAAGGAATAAACTACCAGACAAGTCATTATGCTCTAGTAATGAGTCACTATAAACAAGGAAGAAGCCAAAAATGTACAAGTTATAATTTTTAAAATTTCAAACATTAAACAACATGTGTTGTTGGCTTGGGATTTTTACATTTGAAAATAATTCTTATCAAAAAAAAAAAACCTAAAGGCTTCAAATATTCTTTCTAAACTAAGGAACTAATTTAAATTTAATGTTTCAATTAATAAACCGTTATTTAATTGAATATATCTGCTAGAGCTCTACTAGAGAGTGTTTATAATTTAACTGTAAAAAGAGTTTTATTGAATCCCTGAAAAAATAAAATTAACAAATATGTATATATTAAATCAGGCAAGACTCTATCAGCTGACTACTATTAGACATTTAATGTAGTTTAGTTCTAAATATAATAATTGCAGGGTATAAAGAGATATTTTACAGGACGTGAACATTTGCAGAGTCCAGGGTTTTGTGACGGCTAGTCGTGTAGTTGAATTAGCTACTCAGACATCAAGTAATGGAAATATTAAGACTATCTAAGGAAGATGGCTGGCTCCTATTAGGGAATCTTTCATTATAAATTCATCATTACAGTCATCAGTAACAATGCATTTTTAATTGGACAAAGATGATCTAAGCTACAAAATTTACATCCATGTCCTAATTTCCATCCCTCCTCCTCAAAAAAACCCTTTTAGCTTTTTAATACCAAAACCAGGAGGTTGGTTTACTCTGCTCTAGAGGTAAGAACAAACAATTAAATACAGATTCAGGTTTGGATGCAGACTGTACTCCTCTTTTTCCTTCCTGGACGTTTGGAGTATTTTGGGACCATCTCCCCCTCTTTTTTAAAAAAAAAATGGCCAATATATCAAGTAAATTAAGCAACTTTAACTTCTGCTTTTGTACAGTCTATATAAGAACCTAAGAATGGTCTGATCCAGTATGGCCAGTGGTCCACTAGCCCAGTATCCTGTCTTCCGACAGTGGCTAGTGCCAGATGCTTCAGAGGGAGTGAACAGAACAGGGAAATGTATCAAGTCATCCATCCCGTCATCCAGTCTCAATTTCTAGCAGTCAGAGGTTTAGGGACACTCTGACCATCTTAACTAATAGCCATTGATGGACCTATCTGCCATGAACTTATCTAATTATTTTATTCACCCATCATTTTTAATGGTAATAACATTTAAAATATCTGTAACTGCAAAAAGGAGACTTACAGAAAGCATGTGTTTAGGATATTTTTATGACTCCATAACACAGCCTTTGGCCTACTTGTGTATTGTTACTAATGACAACATATTTCCTGAATATCCCATAGGAATTATAAATATGAACAAAGCAGGAGTTACAATTTGCTGCAAGCAGAACGCAGGATAAACTGTATGTTTCTCAGTAAGATGCTGTTTTGTTGTGGTGGTTTTGTTTTTAAAGAGGAAGCATGTATTTCTTGTCACTGATTTGGTGTTTTCCTATCAATAGTGTTCTGCAAAATGGCACCAGCATTAATACTTTTTTTGCAGTTTTATGTTAAAAGTACAGGTGATTAAAAAGTCAGTATTTACCTCTGTTACTACACAGTGGTATATGAGATACCACAGTTGTGTCCTAGTCCCCCTTTTGTGGGGAGGGGACTTTTATTAATGTAAAGTTACAATAAGACATTAACCTACTTCATTATATATTATTACTTATTAAGGATCAGCTTAAGATTCAAAGAACCTGGCTAATGATTTTGGCTTCCGAGTTGGAGAGCCCTCATTCTCAGAGTATGCTAAAAAGGGTGACCAAATTTTTAAAATGGCTATCCTCTTTTTAGCACTTCTCTTGGGTATATACGTGGTGTAATATGTCCTCTAATATGAGGACAGTATGTATTTTACTATTCCACAATTCCATTGAAGGAGAAGTAATATTTTCCCAATAATGTGCAATACAAGGTCTTGCTGCTAACAAAAAAAAAAAAAAAAAAAAAAAAAAAAGTTAATTTGTCATCCTGTTTAAAATGTAGATCCTTTACTGGAGCATTAGGTAAGCAGATCAGGGGACCTCAAGGAAGCCAGCATTTTGTCATGAGATGACTCTGTTTCCTCCCAAAACTGTCTAATTCTTGGATACAAACTTCACATTTACAAATATGTTTGCCTTTCCCTGAAGCCTCTCCAATGGAGCACCTTATATCAAGTTGTAGCCTAATTTGAGCATAATCTCAGATACCACAGTGCGATAACAGTGGGTAAAATACTACCTTTAATGGTGACCGCTGGAATTATAAGGAAGAGGAGTGTGATAGTGGAGTCAGCTTAGCTGTAAATGTTTGATATGAACTGCTCTATCTTGCTCTGAGTCCCTATAGAGATGTACAGTTGAAGATCCTGTTCCTACATTAAAGTTGCCAAATGGAGTTGGCAATGGCTTTAGTTCTGTATACAAGGAACAAAATGTATCTTAGGAAGAGGTGATATGGACTAAGTCAATCATGCCCAGCTTTGCTAAAGAAAATTGAATTAGAATTTTCCCATGAACTTGAGGGTTACCCCAAATTCCCATAAAAGAGCAGGGTACAGCTGCTCTCATTTTCCACTACAGGCACATCTGTTGAGACCACCAGTCCCCAAATGCAATGATTGATCTAGATTGGAGTGGTCTTCTGCTCAGATCATGATAGAGCATTTCATTCCGGGGTACACACGCTGAACCACTGTAGTAAAAATGAACAGTCAGGGGACACACTAGAATTCGTGGGCCACATTTGGTTGCTGGACACATTTTTGCCCACCCTTGGAATAGGATGATCTAGACATCAAGTGAAATTAAAGTTAATCATACACTACACTGTTTTCTTTGGAGGGATAGACATGATGACGTATCCATTTTGGTTGTTTGCATTTAAAAGGTTCCTCTCTAGCCAACGGAGGCCTGAATCTGCACAGCACTGTGAAAAGGAAACTGGATGGGGAGAAAGATTATGTCTTTGATAAGAGACTAAGGTACAGCGTGCGTCAAAATGAAAGTAACTGTCGCTTCAGGGACATTGTGGTCCGGAAAGAAGATGGTTTCACACACATTCTGCTCTCCAGCCAGACTTCAGATAACAATGCACTGACCCCAGAGGTAAGCATGTAGCCATAAAAGCAAAAGAAAGCCATCTTAATAGATGGGAATGTGGTTAACCTGAAAATTAAAGGCAACTCTTAATCTGTATTTTTAGAGGGTGGGGTTCCCTATTGAATATCTTTTTAAAATTTATGGAGCTGAAATATTCCATCTTTCCATGCTTGGAATTTTATCCAGATGGATCCAACTGTTATATGCAATGGAAAATTTTTTTTCAAATAATCTCTCCCAAAAGAAAAGATGTGATCACTAATCCCTGCCTGCAGTTTTAAGAAATAGTTGTTCAAATATAAAAATTACTACCCTTAGTGGAAATCTGGCCTCTAACGCAATATGTTTGATCAGTACTGCAATGATTTATACACAAATCAGGATCTTATCTCAGGATAAAAATTCAAAAAATTAAAAGTCATCCTTAATCCTTAATGCTTTTATTTAAATTGTCCATTTGACATTTGGCATTGTATTCTTTACAAACTGAGGTCCCAACCCTGCACTCAAATGCACAGGGATTCAGAGTGTCTCTGTATAAGTGATGTTATTGATTTCCATTGAATCAGTCATTCTACATCTAGGATTTAGGATTGTTTTGTCTTGTTTATCAAGACTTCTATTAAGTAACAAATGTGTCATTTTGAAATTAATTTCCAATAATTGAACACAGCTAAAAGCATTGCCAAGCACATCAGGCCTTAAATTTTACCTCCCCCCACCCCCTAAATAGTTAGGATCCAGTGGGGAATGTACTCTGTCTTTCATATTGGGGACAAATACACAGAGACATTAACACTGTTGGTACCATACAAAACTAGACACTTACCACCCACAGTTTTTGCAATATTTATAAGTAGGGCCCTACCAAATTCATGGTCCATTTTGGTCAATTTCATGGTCATAGGATTTTAAAAATCGTAAGTTTCATGATTTCAGCTATTTTAATCTGAAATTTCACAGTGTTGTAATTTTTGACCCAAAAAGGAGTTGCAGTACTGCTATACTTAACCCTGTGCTGCTGCTTCACAGCTGGGTAGTTGGAGAGCAGTGGCTGCAGGCTGGGAGCCCAGCTCTGAAGGCAGAGCCACTGCCAGCAGCAGCGCAGATCTAAGGATGGTATGGTACGGTATTGCCACCCTTACTTCTGCACTGCTGCTTGCAGAGCTGGGCTCTCAGTCAGTAGCTGCCACTATCCAGCTGCCCAGCTCTGAAGGCAGCAGCGTAGAAGAAAGGGTGGCATGGGATGGTATTGCCACCTTTACTGCTGTGCTGCTGCTGGCGGGGCACAACCTTCAGATCCAGACACCCGGCCAACAACCGCCACTCACCAGCCACCAAGCTCTCAAGTCAGCACAGAAGTAAGGGTGGCAATACTGCTACCCCCTAAAATAACCTATGACCCCCCTGCAACTTTTTTGGGTCAGGATCCCCAATTTGAGAAACGCTGTTCTCACCCGTGAAATCTGTATAGCATAGCATAAAAGCACACAAAAGATCAGATTTCACAGATGTCTTCTGACAGTGGCCAATGCCAGATGCTTCTGAGAGAATGAACAAAACAGGGCAATTATCAAGTGATCCATCCCATGATGTCCAGTCCCAGCATCTGGCAGTCAGAGGCTTAGGGACATCCCTAGCATGGTGGCCCTGACCATCTTGGCTAATAGCTATTAATAGACCTATCCCTTCATGAACTTTGTTTTTTAACCCAGTTATAGTTTCACATGGCCATGAATTTGGTAGGTCCAAATGATAAGGAATACTGTAGTAAAGGTAAATCCTATCGAGCACCAAACTCACTATACTTATAAAAATTACATTAAATCCATCATTCCTATAGAATCCATCACTTGGTTATGAGGCAAACAACTTTACGTATAAGTATGAAACTGCTGTACTATAAATGACTGCTGACTGAGGCAAACCAAAGACTTGCCATGTTAACTTTAGACAGACATAGCTTTGTGTTGCTGGCCCTAAGAGCTCATCCCCCAGATCACCAAGAGGAGTTCAAGTTCATTGAGCAGTGTGGCTAGAGCCCAAAATTCTCCAGAGAAGCCATACCTGGCCTACTCCTTTGAATCTTTTCTGTAACCCAGCAGCCAACCTCTATGCATGAACCACACAAACAGATATGGTGGGCTCCTTCTCTCAGATCCGCAGCATTGACAGTATTCCTGGTGCTGGGCTGAAGTCATTGCTGATGCTGGAAACGTGGAAATAAATAGCCTTTTTCTTTCTAAAGCTGCATTAATATCTAAGGTCTGCATGGTCGGGGCTTAGTAACAGGGTATCTAGCTTTTCACATCTAGCTTGCGTGTTTAAAACCCACAATTTCAGCGAAGAGACCAAGGGCCATGCAGTATGGAGCAAATCTCTGGTCCCTGGTGTGTGGTTTCTCCTAGGCGGGTTGAGACAATATTCTGTGGGTGAACACAGAGCTTCAGTCCCCAGGGATGTCAGTTTGACACCTTGTACCAGCGCTAACCACACACTTGCAGAACACTTATAGACAGTGGAGAAGAGGGTTTGGTTTTGTTAAAAGTTACTATAGTCATTTCAGACTCTGTTAGAAACACAGGAAAAAATGTTTGCTCAAATCTGCTCAGAGCAGGTCTAGCTGACATGGAAGTTAAAACTTGAGCTGGAGCTGCCATGATTGCTACCATCAGTGGAGTAAGTAGACAAGGCAGCAAGGCTTGTGCAGCCCAGAATCATCGAACTATAATTACACAAAGGCCCACTCTCTCCTTAGCTTCTCTGCTTTCCATTGTGATTCCTCCTGACCCAGCCATAGCTGGACTTCCTTTGGGCTTTAGCTGTTTTGTTAAACTAGTGATTTACTCTGTTTATCCCCACTTAAAGATGTCTAAAAACCCAAAGGTTATATTATAGAGTTTTCTGCACGTGTCAAAGCAGAGCCAAGCAAACATTTGCCTGACAAAAGATTAACTTCAACTATGGTATGCAATTTAAGTTATTATCACTAGGCTTGTTGATATCACGAGTAAAGGGAGGTAAGCTAACACTAAATGGAACATCATAATTCATGCTAGTAACTACATCACAGCTGAAGTTCATGCAGTTGATTTTAGCATAAAACATGCCTATGTTCCTTTCTTTTAGGATTTGCATTGATTGTAATTGGCTCAGTGCCATTGTGGTTTTTGAAAAAAGATTCAGATTACTAATGGAATTATTTCCTTTTATCTTTAACTAGACATTGCTCATTTTGAAAAATTATAATTTTGCTTTGGTATTTTATTTCATTTTTTAAAGAGTCATGCAAATTTTCAACATAAATTCTACCAATGGGTTATTTAAACTTCACAGGTCACTTGCTAATTTTGAAGATTTGATTCAGACTTTTTTGAAAGTCTATTACCTAAATATATAGAAAACTTCTGTTATTGTTTTTTAAACTCAACAGCTTTTTGGTAATCCAAAATCTGTTTCAAACCCAGGAACATGGTTAATCCATTGTTTTTATTCTTCCTAGTTAGGGTAAAAATACTTCTGGGGATTAATAATTTACTGAGTTAAAAAGCAGAAGAGTAAATGAGAAAATAAATTCTAGATTGTTGATGGCTTTAGTAGTAAAGATTGACAGAACTACTCCATATGCATTATGAGTCAAAAACTGAAAGTGGAGGTACACACATGAAATACCAACATTCATTCTTCTAGACATGAAAAAAATGCAGTGCTTGTAGTGTCATAGATATATGTCACATCACTGGTTTACTTGCACTCTTCTTCTCATGAAATATGGCAGGTTCAAGCTGACAGCTATCTGTATTATTATTCTTCTAGCAGACAGATTGCTTCTCATGGCGACTTCAATCACAAGTATTGCTCTATCATTCCAGTAGGATTTATCATCCCCATATAATTGATCAGATATCCTTGTACTGGAAAGGACTCTATGCTTACAGGAGTGCCGATGTATCAATAAATATTAGAATTACATGTATAATTAACAAGGCTGTCCAAAGTAATCCTGCAGAATAGTTATAAAAATGCTACCAAGGGTTGCTCGTTGTAACATTTTTAGAGAATGTTTCTCTTTTTATATTTATATTTGCAAATGGACCGTTAGTGTTTCAAATAAATACATGAAATTTAATTTTTTAAACCTGGTACTTCTAATGATTTATACAGGTTATGTGTAGGTGAGTTTAGGGATAAATTCCTGATTCACTGAGACTTTCTGAATCTAAGCAAAGTTTAGAGAGAAGTCTTTGAAAACACCCATTTGTAAGAAGGGGATGGGAGAGGAGAAATAACTCAACTAAGCTCTTAGAAAGATAGTGGTCTATTTTTTTTAGCAGTTTAAGTACATTTTATATCAGTTTATAAAAGGGAAATCTTGCCAGACAAACCTGATTGCTAATTTTGTAATCCTATTAAAAAAAAAATCAATCTAGAGAAAGCAGTAGTTTTAATATATTTGGATTTCAGTAAAGCAGTAGATGCAGGACCGAGCCTCAGCTGGCCTAAATTGGTGATTTGGCTGATTTACACCAGATGAGGATCTGGTCATGTGAATTTTTGTTTATAACATTAAATCATTAATTCAAATAGGACTTGGGTAGGAATAATCTCCTGTCAAATGAAAACTGGTTGAAGGGCCATAAAAGAAAATTAAATCATAAACAGCAGTGTACTGAGTTGGAGAAGATATCTACTGGGCTCCTGCAGGAATCAGTGCTGGATCTGGTTTGGAAGACAAAATAAACTACATTTTAATGAATTTCACAAATTATATTAAGTGGCAGGAAGGTGAAAATACCAGAGAGGCCAATACCAGAGAGGCCAGAGAAATAGTACATGGGACCCTACAGAGAGTCTGGAAACAGACAGAATATATTATATGGAGTTCAGTGGGGAGTTCTGCTTAAAAAAAACAATGACATGAACTGGACCAATGTGATATTCATTTTGGAATATTGCTAGCAAATACGTAGTTGTGTAGTCCGAGAAGTAGATTTTGTGCTCGTCCTGTATGATTATCAATAAGTATGTTATGTCTATTTATGTATGTTTAAACATCTGTAGGAAAACAATCTAAAACACAGATATTCAATGAGAAGTGTGGAAAACTATAATGCCAAAAGAGGCTTAAAAGAGTCTGATAGCAAACTGCAAGCTAGAGACAAATGTGCACCATGGAATAGTAGAAAGGCCAATAGAATTTTAGGCTGCACAGGCATCATATCACAGAACCAGGGAATTCTGGTAATCCAAGTATACTCTGTTCAGCTTCTGAGCACATCTTTGCTAAAGAAGTATTGACAAATTTAGAGAGGAGCAACAAAAATTATCAGGAGCCTGGAAGGGCTAACCTTCGATAGGCTTTCTGGGGGTTTTTTTCCCTGTCTAATTTTGGGTGTTTACATTAATGTGAATTATGTCCCATTTGTAGGGGAGAAAATAAGTTCTCATTTATATTTTTAAAATGTTTTCCCTGAATGTCAGAAATTTGGCCTCCTCTGATTCACCTTGATCCCAGGGATCAGTTCCCAGGGACTGACTTTTAAAGTCCTTCGGCTCCCTCTGCAAACAAACAATCTTCAGCACTGGGGAGGGGGGATGAGAAAAATTGGGATAGGGGAGGAGTGTTGTGTACATTTAATAAAACCTTTTCTCAAATTGCTGCTTCTGTGTGGTTTTACACATCAAACCCGATATTTGTTCTGAGGTCCAGGAGGTGGTGGGAGGCAGACCAGTTGAGAGTCTCTGGGTTAAAAAAATAAAAGGGGTAAAAAATAGGGTGACATCACGGTAGGGGTCTAAGGAAGGGGAGCTGGATAAGGCTTTTCTAGAACAAATAACAGAAATATCCAAAACACAGGACCTGGTAGTAATGGGGGACTTGAACTATCCAGACATCTGTTGGAAAAGTAATTTGGCAAAACACAAAATTTCCATTAAGTTCTTGGAATGTGTAGGGGACAACTTTTTGTCCCAGAAAGTGGAGGAAGTAACCTGAGGGACAACCATCTTAGACCTGATTCTGACCAACATGGTGGAATTGGAAGTGAATCTGAAGGTGGAAGGCATTTTGGGTGATTTCATGGTTCTAAGGGAAGGAAGGAGTGAGAGCAACAGAATAAGGATAATGGACTTCAACAAACTTGTAGAACTGGTAGGTAAGGTCCCATGGGAAGAAAATCTAAGGAAAAAAGGAGTTCAGGAGAACTGTTAGTTTCTCAAGTAAACAATATTAAAGGAACAATTGCAAACTATCCTGATGTGAAGGAAAGATAGGAAACATAGTAGGAGGCCAATATGGCTCTATCAGGAGCTTTTTAATGACCTGAAAAATCAAAATGAAATCCTACAAAAAGTGGAAATGAGGACGAATTGCTTAGGAGGAGTATAAAAGAATAGCACAATCATGTAGGAATAAAATAAGAATGACTAAGGCACACTTAGCAAGGGACATAAAAGGCAATAAGAAGAGGTACTTTAAACACATTAGGAGCAAGAGAAAGACTAAGGAAAGTGTAGATCCTCTGCTTATCAGGGGGAAAAGAGCTAATAACTGATGACATCAAAAAAGTGGAGGTGTTTAATGCCTATTTTGCTTCAGTCTTCACCAAGGAAAGTTAAATGGTAACCAGATACTCAACACATTTAATATTAACAACAAGGGGGAAAGAATGCAAGCCAAAATAGGGAAAGATCAGATTAAAGAATATTTAAGTAAATGAGATGTATTCAGTTTGGCAGGACCAGATGAAATTCATTATAGGGTACTTAAGGAACTAGCTGAAGCAATCTCAGAACCATTAGTAATTATCTTTGAGAACTTCTGGAGGACGGGTGAGGTCCCCAAAGACTGTAGAAGGGCAAATATAGTATCTTTGAAAGGGGAGGAAAAAGAGTTCCCAGGGAATTATAGACCAATCAGCCTAATTTCAACACCTGGAAAGATAGTGGAGTAAATTATTAAACAGTCAGTTGGCAAGCACCTGGATGATAATAGGGTTAGAAAGGAATAGCCAGCATATATTTATCACGAACAAATCATGCCAAACCAACCTAATTTCCTTCTTTGACAGAGTTACTGACCTAGTGGACACGAGAAAGCAGCAGATGTGTTATACCCTGATTTTAGTAAGGCTTTTCACACAGTCCCACATGACATTCACATAATGAAACTAGAGAATCGTGGTCTAAAAGGAAATTACTATAAGGCAGCTGCACAAATGGGGTAAAAGACCTTATTCAAAAAGTAGTTATCAATGATTCGCTGTCAAACTCTCAGGGGAAATTTGTGGGGTCACCCAGGGGTCAGTCCTAGGGCTGGTACTATTCAGTATTTTCATTAACAACTTGAATAATGGAGTGGAGAGTATGCTTATAAAATCTGCAGATGACACCATGCTGGGAGGGGTTGCAAGTAGTTTGGAGGACAGGCTTAGAATTCAAAGTGACCTTGACAAACTGGAGAATTGGTCTGAATACAACAAGATGTGAAATTCACTAAATCCAAGAGCAAAGTACTTCACTTAGGAAGGAAAGATCTGCACAACTACAAAATGGGGAATAAACTGGCTAGGCACTAGTAGTGCTGGAAAGGATCTGGGGGTTGTAATGAATCATAAGTTGAATGAGTCAGCAATGTGATGCAGCTGCAAAGAGGGCTAATATTCTACAGTGTAGAAACAGGAGAGTTGTATGTAAGACTCAGGAGGTAACTATCCTACTCTGCTTGGCGCTGGTAAGGCCTCAGCTGCAGTACGGTGTCCAATTCTGGGCACTACACTTTAGGAGAGATGTGAACAAATTGGAGAGAGTCCAGAGGAGAGCAACAAAAATGATTAAAGGTCTAGAAAACCTGACCTATGAGGAAAGGTTAAAAAAACTGAGCATGTTTAGACTTGAGAAAAGAAGACTGATGGGGGGACCTGACAACAGTCTTCAGATGTTAAAGGCTGCTTTGAAGGTGACTGTGATCAACTGTTCACTGAAGGTCAGACAAGAAGTAATGGGCTTAATCTGTAGCAAGGGTGATTTAGCTCAGATATTAGGGAAAATTTTCTAACTATAAGGGTAATTAAGCTTCCAAAGAAGGCTGTGGAATCCCCATCTCTGGAGGTTTTTAAAGCAGCTTGGACAAACACCTGTCAGAGACAGTCTAGGTTTAACTGGTCCTGCCACCACGCAGGGGCTGGACTTGACTTTTCAAAGTCCCTTCAAGCCCTTCATTTCTATGATTTGATCCATTTAAACCTCAGTCTAGAAATGTTTATGTGGGAAAATGAAGAGATCCAGATATACATGTGGGCTAAGAGCAAAACAAGTATTTGAAGGATGATAACATCAAGGAAGAGAGAAATTGAGATGGGCATATAAACATATGGGGTGGGAACATTGCAGTTGAATATCAGGAGGAACTAACTGACAGGAGAGTCATATTCTATCATCATATTTGAAGCAAAGCTCCCTATTATGATCAACAGGAAGTTTTCCTTCTAATTTGGCCACACAATATTGCCCAAACATGTTGACTACATTATAGAATCTCCCAAGGAAATAGTGGAAGTCCCAGTGTTAGGGAGACATAAAACATTAGAAAAACAGACTGATGAGAGCAATCTTATAATAGCAGGGAGTTGGACTAGTCAATCCAATAGATCTCTGCCTTACACAGTTCTGTATCTTCTGAAATAAATGTTTAGCTTTGATCAGGTCTAAAATCACATGCAAAACTTTGAGTAAGATTGTTCTCACTTCACAGCTACAACAAAATTTGCATATGCTGTTCTACCCAGCTGCATTTTTGCATGAGTGTGGGTTAATATTCTGAAAAGGACTGAAGCTGTCCCTCCATGATTTGGGTGTAAATTGCCCTCACAAAATCAGTGCTGCCATTTTTGTACATGAATTCTATCTACAGAGCTGAGAGAACTTCTCCCTATAACTACCTGATTTTCACACACAGTCAGGATTGTAAACACTCGAATGTGCACCTACAAAAGAGTTTTTATCTTCTGAAAACTTACCCTTCCATTTCTCATGTGCAAGTTTTATACATGCTAGAATTCAGATCTTTGTATTTGCACATGCAAATCAGGTAGACACCACGCTACATGATTTGCTCAAGCAAATGCAAGCTTGTTCCCATAAATCAGTGTTTCCCAAACTTGGGACGCCGCTTGTGTAGGGAAAGCGGTACGGGCTGAGGGATGTACTGGCCACCACTTCAAGCAGCTCCCATTGGCCTGGAGCAGCAAACAGCGGCCAGTGGGAGCCACGATTGGCTAGATCTGCGGATGTGGCAGGTAAACAAACCGGCACGGCCTGCCAGGGGCTTTCGCTATACAAGCGGCATCACAAGTTTGGGAAACACTGCCATAAATCATAGAATTTGTGTGTGCAAAGCCTGTCCAGAAAAAGTGGCATGCATAAAATTGCACCTGTACATTTAGTGACATTTTTTAAAATCGATTTGGATTAGTACATATCTGTACAGCACTTCAGAGATGTAAAGCACTTTGCAAGCGTTAAGTAGTGAAAAGTAGTAGTTGCCACCTGAATGTCTTATTTCTCTACATCTGTAACTCATCAAGCCAAATTTTGCGGTCTTTGAAAATTTCCCTGTACATCCAAATCTTTCAGCATAAATGAGAGCAAAATTTGGCCCATCATGCTTAAGGTCCTGAATCAAGAAGGCACTTAAATATGTACAAAAGTTTAAGCAAATGCATAGTCTCGCTAAAGGAAATCATAGTCCCACTGGAATCGATAAGAAAACTCCCATTGATTTAAATCGGCAGGATTTCACACATAAAAGTCAACAAGAGTAGTCAATCAACAGGGCTACTCACATGCTTAAAGTTACATATGTGCTTACATGCCTTGCTCAGTCAAGGCCGGAATGAAAACTACCTGCAGAAAGGTATGAAATATTATTCCCCTTCTTAAAATGGTTAGGAAAAATGTTGTTCTTACAATAATAATAGTCTCTTAATTCAACACCAGTACATCAAGGTCTTAAAGATTTTGACTAGTGTTTATGAATAATTTGATCTAATAGTAAATCAAGCGGTAAATTAGTCATCTTTCTAGTGGCTTTTATTACGATAGCATTTGTAGACTTTAAAAATGTCACTGACCATAGTACTATAAACGATAAATTAGCCATAAGTCTGTGCATTTAAAGTTGTATTGTTCCACCTGACTGATACAGACTGCCCTAACTGAACTGGTGGAAGAACCGAAGGCCAGGGTTTATATATTTCACTCAAACACAGAGCTTACCCTGCTATTGCTGTGGTAACAACTTTGATGGTACAATGATGTATATCTGTTTATTTTTTAAAAAGTCATAGGAGCAAAACAAGAGCCAAGAAACAAGAAATCTGTTAAATACCAATAGAATAACACAATTTAGGTAAGCAGAATTTCCCCCAAAGGATAAGCGAAGAAATGCCACCTTGTCAAAAATGGATCTGAATTACTGCATGTCCGCAAAGCACTTCAAAGATGTAAGGGCTTTGTAAACACTATTATAATTCAAAGTCCTTAAGTTACAATTGCCAAAATATACATCTCTAACAACAAGTACAATTTTATAAAGCAAGAGAAATGATCTTGCAAAGGCATGCATGTCGAATTGTTTACTTTTCTTTATCCACAGATCATGAAGGAAGTTCGGAGAGCATTGTGCAATGCATCAGCTGATGACAGTAAACTCTTACTTCTCAGCGCAGTGGGGAGTGTATTCTGTAGTGGCCTAGATTACTCATATTTAATTGGCAGGTTATCCAATGACAGAAGAAAAGAAAGCACTAGGATTGCAGAAGCTATAAGGTGAACCAAGCTTACATATGATGTCTAAATTATGAAATGCAGTGTGTGATTATAAAAAATATTTGTCAGGTCCAAGAGTGTTATATATTTAAGTGTTGATTGTACGTTAATTTTAGTCCTACAAATTCATTTAACAAGAAAAAGGAATGAGTTTGCTGTAGCTTTTTCTTATGAGACAGAACTCTTATTTCCAGTACAATGTGTTAAGATTTATTTAGTTCCACTACCTCAGTGTATTTCAAAATTCTTCCTCAAGTCTCAAATTCAAATTGCAATATAACTTTTTTTTTTAAATTAGCTGTGGCTTCATGTTTTAACATTGTTCCTCAAAGCCAGATATTTTACTTGTTTCAGTTTTCATCATTTTAATGAGTTTCAGTACAAATGGGGATCTATGACTTAGTCATGTTATATTAATACAGCAGGCATCTAATGTGTTTCAGAACCTTCTTAGAAAGGTTTCTGATATTTTTCTTACATTTAAATCATGTAATTTATATGTAAATATAGTTCTATTTTCATAACTAAAATGTAGTTTTGTTTAAAATATCAGATTATTTTAATAGAAATCCAGAGTTTATGAAGTGCTGTCTATAAATCAGTCTACACTATAACCATCAAATGTTCCCATTATCCACAGTGGTATAAATATTTGACCAGATCTTCAGCTAGTGTATATCAGTGTTACTCCATTAGAGTCAATAGAACTACATCTTTTTACACCAGCTGAGGACTTGGCTCAGACTTATTATTTCCTACAAATATGTATTCCTCTTTTGAGAGTTTTCAAGTTTTATGCAGTATATTCTGACATTATTATGAAGGAATCCAACGAAAGGGGATGGTTTGCTATAGATCTGGACTTCAGCTATATTAGGACAACTTGTTTTATTGTTTCATGATATAAATCAACAGAATTATCTAACGGAAGCCAAGCCATTTTAGTAATGACCTCAGTCTGTTCATTACCAGTGGCTTGGTTACTGCAGTGACTATTGTCAGTTTCAGGGCAATTGCACCTGTATTTCTTAGGGTCCCAGCAGTCACCTCTCTTGGGCAGAGACCCCGCATCTCACTCCATCCTGACTGGGAGTTCTTTAAGGTTATACAGTTCCCTGCCTACACTGTGATGTCCCCAGCCAAAAAAGCCAGTGTTGGTGCTTTTCTTTCTCCCTGGGGCTGCCACCTGTGTATTGCCATCAGTTATAAGTTACCACACAGCTCATTCTAAGCAAACACATGTATTCTTAAGATAAAAGCATTACAGGGAAAACATTAAAAACAATAAAAGAATCTACATGCATGCTAAAAAGCTTACCAGAGCTCATCCCAATGCCAACCATGAGCCCTGGTCAGTCCTTCAAAACCCACAACTGGGTTTTCCCTGTGGTAATAAGTTCATAACTGTCTCAAATTCAGAAGCAGAATCTCAACTGCAGTACAACTATTTCTTTATACAGCTTGGGCATGTGATCTGCAGTCTCCTGGAACAGATAATCAGCAGACAATTACCCATTCCTCAGGGCATAGTTTCAAAATGCTGAGTTTTTGCATAATTGGAAGTGGGGAATTTGAACTAACCTCTCCCTAAGTAGATTTCCTGAGGAATACCTCACATTTAATGTCCCAAAATCCATTCTTCTCTGACACATTTTCAATGTAGACCTTTGAACTCCCGGGCCTCACATCACATCTGTCTCCTGGAGAGGTTACATACAGTCCCTGCTCACCAAAATATATAAGATTTGCATTGAATACAATGGACCCCAAAGACACTTCAACTTAATTCAGTAAGGTCTCCCAAGAATACACAGGAAATTGCCGTATCTGTCACAACTATTACAGTACAATTTGGATAATTCTAGTAGATATTTCTGAAACTTAAAAGTAGAGAAAAATGAATGTCTTGTAAATTTAATTATATAATATCATGGCTTAAATTTTCAGAAGTGTCTTGTGAGGCTGAGGACACCTGAAAGAGGCCTACTTTTTATGGGATGGATGTTCAGCACTTTCTGAAAATCAGGCGCCTTCAAAGTGTATCAAAATCACTAGTTATGTATGAAATTGTTTGTGTGTGTGTGTGTGTATGGGTATACAAATATACACAATCAATATGTAAATACTTGTGTAATGTTTATTTTATAAATATGAATGACTAAATAAACATACATTTATACACACAAAAATCCTATAGATGTATAGAGTCCTACATATCCATTCAACATTTAAACAAGTATGGACCAGACTGTGATACTCTGACTCACATTGGTAGTGCCTTACTCCAGTCACACTGAATAGTAGTTTACAACCTATGGAAGGAAGGGTATTGCACTATGGCCCCATATAAACTGCTCAATGAAATCTGGTATGTTCCTCATATAGGGCCTAACAACAAGCAGTGAAGTCAATTGGATTCTTATTTAAAAGGGGTGTGGATCAAATCCATTTTGCTCCCCTTTCTTATGTTAAAATCAGTAGTAGTCTCAGAATAACATCATTCCTCTCAGCAAGAATGTCAGGCCACATCTAGACTACGCGCCGGATCGGCGCGTTAAAATCGATTGCTCGGGGATCGAAATATCGCGTCTGGTCTGGACGCGTCTGGTCTGGACGCGATATCTCGATCCCAGAGCATGCTTAGATCGATTCCGGAACTCCAGATAGACGACCGGACTTCCGGATTCGACACAGAGAGCCGCGCGGATCGATCCAGCGAGGTGAAGACGGGTGAGTAAATCGATTTTAGATATTTGATTTCAGCTACGCTATTCTCGTAGCTGAAATTGCGTATCTAAAATCGATTTAATCTCGTAGTGTAGACCTGCCCTCAGATTCTGGCCCAGTCAGATTAGATTTTATGAGCATGGAAATACAATATTCTTAAACTTTTAACTTAACTGTCAATGCTTTTCTGTTGCTCAATCATTCCCTGAAAAGGGAGAAGCAGTTAACTGACACAAAATAACACTGTAGAGAGAGAGAAAATGTTGCTTTGTCAGTGGTTAGGGTGCTCCAGTGTATAGTAACTTACCCATGTTCATTCTCTGTATCAGCTGAGAGTGGAATGTGTTCATATCAATATTATGAGATGAAAAGCAGAATTCTCACAGTGTATTCCTTCTGTCTGTGCTATAGCTCTCATATGTTGAGCATAGCCTAAAACAACAGGATTGCAGTTTGTTTGTTTCACAGGCCCTTTAACAGACTAGAAGCCCTGATCCTGCAATGAGAGTGCTGTGTCCATGCCAAGCTCATTGCAAGATTCAAAAGTGCACATGAAGACCATATTTTCACGTCTCCTCTAGTAAAAACAAAAGCCTTCCAAACATAACATTTTCCCCTTTCACTGTAATAAGTTCCACTGTGCAACAGTATTTACAACTTCCAGTGCAATTCTAAGAATGTCCCCTCACATTTTGCTCTCCTCTCCTGGGGTCCCCCTTTCTCCTTATAAGGCTGTCTTGTTTCTGCCAGGCTGCAGACTGTCTCCCCATGCAGAATGTTTAACTGCTGCCTCTGATCTGTGAAGGCAGCTGCAGGAGCAAAGGGAGTTTCTTCTGCCTTCTGCACCTAGCAGTCTGGGAGTCTTGATTTTCCTCTGCATTAGGCTTTTCCAGTTTCTGATCTGTACCAAAAATCAATAGGCTTGTGCCCATTGGTGCCCAGAATACTCTGAAATTTTGAAATTGATCAAGCTTGTCACATTACAGGCAAAGAAATGCGTTGAGTTAATCATTGGGCCTTGCTTTGGTCAGCGAAGCGTGAACTATAATTCCCCTTAGTCCCCTCCTTTTCCAGTAATACATCTTTGCCTTCTGAGCCCATCGATACAGTACTCCTCCTTACTCTACTTGCCTTGCCTAGTAATTTGTTCTGTTTTATTGTCTGTTGTATGGGGTGGAGCTCTTGACCTCGCTCTTCACTCCTTATTTTCTCATGTTCAGACTCAGGCCTCTTAATATTGATCATACTACCTCTTTGAAAAAACACATCACTGTCACTGTCAGTCCCTTTCATACATTGTAAACGCTAATATTGGGTCATCTCGAAGTTGCCTCTCTTTTTTTGTTTTGCTGTTGTTGAAAATAAACCCCTTTCTCTTATATCCCAGTCCATAGTCACAGTGACTTCAGTGGGGCTAGTCACCTGGTTAAAGTTAAGCATATGCCTGTGCTTTGCTAAAATCAATGCCTTAATGTTTCCATGAGATCTGCTATCATCTCCAGCATCCCAGTCCTGCTCTCAGATGCACAAGTATAGGTCCCATTGATCTCAACAGGAAATCTGCAAGCACATCCAAGGACAAATGTCTTTAAAGGAATCACGTTCTTCCACAACATACTCCATATGAGACTTGGGCAGTAACAGTATCACCTCTTGCTTTGCATTTTCCTTCTGCTAATATCATTCAGTATTTTGTTTGCCTTCTCTCTTGCTGTGCACTGGTTTGATGGAACCCATAATTTGTCCATAATTACACCCACACTTTTCCTGATCAGTGTACAGACTGTTCCATTTCGCACAGATTCCATACCCTTGTTCCTAGAAGGCAAGTGACTTATTTCAAAGCTCTTATTCCACTAAATTTACTGTGTTCTAGCCCTCACCTAAATAAGCCAACCCATTTTGCATTTGACTGCATTATTTCTGCTTCCCCTCTTTATTCCCCCCCCCCCCCGCCGCATCAGTTCAAATTTGTTGTAAGAGGTGGGACATGGAGATCTTTGTTATACCTTAATCTAAATCACTTCTAACAAAGATCCAGCATGTGACCTCTGGATACCACTCTAATAATCTCATTTCAACGTAGTTTTTTTCCAGTCTGCGGCTCCCCTTTGTGTCTTTCTCTTTCAGCTGATGTGTACTCTTTAGATCACCCTGTTTTATCTCTGTTCCATGGCTCAGGAGGGTACCTTACCATTAATCTTTGATGCCGAGCCTCGGGTTCTTTAACAGAAGTATACAACAGTGCACCCATTGAGTTTCCCTCCTCTTTCATTCTGCAACATGTTTAAAGGATTCCATCAAGTTAGCTAAGCAAGACCACCTGAGTCCATGCTGGCCTTCCTTGAATAGAGTGAGAGCAACTAATTATACAACCCATCACTTACTGGTCCAGAAATAATACTAGTCCTAACCATACTGCAAAAAAGTACCATGTTCCAGGCATTCCAGTTACTCTACACAAACTAAATACAATTTAAGAGAAATCATTTGCTATTCCATGGTATTCTTATAAATTAATTACAGACAAATCAGCTGATGTGTTCATCTGGGGAAAAGCCCAGTAGAAGGCATAAAAACTGAGCAAGGCATTTGACATTCAGATCTGTTTTCAGATACATAGTTTAAACGCAACAACTAATTTAAGTGTTTCCCTATTCAAGAACTTCCTTTTTTTTATTTTAGGGATTTTGTAAAAGCTTTTATTCAATTTAAGAAGCCAATTGTAGTTGCTATCAATGGCCCAGCTCTTGGGTTGGGAGCGTCTATCTTACCACTGTGTGATATCGTTTGGGCAAGCGAGAAGGCTTGGTTTCAGACCCCATATGCGACGATCCGACTCACTCCAGCTGGCTGCTCATCGTATACATTCCCACAAATATTGGGTGTTGCTCTGGTAAGGCACTTTTCTCCTAGAATTGCTCAGCGGGCTTGGTTAATTCCATACTGTTTTGCACTGTTTTTATGACTGTCACAGAATTTGACACATTTTACAGTCTGTGGTTAAGAGACCCCTAAGGGACATGAGAAGAGGGGCCACTTTCAAAGATGTGTCAGGAAAGGGACAAATTGCTTTGGCAAAGCTAATGTGGGAGGTTTCAAAGTATCTTTCTGCACCATGCTAGACTTGTGCAATAGCTAATAGTTAATGTGGTACACTGGGGCTTTACACTGCTGTCTGCTTCACAAGTGTAAATCTGGAGTAATTCCATTAGTCACTTAGTTAGTTTACCCCAGTGTAAAAAAAGATCAGAATTTGACCCCCATGATAGCTTATACTTGCTGTCATGGATCAGTGTCGTATCACTGCCTATATACTGACAGTTACTCTTGTAAAATCACTGACATCAATATGCTGATATGAACAGCTAATGTATTTTTTTAATTTGTCCATACAATGCTTAGATGTCACTGCCAAAAACACTTTATAAGTACTTCTCACTAAGGAGAAGGATGAAAATATTTCCAAGTCTTATTTGACCATAGCACCAGGCATATGTGGTCTAGGACAGAAGGAAATCACCCAGGAGCTTGAGTGAGCCTTTTCTTTTGCAGGCAAATGAAATGCTGTTCTGTGGGAGAAAGCTAACAGCACAGGAAGCCTGCAGCAGAGGACTTGTGTCACAAGTATTTTGGCCAACAACATTCAGTCAAGAAGTGATGCTGAGAGTAAAAGAAATGGCATCTTGCAGCGCAGTGGTAAGAAATCTATCAGTTTTTGTTTCTGTCAGCTAGATTACAACTTGTATTAAGGAATTAAATAGAAACCTGCTCAGTTATAGGCAAAAGGAATTTATAAGCATAACTTCATTGAAAACAGGGAAGGTGTGCTACAAGGGCTAGCCATGTACTAGAGAACTAGATTCTCAACTCCTGTAGTAAAACCTCTGGAGGGGAGGGCTAATAGAAGGAGGTCTGTGCAAGGATTGCTCATGGATTTCTTCCCAGGTTGTTTCACTTCCCAATATGGAATGGATTGTAGGCCTCACTGATGAACCAGGCGGATCTATACACAGAGCCAGGGGGTCAGCAGGAGACCTGCACCTCTGTGCAAACTCTCCGTCCCTCCCTGAAGCTTCTCTCTGCTCCCTGTAGCACAGCTCCAATGGAGTTGCATTGTCACAGCCTTTAAAAAAGGGACACCCCCCCCCCGACCCCAGTGAAGGGGAGACAGTGGAAGGGATGAGAAAATGTATGTCCCCAGGTCCCGCTTTCATCCAATCACCAGACTGCCAACTCCCTCCCTCCCTCTTCCCCTCCCCCCATAGTTTCTGACCCCACAGAGCATTCGCTTGAAGTCCATGTGGGAGAGGTGAGATCCATACAAGGATCTTGGGAGCCAAATCGGTCCAAGGAGTAATTACTTCCCTGTTTTCTGATTGCAGCTTAGTGGCTGTTAAAACCCCTGCATAACCCTCACTTTCCAAGGCCGTCTTCCTTGAGGCATGTATATTCTTGCATCAGCCCTATCTAAGCTTTTAAAAGAAAAGTAATGTAAACGGTAACAATGAAAACCACAGCCTCCCTTAAAAAGCACTGACAAAATGAAAGCAACTGGTAGCCATTTGTACTTAATTTTTCAGTTATACTGCATGCCCCTGGCATTCTTAGGGCTTGTCTACACTTACATTTTATAGCTCTCTAACTTGCTGGCTCAGGGATGTGAAAAATCACCCCCTTGAGTGCAGCAAGTCTGTGCGCTTTAAAGTGCTAGTGTAGACAGGCTCCAACGCTGGGAGCCACACTCCCAGCACTCAGAGCTAATCCCCTCGTGGAGGTGGATTACCAGGAGCGCTGGGAGAGAGCTCTCCTATCGCTCACACATGACCACATTCGCACTTCAAAGTGCTGCCATGGGAGCGTTCCCACGACAGCGCTCTGAAGTTTCCAGTGTAGCTATGCCCTTATCATTCCTTGACTTAGAAGACTTGTCATTCAAGACACAGTAGAGGCACAGAAGATTTTTAATTAGATCAGGTGTAGATTACATCTCAGAAAAGACACTCAGAACTAAACCCACCATGAATTGGTCTTTGGAAATGCAGCATAAGCTTATCGGATCAGGCTGATATGTCCTATAGTATATGAAATAGGAAGTGCTCTGAATCTCATCCTGCATTCTCCGCCCCCCCACCCCCCACGGATCAGGTGTACAACAGCATCTTCTACTGAAGTCTGTTAGATTGAAGGAAGGACTAGATGACCTCCTGAGGTCTCTTCCCACCCTACTTCTATAATATGACCAAGCATGAGCTACCTATCAAAAGGTTTAAAAGTTATAAAAGAGTTAGGAGTCCAGTAGAACAAATATAATGGTCTCATTCTAGTTCATTGTGGACAATTGTGCATAAAAATACAAAACAAACAGAAAAAAAGCCAGTAACCCTGCTGCTTATAATTGACCTGTTTACAGTCTATTGAGAAGAAACACAGTTCTGGAATAGTAACGAGTTACAGTCCAAAACTGAGAGGATACCTTAGTCCAGGACTCAGTATTTGGTAGAGCTTGCTCCCTTTTGTCTCTCTTTTCTACAAACACTAACGTCTTTTATTAATCCCCTGCCCTTAGAACACAGTGAAGCATGGAACATATCCCAATTTCATTTAACTAATAGAGTTCCTTTTGGGGTTTGTATGTAAAAAAATGTAAAGAAAGACATCCTAATTTAGCTTAAGATAGTTTCTAAATTAAGGTGGCCTAAGTAAGGCCTGCAATAATGGAAGCACCTGAAATCACTATTTACTTTTGAAAATCTTGGTACTAGGGCATAAATACAAATCTCTATGCTGAATATCAGCAACCTCCACTGACTTCAGGTTGAGTGGTAGCTGCTTAATACTTCTGAAAAATCAGGTCCAACTTCTCTACACCACAGAGATAATTATTTAAGTGGTAAAACACTGTTAATACTGCTGTCCGTAATAGGTTGAGCAGATCAAAAATTAAATTAAAAAAAAACTTTGCTAATATTTTAACTTTAGGTATTAGAAGAGTCTAAATGCCTGGTGCGGAGCTTCCTGAAATCTGGACTTGAAGATGTGAATGAAAAAGAGTGTCAGATGTTAAAACAGCTGTGGAGTTCTTCCAAAGGACTGGATTCATTATTCAGCTACTTGCAAGACAAAATCTATGAAGTCTGAAGTCACAGTTTAACTTCGAGAGAAACATTCCAAGTGTAAACAGAGTTCAAACATTACCTGTGTTTGAAAAGCAGAGGGGATGCATCCTTGAGATGAATTTGTGACAGTGTATCTTAATACCTATGGTTGTGTCAATTTCCTTGTGAGTTAAATTGAGAAGTTACACAGCTGCTTCTAGCTGGTTTGATTTTGTGTAATCAAGATGGAGGCAGGCTTGGTCAGCGGACATAAATTCTACTGAGTGTTGCATCGTTCACATGCTCATCCAGTTAGAAGTGTACATTCCACGTGCTGAAAAGTACTACTGTGGCCCAGTAAGGTACACCATCTGTAATGATTTATTTTGTCTGTCCTTTTTTTAACTTATTCTTGCTTTGCAACAAATGTTTGTGCTGACACTGAGGGCTCAATCTGAAAATCAGGTCACAGTAACACTCTGCAGACCCAGATTATTATACTTCAGAAATCTTTTAATTATTTTTTTAAGTTCTAACAATGTAATGGAAAAACCTGATAATTTATATGTATAATATGTAAAGTTAGTTTTTGGGGGAAAAAAAAAACCTACTAGGATTTTTTTCTTTCATTGAATTTATTTAACTTATTTATTTTATGTTTGTATGCAACTGTTTATTGATCATATAGATATTATTTTCATACTTCCCTTGACTGGATTAATGGTTTCACATGAGAATGCAAGTAGCCCAGTGCATTTTTAACAGTGAGCTGTGTATACAATAAAGAACATACAGAAATCACCAAATGTCTGGCCACTAAAAGTGACAGCCATGTATGTGTTCCTTTATGTGTGAAATTGTACAAAGATGTATTGAAGTCAAGTCATAGTTTGTTAAACTTGTTGAGGAAAATCAGTGGAAGCTGCAATAGTGAGTCCCACACAAGTCTCTCTTCACTTCCTGCCTTCTTGAGGAGCACTGAAGGGCTTGCCAACAAAATGCTTTAAGATTACTATTTTCTTATTAGCTGGACATTAATAACAGGGTGTGTGGTGCCCTTATGTGGCATCATAGTGTTCTTCAGGTTTAAACATCTCTTTTTGGTCTGAAGTCTACAAACCGACCCTTGGGAGCCTTAGTCTATCTGCCTGATTGCTCAGTTGTGGGATAATTAATACTCTAGAGGCGTCTGGGTCTGGGATAGGAGTTTTATAAAAAGGTGCTAGGTTTTGAAATGGGTGGAAACAGTTTTTGTTTTGCTTTTCCAATACTCCATTGCTGGCCATCCCATAATCTGGTTATGGGGAAGCAAAAAAAAAAAAAAAAGAAAACAAACTATGGCTGTCCATAAAAACAGACCATGTTAAGTGGAAAAAAAAAAAATCTAATTTGCTCTTTTAAAATGTGACCCCAATATTTTGCAGCGATACTGACTTTTGAACACTGGATTCAAAAGTCTAGCAGGCAGGAAGGAAATAACATGAACATGTTCAGTGAATCGAACTGCCATGTTAGTATGCCCAAATCAAAATCTCTCAAAGCAGAAAATTTGCACCTTTGTTTCTTTAGTGATTTGTGCACTTGCTCTCCATCCTTGAGCTCACTGACCAGATTACAGTTTAAAAGAACCACAAGTGAGCTGAGGGGTTTGTTCATTTTTTCCTTACAATCTTTCAAAAAGGAGTCTCAATAAAGTCTTTGAGAGATTGCAAGCTGGCAATTCTAATGAGCAGTAGGTTTCCACAGAGTCCATCCATCTTTTCGGTTTTCATAGTTAAAAGTAAAATACCTTCCATTTACATTCTATATATGCTCCTTGGGTCAAATTGTGCCATTGATTTTCTTTTTTAAAGCAGAGCACTATGTTGAAGTCATAACTCCCCTCCCCCGCATTCTGCTTAAAGTAAAAAAACAGAAAAAAATGGCAGAATCTGACCCATAGTTAGAATTTGTTTAAATATCTTCAAAATGCAACATTGTATGTGATTATGGAGTGACTTTTATTTTTCAATGGTCTAAAATAAAGCGTAATTCTTTCAGTAAAAATATGAAATGATTGATACAGCACTTGTTATATGTTAAGGGTTGCTTACTACTTAGGCCCCCTAGCAAAATTTAAATATGTGATCAGGTTATGCACATGCTTAAAGGCTTTGCTGGATCAGGGCCATAGAACCCAATCATATAAGCATGCACACAGGTAACTTACTTCAGTAGTTCCATTGACTTCAATGGGATTAGTCACGTGCATAAGTGTTTGTACAATCAGGCTTCCAGTATGAGACTTTAGAAAATCAAGAAAAGTATCATGATGCCCCAACTTTCATTTTTCCTTATACTGGTCCAGAGAGGTACAACTCCAGGTCATGTAAAATGTATCAGTAAAATACTAGAAAGTTTATTTCAATACTGTGCTTGTTATATGTTGATATATCTAGGAAAATTGCTCTCAGCAGTATGAGGATGTGATTTATCACAGAAGGTTTTAGAACAAAAAAGAATCATAATTCAATCAACTTTTTAAATGCACCATTTCAATTGCATTTTCAAATATTCAAATTAATATTTTGTTGACAAAGGAATGGTTGAAATATGTTTTTTCATAAAAGGCACTAATATTTAATGTTTAATTATTCACGTCTAAACAATTACAATCTAGTTTCCATAGAATTTGTTTTACTTTCAGAAAAAGGCTAATAATTTCCAAAGCTTCCTTTTTGAGTATTTAAGGCTCAGAATTGATTTTTCTCTTCTGTTTCGGTCTCTACTTGCCATTCAGATACACAGATGTACTGTACATATTAGTCTGCATACCTTTACTAATATTCACAGTATTTAAAAAAATAAATGCAATTTGTTGTTAAGTATGTTATTTTATTCTTGTGTAAATTGTTTTGTACAATCTTTAAGAATCTGCAGTTTTGCATTTGTAGATATTCAAGGTAAGCAATTTATTTTGTGTCGTCTTGCATGTATATTTTTTGCTGTAGATAAGTGTTTAGTTTACTACTTCAGTACATTTCTGTTTAAATGAATAAGCTTACAAACTTTAATACAGTATATATTTTCAGAATATAAACTTTTATATTTCTGTGGTAGGTTAGGGTATGCGTTTTAGGCAATCTTTTTCACTACTATTAATTGTTCTTTTAATCTATAGTATACAGGTTTTGTGCCAATAGTTTTTTCACTAGGATAAAATGCTCTTTTAATGTTAGGGATATACAGACAGGTTTGCTGGGGGTGGTGCACAGGTCTTCTGTTTTGTTTTGTTGTTTGCCAGCCTTGAAGTAACTGAGTTTAAAGTATAATTTGTAAATTTATTGCATTTGTGAATAAGCCTTACCATTAGGTACAACAAATCTTAAAACTTCGCAACGGCATATGTAGTATTAAGGACTTCCCCAAATAATCTCTGCAAAACAGTTGGCAAAATCAGAGTACAGGGCCTTAAGTTTTTCTTGTGAAAAGGATAATACGGGTTGTTTGTTTGTTTTTTAACAACATAGTTAGAGACTTGTCAGTTTGGGCTTTGTTCTATATAAACTGTGCATATTGTTCTCCCAACCACAGTAGTTAATCTCAGGCTTTTTGTGGCTGGGTCTATAAAAGTCAAATCTGGCTAAAGCCAGCACTCTTTAGGAGACACTAAAGAAGTTTACATAAGAGACTTATAGACAATCTTAATCATAGTACATTTAAGAATTCAGTATCCTGGATGTGGTATCTGTATCTACCCAGTTAACCATATGTTTTAAGCCATATTAAATCTCTTTACCACTACTTTAATATTACACTGAAAGTCATTCCCTAACTTATCTACAGGTTGACAGGATTGTGATTTCTAGTGAATAAAAATATTATGCCTTCCATAAAAACAAAGGACCAAAGAACTACATTATTCTAACAAAGCATTAGTTACTTAGCAAATCAACTAGTCTGACATTTATAATGACGATCAAATGGTCTCTTCCTGCTACAAACATTTCATTCTCATTCATTTTAAGCATAAGGGGGGAAAATGTATCCACTAGACTATTGGACAATGAGCAATGTTCTGCTAAGCTGGCATGTCTATTGGTAAGGCTTATTACCAAACCTCTGAGATGAAGCAAAGAACCAAAAATTCACAAAATCTATGTAAATTTATTTGATTTCAAACTAGTAACTTGCACAAGAAATTAAAGGTAGAACTTTTCAAATTAGGCCCTTACGTTATTTTGTCAGAATGTCATGGAACAGACTAAAACCGTTTCTAATATTTGTAATGATGAGTACATAATATAATATTATAAGAATACAGGCACCCCTTTATCACAGTGTTGTAAATATTTTCTGAAACTGGTACAGTATGGAGGGACTTGTATCTTGATATATCAAATATTGACTGTCTACATCAAATTGTACACAATATATTTGTTGATGGTCCTGTAACTAGTGTATGGACACATTTCTGGGTGCCTTAGAAGTTGTATTTTTCATGTGTGTTAATATGCAGTATTTATACATTGTGAAAAGCTGCTTTGAATAAAAACATTGAAACTTCATTGCAATTTAATGATTTTCAAATTTCACAGGACTCAAAATGATTTTGGTAAATAGATGCCATACAGAAAAGGGGGTATTATAAAGTGATATGGTAAAAACATTGAATAGACTCCTACATTTTATAAGAAATTAGGCATACTGAGGTTTTTATTATGAGAAGACATTAAATTTAAAACTAATCATCCATCCAAAAATTGCAAAGATCACAGCAACAAGAATTGTTGTTAGTAATGTAATGAGTCTGACTTCATTCCACCTGACCTTCTGTTCACATCCAAGAAAATTAGCAAAGAATCATTGTCTTCAATATAATTTTCTAAGACTACTTCTACTCCACCATCGCTACCACCCTTGCTTTGACATATGCGAGTCATACAAAGTATGACACAATGTGGCTCATGCTGCTCTAGAGCCCAGGACTGCCAGCAATGATGCAGTTCTAAATCCAGGAGTGGCTGTGCTAAGAGATCTGGCTTTGGAAGGGTGATTCTGCACACAGGACTGTACTGTGCAAGAGGCACAGAGCCCTGTGCTGCAGCCAGTGTGGAGCAGCACCATCCCAGTGGAATTTCAAAAGGGGCACAATCCTGTGGATTCGTCTATGCATAGAGCTGATGTGCAGGCTGTGCCATGCTTAGTGCCTCCTCTCTGACCTCTCTATGACCTCGGCATCATAGAGAGGGAGCAGTCACTTAGTTCCCCCTGAGCAGAACAGCAATACAAGAAACCTCTTGTGATGAGGCCTGCCTTACCGGTGGTGCTGCAGAGTGGTAAGGTCACTGGGTCCCAACTCTCCCCCGTCTCCAGCGTCCCTCACCAACAATCACTCCAACATTGTGGTGGTCCACCTTTTGGTAGGTAGTGATTCGGCCTTCTGGCTGGGTCGACAATTGAGTTCACCCCCTTCCAGGGTAACAGAGTCCAGCAAAACATAGAGGCCAATAGCCTCACAAAAGAAAGGGTCTTCAGCGTACCTGCAGGCCCCTGTATGTGGCATGCCCTTGACATAGGGCTTACAAAAAGTCTTTAGTCTCTCCTCTGCCAGGGATAGGGAGATTTATGCCCCCTCCACAAGTTCCCAGGCCTTCTCTCCCCATCAGTCTCTAACCGAGGGTGCTAAGACACCCTGGAGTGCTTCAGAGCTGCCTCCCTGGGCCGCTTCCCACCACTGGCTTCCCCACAAGGCCTCAAAGTCTTGCACTTAAAGTCCAACCAAAAATAGCACAAACAACTGAATCTTCAGCCCAGCTGGGCTCAACTGCTTGCTGGATTCTTCCAGGCTAGCTCAGTTTCACACTAGCCCAAGTGCCCAGGTTTCACTCCCACTACCCGAGGCTGTCACACTTTCCCTCTGCCCACAGCTTCAGGCAGGCTGCAGTCCCTGATCAGCCTCTGTCTTGTCAGGCTTCCAGCTCAGGACTCTGGCTCCCAGGCTTCTCTCAGCCCCAGAGAGAAAACTCCCAGCTGCCTCACACCTGGGTCTCCTCTCTGGCCCCTACTCTAAGGCTTAGAGTAGCTACCATTTGCAGGCCTCACCCTTACTCAGGCACTCCTAAAATAGGTCTCTCCTCCTCTGCCATTTAATCTTCCTCCCCTCCCCACCTTGTTAATCTCCTTCATCAGCTGCAGCAGGCTCCACAGGTGTGGTGGGGTGGAGTCACCTAAACCCAGAATCACTTCTTAGCCCCTTCTGGCCTAGTGTGGGGTTTATATACTCCATCACACCCCCTGGCATAGGGCATACGAAGGAGGGAGTCTTTTGCATAAGGACCACAAACAACATGGAGTCAACCCTAAAAGCAAATCTCTGCACCCACACAAAGTCCCCTTAACTCTTGATGTGCTTGGAGACTTGCAGTGTCAGGCCCTTGGTCGTTACTATTCTTTAACTGCACACATTATCTAACTTCCACAATCTGTGCAACACTAACTTACCTCGCAGACTGGCAACTCTTGGGCTGAAAGGGATGAAACATACATGCCCCTTCCAAAACTGGAAAACCTATTGTTGTTTTCTACAAACACTGAGACAAAAGTGACTAAAAGTGCAAATGTATTGACAGAGATTTTCCTTAGGGGAATGGGGAAACAAACAGTTTCTAGCCTTCATGGTTCTGGAGAAAAGTTTGAAAACATGACCTAAAAGCAACCTGAAGGCTAAAAAAAAAAAACTCAAATATTATTTTTTTAAATACCTCATGCTTTTTGAAGAGTTGGGGTTGGCAATACTGGTTTTTATATTTACAATTTATTTTGTATAAATGTATGGAAGCATGTACTGTACACTAGTATTAGAGAAACAAACATTATTTACTCAGAGGCAACAGTAACGTCATAAAGAAAAGACTGAAAATGCTGAAATTCACTTTAATGGAAAGCTTCATAGGATAAATCGTGTGTACACTTCCAAAGGCATCCAAACACTTTTTTACACTGGTGCTTATTTCCATTAAATTATCATTTTAACATAAAAGCTAATTTAAACAGAAGAACTAGAAAACAGTCGTATGCTATCACACAAAAAAACGTGCTTAGCTTTACAGTTATAGACACTGGTAGGTAGTGAGGTCAGCCATCTATAGCAAGGGACTGGGAGCCAGGACTCTTGGGTTCTATTCCTGGCTTTGATTGGACTTGCTACATGACTTCATGCCAGCCCAGAGGTGGGCAAACTACGGCCCAAGGGCAACATCCGACCCACGAGACCGTCCTGCCCGGCCCTTGAGTCCTGGCTGGGAAGGCTACTCCCAGCCCCTCCCCTGCTGTCCCCTCTCTGGGTGGTGGGGCTGTGCACTCCTGCAGGGCAGCAGGGCAGCGTGTCTGGCACCAGCCGGGCGGCGCGGCTGCCAGATATGCTGCTTTGAGCGGCATAGTAAGTGGGTGGGGAGGTGGATAAGGGGCGGGAAGCAGAAGGATGGTTGGATGGGCTGGAGGCTCGGGGAGCCGGTCAGGGGATGGGGAACAGGGGGGTTGCATAGGTGGAGTCCGACAGGGCCTGTCGGGGGGCAGGAGGGTGGATAGGGGTCGGGGCAGTCAGGGGACAGGGAGCAGGGGAGGTTGGATAGGGGATGGGGTCCTGAGGGATTGGTTAGAGTCGGGGAGGTCTCAGGAGGGGGCGGTCAGGGGACAAGGAGCAGAGGGGGTTGGATGGGTTGGAGGTTCTAGGGGGGCAGTCAGGGGGCAGGAAGTGGGAGGGGGTAGATAAGGGGTAGGGGCCAGGCTGTTTGGGGAGGAACAGCCTTCCCTACCTAGCCCTCTATACAGATCTGCAACCCTGATGTGGCTCTCAGGCCAAAAAGTTGGCCCACCCCTGTCCCAGCCACATAAATTTTTATATCTCAGTCTAACCAGCTTTAAGAAAATGAAATAATACTTGTCTCCTTCACAGGAGTGTTACGAGACCTAATCAATGTTTAACACTCGGAGGCCTAATTGATGTTTGTAATGCTCTGTGGTTGCATTTATGTAGAACTTTTCCTCTGAGACCACTTATAATATCATCCTCAGAGGACTTGAACACACATATAATTTAATCTTGTTTAACCAGCACCATAGGCCAACAATTATTGATTTATATTTAGTAGCGAAATACTGTACTCTTGTCATGGGTTAACACGTTGCAGTTTCCCTTGAAAGACAATCATTTCCACATGGTCTGAAGCTATTTCCTAAATATGGTGTCTATGTAGTATTAACGACACTGTCAACTTTAAAAAACGTATGTTGTACACAAACACAGTCCTTCATTAACAATACTAAAACCCTCTCAGATTATTACAGGGAAAAAATCTAGTTTACATAGCACTACTTATGTTCCTTGTTTCCTTTCAGCATTTCTCCCACCGGGAACAATGGAAATCAACAAAGTCAATTTTACTTCTGTTTTCACTCAGGGGCTGCCTACACTGCATCTCTGCTGTTGTAGCATAGACACTTCCTACATAGGTGGAAGCGAGTTTCCCTTAGATGTAGATAATCTACCTCTCCGAGAGGTGGTACCTAGACTGACAGAAGAAGTCTTCTGTCGACCTAGCTGCACCTATAGTGGTGGTTAGGTTGACCTAACATAATTATGTCACACAAGGCATAACATTTTTCACAGCCCTGAGCAACATAGCTAGGTCAACCTAAGTTTTAGGTGTAGACTATGCCTCAGTTTGACATGTCAGCTTTCAGTGCTGCAATTTATACATTGTGAGCAGTTGCTTTGGATAAAAAACACTGACACTTCATTTCTTTGTATTTTCAAAAACTGCAGAGGAGTGCTTATTACTTTAACAACTCTCTTTTTAATTGGAATTTTTTTTAATTGGGTACTAGTCCTTTTGAGCTTTCGCTTATAATAACTTCCCTTTACAAAATGTAACGTTACATCCAAATTGTCTGGATAGTGCCCTATAATATATACAGGAAAGAAAGAAAGGGAGAAAGTATTATTTTCATTTTTAAATATTTATGAAATGCTAAGATATTATGGTCATAGAAATAACAGGTAAAATTTTCAAAAGTTCCTAAATGTCATGACTGAGATGTGGTCAATCTGATTTAGTGGCTGGAGAAGGACTCTGAGCCAAGCCAGGTCAGTTTGGATACCAATAGATCAAAGTCTGAGATATGCCAGAGGGCAAAAAAAGAGTCAAGTGCCAGGGTTCAAAAAAGAACTAGATAAATTCATGGCAAATAGCTCCATCCATGGCTATTAATCAGAATGGGCAGGGATGGTGTCCCTAGCCACTGTTTGCCAGAAGCTAGGAAATGGCAACGGGGATGGATCACTTGATGATTACCTGTTCTGTTCATTCCCTCTGAAGCACCTTGCATTGGTCACTGTCGGAAGACAGGATATTGGGTTAGATGGACCTTTGGTTTGACCAGTACAGCTGTTCTTATGCTCTTATGTAGGAAGCAGGCAGGATCAGGCTATCAGCAGATCAGAGACAGCAAGTAGGAGCAGGCAGCATAAGGGAAGCTGTCCTAAGCAAGGGAAACTGAGCTGCATGGACATCTTCCTGTTCCTGTGCTCAGTTTAAACACAAGCAGGGAACCGGTCAAGACCCCCACCATTCTGGCAATCAGATCTGAGGACCCGAGTCCTCTGTCAGAGTGCAGCTTCTAGCTCTGGCAACTGTGAGTAAGAGCTTTTAGACAAGGGTTTGAGTTCTACATTTCCTGACATCACCCCCTCACTAAGGGGTGCCGTAGGGTGAAGTGGGACTTTTGGGGGTGATTCCTATGGAACACTTGTGCAGGGTGAAGTGTATATTTTCCACTGGCTCCAAGGTACGCTCCACAGGACCATGCTCCTCCCAGACAGTAAGCTACCAGAGCCCGCCATGTTTACATTTAGAGTCCAGGATCTTGTGAACCATGTATTCCTCATGGTCTCCTCCTGTACTGCTGGAGGAGGTGGCTGGATTCTGTGAGAGAAAGGGTTTTCCAGGTAGGATTTCAAAAGTGATATGTGCACAGATAAGTCTTCACAGAGTGGGGTAGTTGAAGTTCAAAAGTGACTGGATTAACCTGTTACAGGATGTTAAAAGAGCCAAGGAACCACAAGTTGCAAGCAGGTCTGTCTGTGTGGACATGTTCCTTGCAGAGCTATACTTTTTCTTCCACTGGGTAGGTTTGCCCTTGCTGTCAATGCTGGTCTGCATACCATTTATAGTCTGGTCTTGCTTTTTCCAGGTGATCCTTCACTTCCTCCTGGGCCTGATGAATCCACTCCTGGCCATAGAATCATAGAACTGGAAAGTACCTCGAGAGGTCATCTAGTCCTGTCCCCGGCACTCAAGGCTGGACTAAGTATTATATAAATCATTCCCTGACAGGTGTTTGTCCAACCTGTCCTTAAAAACCCCCAATGATGGAGATTCCACAACCTCCCTAGACAATTTATTCCAGTGCTTAACTACTCTGACAGTTAGGAAGTTTTTCCTAATGTCCAATCTAAACTGCCCTTGCTGCAATTTAAGCCCATTTCTCCTTGTCCTATCGTCAGGGATTAAGAAGAACAATTTTTCTCCCTCCTCCTTGTAACAACCTTTTATGTACCTGAAAACTGTTATCATGTCCCCTCTCAGTCTTCTTTTCTCCAGACTAAACAAAACCAATTTTTCAATCTTCCCTCACAGGTCATGTTTTCTAGACCTTTAATCATTTTTCTTGCTCTTCTCTGGACTTTCTCTAATTTGTCCACATCTTTCCTGAAATGTGACGCCCAGAACTGGATACAATACTCCAGTTGAGGCCTAGTCAGCGCAGAGTGGAGCGTAAGAATTACTTCTCGTGTCTTGCTTACAATACTCCTGCTAATACATCCCAGAATGATGTTTGCTTTTTTTCCAAAAGTGTTACACTGTTGACTAATATTTAGCTTGTGATCCACTATGACCCTCAGATCCCTTTTCTCAGTACTCCTTCCTAGGCAGTCATTTTCTATTTTGTATGTGTGCAACTGATTACTCCACTTAGGAAGGAACACTTTGCATTTGTCTTTATTGAATTTCATCGTATTTACTTCAGACCATTTCTCCAGTTTGTCCAGATCATTTTGAATTTTAATCCTATCCTCTAAAACAACCCCTCCCAGCTTGATATCATCCGCAAACTTTATAAGTGTACTCTCTATACCATTATCTAAATAATTGATGAAGATATTGAACAGAACTGGATCCAGAACCGATCCCTGCAGGACCCCACTCATTACACACCTTCCAGCCTGACTGTGAACCACTGATAACTACTCTCTGGGAACAGTTTTTCAACCAGTTATGCACCCACCTTATAGTAGCTCCATCTAGGCTGAATTTCCCTAGGTGTTTATGAGAAGGTCATGTCAGACAGTATCAAAAGCTTTACTAAAGTCAAGATATATCATATTTACTGCTTCCCCTGTATCTACAAGGCTGTCAAAGAAAGCTATCGTGTTGGTTTGACACAATTTGTTCAAGACAAATCCATGCTGACTGTTACTTATCACTTCATTATCTTCTAGGTGTTTGCAAATTGATTTCTTAATTATTTGCTCCATTATCTTTCCGGGTACAGAAGTTAAGCTGACTGGTCTGTAAATCCCCTTGTTGTCCTTATTTCCCTTTTTATAGATTGGCACTATATTTGCCCTTTTCCTTTGCACTATCAGCAGTATCAGACTGAGGACGCATCATGGACAGGCAGTGACATTGGTTTATAAAACCTCGGACTTGCTGTATCGGGGAACAGAACTCTGCGAGCATGCCTGGAGTGCTGCGTTTTTGACTTGCTCCTGCAATAGTTGGTTTCCTGAGGTCAGCTGCACAACCCAAGCCTCCAGGGCTTGGTTGTTTGCCTGAAAGCAGACAGCTCTCTTGACCATATCCAATGCTCCCAAATAATTAACCAGATCCATTCTGCTGGCCCTGGGACCACTTCTGTGCCCTAACTGGTCCATGCAAACTCTCACGTTTGGGACATGGGCACTCTGACTTAATGGACTGAGTGGGAGCTGGGAGCCAGGCCGGGTTGGAAACCAAGAGATCAGAGTCTGGGACTAAAGGACTTATGGAAATGTCTGCACTTCAAGCTGGGGATATGATTCCCTGCTTGAGGAGACATACCCTCATGAGCTATAATCAAGCTACCATACTAAAAATATAAGTGAAGCTGCGGTGACACAAGCAGCAGGAAGGGTTAGCTGCCCTGAGTACATATCCATCCAAAACACTAGCCATGTACTTGGGGTGGATGGCCCCTCCTATAGCTTGTGCTGCCACAGCTACACATTCTGGCATGCTAGGTTGATCAGAGCTTAAATAATAATATATGGAGATATACCTATCTCATAGAACTGGAAGGGACCCTGAAAGGTCATTGAATCCAGCCCCTGCCTTCGGTAGGCAGGACTAAATACTGATTTTTCCCCAAATCCCTAAGTGGCCCCCTTAAGAACTGAACTTACAACCTTGGGTTTAGGAGGCCAAGGCTCAAACCATTGAGCTATCCCATCCCTTGCGTGGATATGTCTCCTTGAACTGGGAATTAACCCTTCACTAGTTCCCTGATTGAGCCTAAATCCCACCTTCAATAGTGACTTAGGCATTTGGGAGCCTACATCCAGATGATTTTCAATTAAACTTAGGCTCCTTGGCACCTATCCGAGTAACTTTTGACTTAAGTGCTTTTGGAAAAATGCCCCCCATTTACTAATGATATTTTTAAAATTTTTATCTCAGGTGTATCCTGTTTAGTCCTCAGAAGAAACTGCAGCTGGATAGGATGAGTTTCTTAGAAGTCTAAAGATGAAATGTGCTCTTTAGAAGGAAAGAACCCTGTAGAAACTTTGGGTGAATTGACAGAGATGAGTTTGTCCATCTACAGTGTCTTCCCTGAACATACAGCTGAAAAGAAAGATCACCTTGGGAGCATGCGGTGGTGGTATAGGTTAATGTACTAGCAAGTTACAGGGAAGAGGAACTCACCAAACCCAATGCCTGTAAAGATCCTCCCTTTAGAGAAAAGTAGACAAAAGAACACATTCTGTTTGAGATACCAGAAAGAAAAGATCCAGGCAATAAATCAATGTTTTCAAACAAAGGCAGCATTAAAATAAACAACCCAAAGCACTATCTCACTATGACAACCCCTTTCTGGTGTTGAGCCCTAGTCCTTAGACAGGGACAATACTACACGTGGGAGGAACAAGGAAAGGCTTGGAAGAAAATGAGGGAACAGCTCATGAGAGGACTTCATGGACACCATGGGAAAGCATTTTTGCACGCAAATTGGGTGATCATCTAAATGACCGGAGACTCCATAACATGGAAAAATGGGAGGTTAGGACAATGAGGAGGAGAGCAACAGGGTGAAATTGTGGTTCCACTGAAAAGTTGATGGCAAAACTCCCCCTGAGTTCAATGAGACCAGGATTTCACCCCTCATTCCTCCCCATGTCTTGTTACTGTTGAGAAGACTCTCACAGGGTGGACTGAGCTTTAGAAAGTATGACACAGTTCTGAGTATGTCTCTCAAGTCTGATTTCTCCATCTTAAAAGTCAAAAAGCTCTGCAATCGCAGCCTGGAGAGGGTTTCAAGTTACCAGTAAAACTGGAGAGATAACCAACGCTAGCATTCATACCATTTGCACTGAGCTTGGAACATTTTCTTTAATGCATACTGTTCTTTCTTTTAGTTGTACAAATTTGCTAATTACTGATTTATCATAAAAATAGAATACTTCAGAGCTGTGTTGGATTCCAATTATTGTGTCCGTCTGGTCTGACATGGTAATTTTCACCTGGAGCAGTCGAAGTGTATTTTTTGAGTAGGAATGGAATTTCTCATTTAAATAAAAAGAAAGAAGCAGTTTGTCATTTAGCAGGCAACAAATTAATTACCAGACAAGGACTGTGAGGGAAAGACACAGGGACGTAGAAGAAAAGAGGAAATAATTTTTGTAGAGGAAAGTCTGTATTGACAAGAATAAGCACTGAAGATGGGTGTGCTAGAATATCTACATAAATGCATACAACATCCCTTTTTCTCCTATAAACATTTTTGAGTTTACATTTTATCATGTGCTAGGGTCAGTTGTTTGAATGACCTTAAACTGGACACATCATTTTTTTATAGAAACTCATTTGCAGAATGCCATTTTACTGGTTTCTGTGAAGTTCCCAGCACAAAAATAATAAACAACAATTATGCTGCTTACTGTAGCACATACAACCCTGGAGGGGACTATAATTCTACCTGTCCTGCAGGCAACTTCCATGGAATAACATGAAGTTCCTGTAAAGCAAACACTCCCTTTCCTGAAGGACAGGAAGGATGTTAACACTCCAGAATTATACACGGTACATACACTATCTCCAATGTCTCCTCATGCATCAAATACATCGAAAATGGAGCACCAGGATTCCAGTGCAAAACTTACTTTCTTTCTCACTCCCTGGCTTTATAGATCATGGAGATCCTCGGCTGCTCTCACAATTTGCCTCTACCTCTCTATCAAGAGCATGTTTTCCCCACTGATGGTAATTCACTCTAAGAGCTCTTAGGTCTTGCTCCATATTATCTTGCCATCTTCTCTGAACTCCACTGCACCTCCCTTTAGCAAACTATAGCAGAGGCCAGCAATGAAGAGGGTGACTTGAAAACTCCTGAGCCAAGCAATACAGTCTTTTCTACTGCACTCAGTTTTTATTCACTCCTTACTCAGGTAAAAATATCATTTGTGTCAGTGGGAGTTCTGCAGAGTTTAGAATTAGAGAGCAGAATTTAGCCCCCTGACTCTTGTCAGTTTAAGTCAGCCTTTTAGTATTTATTAAATCAGTATATTATTATTGTGATTTTTGTTGTGCTCAGCCCCCAGAATAATACTTCCCAAAATTCTCAAAGCCGAGCTTCAAAAAACTACTTTCAGGGGATCAGCTGTGGTTTTGCCACAAACCCCGAGTAAAAGGCTGTGTGTGGCTGTACTGCTATTAGAACCAGACCAGTGAACAACTCTTGGAGAGAGACGTCTGGTCTCTGGTTGCCCCCTTGCTCCATGGGAGAAATAATCTGCACCATTCCTATATCTGGATCAGTGGAGTTGGCTGGTATGTTGTGGGGGAGAGAGCTAATGCTTCACTTATTCATCGTAACACTGACTCCCCATCCATTTACACAAGAGGAGAAATAGTGGCTTTGTAGAGCCTGCCGTCCCCTCACCATACTGCTACCCATAATTTGTCCCCTTACTCCCATGCACAGGCAAATAACTGCCAACCGATGTGCCAAGACTACTTCTGCCCCTGCTTTCCCTGCCAGCTCTGAACTCCAGCACCCTGTCTTGCTAAGCCAGACATGCCCGTCTGCTCCAACACAGACTCAGGGTCTGAATTACTTGCCCCAAAGCTGCAGACTTAACTGAAAGCAACTTACAGAAGTGTCTTTGTTTTTAACACTCAGATGCCCAACTCCCAATGGGGTCTAAAACCCAAATAAATCCATTTTACCTTGTATAAAGCTTATACAGGGTAAACTCATAAATTGTTCACCCTCTATAACACAGAGAGAAATGCACAGCTGTTTGTACACACACACACACCACAGGTATTAATACATGCTCTGGGTTAATTAATAAGTAAAAAGTGATTTTATTGAATACAGAAGGTAGGATTTAAGTGGTTCCATGTAGTAACAGACAGAACAAAGTGAATTTCCAAGTAAAATAAAACAAAACACGCAAATCTAAGCTTAATACGGTAAGAAAAACCTCACCCTTAGAGGAATTCCAGTAAACTTCCTTTTATAAACTAGTCTCCTTCTAGTCTGGGTCCAGCAATCACTCACACCCCCTGTAGTTACTGTCCTTTGTTCCAGTTCCATTCAGGTATCCTTGGGGGTGAAGAGGCTTTCTCTTTAGCCAGCTGAAAACCAAATGGAGGGGTCTCCCAGGGGTTTAAATAGATTTTCTCTTGTGGGTGGAGACCCCCTCCTCACTCCTATGCAAAGTCTAGCTCCAAGATGGAGTTTTGGAGCCACATGGGCAAGTCACATGTCCATGCACGACTCAGAACTACAGGTAGCAGCCATGGTTAACATGCTACCTTGAACGTCCTCAAGTAGACGTCTTATGTGGATTGGAGCATTCCAAGATCCATTGTTCCTTAAGTGCTTCTTGATTGGGCACTTAACTTTGCAAATTCCTGTCTAAAGAAGCTGACCAAATGCCTTACAAAGCTTACTTAGAAATCAAGCAAGTATACAGCCAATATTCATAACTTCAAGTACAAAAATGATATATGTGTACAAACAGGATGAATAGATTCAGTAGACCATAACCTTTACAGAGATAACTTACATGGCACATGTAGCATAAAACATATTCCAGTTATGTCATATTCCCATAAAGCACTATGGGATACATCGTCACACATGGTATGACCACATCTATTATACTATGTGCCAGATGTGGTTGCCCATCTCAAAAAAGATATATTGGAATTGGAAAAGGTTCAGAAAAGGGAACAAAAATTATTAGGAATATGGAACAGCTTCCATATGAGGAGAGACTAATAAGATTCGGACTTTTCAGCTTGGAAAAGAGACGATTAAGGGGGGATATGATAGAGGTCTATAAAATCATGACTGGTGTGGAGAAAGTAAATAAGGAAGTGTTATTTACTCCTTCTCATAACACCAGAACTAGAGGTCACCAAATGAAATGAATAGGCAGAAGGTTTAAAATGAACAAAAGGAAGTATTTCTTCATACAATGCACAGTCAACCTGTGGAACTCCTTGCCAGAGGATATTGTGAAGGTTAAGACTATAACAAGGTTCAAAAAAGAACTAGATAAATTCATGGAGGATAGGTCCATCAATGGCTATTAGCCAAGATGGGCAGGGATGGTGTCCCTAGCCTGATGGTTCTGCTTTGAGCACAGGGTTGGACTAGATGACCTCCTGAGGTCTCTTCCAACCTTAATCTTCTATGATTCTAGCTTCTGTTTTCTAGAAGCTGGAAATGGGTGACAGGGGATGGATCACTCGATGATTACCTGTTCTGTTCATTCCCTCTGGGGCACCTGGCATTGGCCACTGTTGGAAGACAGCATACTGGGCTAGATGGAACTTTGGTCTGACCCAGTATGGCCAGTCTTATGTTTTTATGTAAGGGATGTACTTGGAATGTGGCTATTCAGCTAACGTTACCTATTTGAGATGTTAGATAAACAGCAGCATCCAGCATAAGAGTTTCTATCATGAAACAAATTATTTGAGTACTATGAACCAGCGATCTTGATGTATTAGAATTAAGTTAATCACCATCTTCTAAAAGTAAGTTATTCACAGTCAACCAGATATGATTTTGATCTGTCTCCAAATAAGGGATATATTCTCAGCTACACCAAAAAGATCAGCAATTTGATATGGCTGTGTCTTTCTAGCCTTCTGGTTAGTGATTACATAGGCTGCCTCCAAACTCTAGGGTATTCACTTTCTACAAGAGGTTCATTAAATGGTTAAAGGCATTCACGTAAAGCTTTTCCCATGCCTAATTATTCAAGATCTGTACTATCTTAGCCCCTCATTTGTTTATTCTGTATGCAGCTACAGGAAGCTGCTTGTCAAGGATTCAGATTCTGGCAAACAATATCATCCAAGTCCACTGTTTGGTCATTAGGCTCATAATGAGTAAGTCAAAAATCTTGCCAGCTGAGCCACCAGGGGCTTTTCACGCTTCTTCAAGGTTAGGAGTCAAATGAACACTGCTCCCTTGAGAGGCAGCAATGTTTACTTGTCAGAGGGCAGAAGGTGGAATCAGCAATTCCTCAGTTCTAATCCCAGCTTTATCGCTGAAAGCAAAGCTGCTATAATGTCTAGGATCCAGCCCTCTAAAGATTCACCTAATGCAGTGGTTCCCAAACTTGTTCCACTGCTTGTGCAGGGAAAGCCCCTGGTGGGCCAGGCCAGTTTGTGTACCTGCCGCGTCCACAGGTTCGCTGCTCCAGACCAATGAGAGCTGCTGGAAGCGGCAGCTCGGCCGCTGAGCACAGAGTGGTTTCATGACAGCTGTTTCATTGGGAGCTATGGCACTGCACACTGCCCATACATACAGAAGGGTTCACATGTTAATGAGGAACATATCACCCAAATGGTCTGTGATACTCCCAGTACAAAGAGGGGTTTCTATGCGAGTGGCTTTACTTCATAGGTTTCCGGTCTTGTGTTTTAGACATATGATGGCGTTGCAAGATTTGAAAAAGGATCATTATTACTGAATCCCTTTTAAAACATGCTGCATTGCAGGGTGTTTCTTGTACAGTTCTGTTTCTCAGAGATTCTTCTATTGTGACAGGAAAAACTAGAAGGGCCCAATTCTCCACTCCCTCACTCCTTGCACAGCCATTTACACCAGTGCAAAGTGGGTGTAAAACATTACCAGATCAGTGGGACAGCATACCCTATGCCATATCTCCCCCTTAGTCATCTCTTTTCTCAGTTGAACAACGCTAATCATTTTTGTCTCCCTTCGTATGGAAGCCTTTCTATACCCTTGATCATCTTTGTTGCCCCTCTCTGAACCTTTTCCAATTCCACTATATACTTTTTGAGACGGGGTAATCAGAACTGTACACCCTACAGGAGTATAATAGATTTATACAGTGGCATTATGATATTTTCTGTCTTATTTTCTATCCCTTTCCTAACAATTCCTAATATTCTGAGAAGCTTCTTTTTTTTTTTTTTTTTTTTACCGCTGCTGCACACTGCGCTGAAGTTTTCAGAGTACGAGCCACAGTGACTCCAAGATTTCTTTCTTGAGTGGTAACAGATAATTTAGAACTCATCAATATATATTTGTAGTTTGGATTATTTATTTCCAACGTGCATTATTTTGCACATATCAACATGGAATTTCATCTACCATTTTGTTGCCCAGTTGTCCATTTTGTGAAATCCCCCCTAACTCATCATAGTCGGCTTTGGACTTAACTACCTTGAATAATTTTGTATCATCTGAAAACTTTGTCACCTCACTGTTCACTTCCTTTTCCAGATCATTAATGAATATGTTGAATAGCACTGGTCCCCGTACAGATCCTTGGGGAACTCCACTGTTCCATTTATTCCGATCCTTTGTTTCCCATCTTTTAATCAGTTACTGATCCATGAGAGGACCTTCCCTCTTATCCCATGACTACTTAGTTTCCTTAAGAGCCTCTGGTGAGGGACCTTGTCAAAGGCTTTCTGAAAATCCAAGTACACTATCAACTGGATTACCCTAACCCACATACTTTTTGACACCCTCAAAGAACTCTAATAGATTGGTGACGCATGATTTCCTGTTACAAAATATGTGTTGACTCTTTTCCAACAAGTCATGTTTAACTATAAGCTAGTGTCCAATCATTCTTTTCTTTATTCTAGTATCTATCAATTTGTCCAGTACTGGAGCTAGGCAAATTGACCTGTAATTGCCAGGATAATCTCTGGATCCTTTTTAAAAAATCCATGTTACATTAGCTACCTTCCAGTCATCTGGTGCCTAGGCTTGCTTTAGCAGTAGGTTACATACTACATTTGTGAACTTGGAGGTGACACTGCTCAGGAGTGGAGATGGATTTCTAGTAAACAACAGAAGAACAAGTTCTATCTTAGTGCTCAGTCCTGCAGACACATCCACATGTGAGTCACTTTACTTACTCAGGCTGTCCCAATGAAGTCAATGGCCTGTACTGCCTCCTGTTGCAAGACAACCCATGGATGATGGGCTGTAGGGGAGGAATCCTCCTCCCATGTTACTGCATTGGGAGTTAGAGTTTGTCTCCCTATGAAATAGATCTGGAGCCTGCCTAAAATCTAAAGCAGTGTTTCTCAAATAGGGGTCTTCGCTTCTGTAGGGAAAGCCCCTGGCGGGCTGGGCTGGTGTGTTTACTTGTCCCATCCGCAGGGCCAGCCGATCACGGCTCGCACTGGCTGCGGATAGCTGCTTCGGGCCAATGGGAGATGCTGGCGGCCCGTACATCCCTCGGCCCGCGCCACTTCCAGCAGCTCTCATTGGCCCGGAGCAGCAATCCGCGGCCAGTGGGAGCCGCGATCAGCCGGACCTGCAGATGGGGCAGGTAAACACACTGGCCTGGCCCGCCAGGGGCTTTCCCTACAGAAGCGACAACCCCTGTTTGAGAAACCTTGATCTAGAGGGATGCACAGGAGGCCGAGGACATATGTATGGAGACCCTACAACACTCTATTGGCTCTAGTCACAGTTGGGTCCCCATTCCTCTCTGCAGCTAGTTCCAGGACTCCCCTGATCTTCTCATTCCTCATTCCAAGTCTCCACTATCATGCACCAGGAGGAGGAAAGGGATGGGGCTGAGCAGGCTACAACACTTCTGAGATTTACTTTATATGGCCTGATCCTGCAATCCTTGTGCATCCCACTGCAATCAAGGACTTTGGAATGTGTAAGGAATAACTGCTTAGTTAGCTGAGGAAATGTATTACATTATGTTAGCATGACCAAGGATCCGTTTTGATTGGCCTTGTGTGTGCGGTAATGTCAGGGCCAGAGAATGGGTGGTCTGGTCTAGAAGTTAGTGTTGAGCACAGGTTGCAGGACCAGGAGCCAGTTACTGGGAATTAGACTGGGTTTGAACACCAGGAGATCAGAACTGAGACACAAATTGGAGGGCAGGGATCAAGAGTCAGTTACCAAGACTCAGGCCAAGTAAGGATACAAGGAGGTCAGGTTCGTATAACCAAATCAGAAGGCAGGAACCAGGGGACAGTACCAGGTTCAGGCTGAGTCGGGATATCAGGAGGTCAGGATCAGGAGGCAGAAAGAGGTAAACATCAGACAAGCAGTCCAGGACAGGATGAAGCTCATTTATGGACAACTTCCTCTGGCTTAAATAGGGGCTGGAGCCCAATCAGGAGCAGTGGAGCTCTCCCAGTCTGAGCACAGGGGTGGGAGTTGGGCCCCAGCTGGGTTTCTTGGACCCTGGTCCCAGCAGCTGCCTGGGTTTGAGACCTGCAGGGCCTGACAGATATATAGATATAAAATTTTAGTTTATATATTGTATGCCCAGGGTGTATGCACCATTGAGAGAGCTGATGTGATTCACAGGGCCCGATTCTCCTCTCACTTACATGAGCAACTCCGCTGACTTCAATGGAGTGACTCCTGAGAGCAGAATCAGGACCTGTAAGTCTTCACAACTTCTGTTTCAAGCACAGATTTTCCATGTAAACTTGTTAACTACTCAAGTGGAAACAGATTCCTCTTTTGCACATGGAAAATGATTTTCAACTTACATCAGTGAGACTGGTTTCAGAGTGGTAGCCGTGTTAGTCTGTATCAGCAAAAACAACGAGGAGTCCTTGTTGCACTTTAGAGACTAACAAATTTATTTGGGCATAAGCTTTAGTGGGCTAAAACCCACTTCATCAGATGCATGGAGTGAAAAATACAGTAAGCATGTGTATATATTACAGCACATGAAAAGATGGGAGTTGACTTAGCAAGTGTGGGGCGGGTCAGTGCTAACGAGCCAAATCAATTAAGGTAGAAATGGCCTATTCTCAACAGTTGACAAGAAGGGTGAATACTAAGGGAGGGAAAATTACTTTTGTAGTGCTAATGAGGCCAATGCCATCAAGGTGACCCATTTCCAACAGTTGACAAGAAGGTGTGAGTATCAGCAGAGGGAAAATTACTTTTGTAGTGACCCATCCACTCCCTGGACACTCAATAACAGACTTAAAAGTGGTAATTCTTCAACAAATAAACTTCAAAAACAGACTCCAATGAGAAACTGCAGAACTGGAATTAATTTGAAAACTGGACACCATCAAATTAGGCCTGAATAAAGACTGAGAGTGGATGGGAATGAACAGAACAAGTAATCATCAAGTAATCCCTTCCCTGTCACTCATTCGCAGTTTTTGGCAAACCGAGGCTAGGGACACCATTCCTGCCCGTCCGGGTTAATAGCCATTGATGGACCTGTCCTCCATCCATTTATTTTTTGAAAGCTGTTATAATCTTGGCCTTCACAACATACTCTGGCAAACAGTTCCACAGGTTGACTGTGCATTGTATGAAGAAATACTTCCTTTTGTTTGTTTTAAACCTGCTGCCTATTAATTTCATTTGGTGACCCCTCTGACGTAATCAGCCCTTATCCCAGTCTCTCAAATGGTAAGACGGCTTTCATTAAGAGTGCCATGTGACAATGGTAACCGAATGTAACCAAAGGCTGAATTTTGTCCACAGAATCTTTATTACTGGTGAGGAAAAATGAGAAGGAAAGAATGAGTCCCTCATCCCAGGATAAGCGTGCAGGCTGGCATTTAGAAAAGACATCTTTGTACAGTATTTGTAAGCTGACTCTTTGAGGTGGAAATTACATGGAGCCCCAACAAGCCTTTTTCACACAGTCAATTTTCAGAGGAACCATATTTTAAAATACAGTGTTGCTTAACACTTGCAACCAAATGTACCAAGGAACTTGACTTCTGTTGTCCCTCTAACCTCTGTTTCTCCTCTAGCCCTTTGTACATCTTGTCTATTTAGACTGCAAGCTCCTAGGAGCAGGGACTGTCTATCACTATATGTACATACAGCATCCAGCATAATGGGCTGCCAATTTTGGTTGGAATGACCTGCCACTGCCATAATACAAATTAATAAATATAATAACTAACAGTCACACATCAAAGATCCCGTGTACTCATAAAAAAACAAAAAGAGACTTGGAGGGAGAGAACAAGATCATGTCTACTAACTACCCAAAACAACTTGTACATGACAGTCTACCACAACATTCTCCTGATGAAACACTTATAGGATCACACAGATGGAGCAAGGATGGGATAAGCAACATCCACAGAGGTTACAGCCATATACTGTACTTGCAACATATTGAACACATCAGAAGCAGCAGAGATCAAACAAAAATGCTAGAGACTTGTAGTTGACACTCTTATTAATTTAGCAACACAGTTATGGCAAAGGGTCTGTTTTGATGGCTTTATATCTTGGCTGTTTTAATTCCCCTAGGGCTGAAGTTTGGCACACAGGTTCCCAGCCCAGATGGAAATGTTAATTATTGTATAAAATTTGATTTGAATGAGTTCAGCTATTTTTATGCAGAGAGCATCAGAAAATAATATTTTAGATGATTTCAGATATACTTTGCTAAGTAAGTGGCTTAGTTTAAAATATTACAATATCTTATGAACTGGGGTACATTTAATTAGGATGGTTGCTTTCCCAGAAACCAGTCTCAGTTTGGTGATGGTAAATGGCAATGACTGTTGCTTAAATGGTAAAGAATTAGCAACAACTTTTATTCTAATGAGGATGCTTTTGGTCAGTGCCAGTGTTGAGTAGGGGTTAAATCCAATCTGAGTAAAAAAAAATTGACCCTGATTCTATCCTCAGTTGCATCCATTTATCCCCAATAACATCAATGGCTTATGCTAATCTAAATGAGGGCAAAATGGACTCCAGCATCCATTATGCACATGCACTTCGGGGTAGGATTGGCAGAGATATACTTTTATGGGGTATCCTTCAGCTAAATTGTTCACATTGTGGGTTAGAGAATTAGAAGAGAATTAAAGGATTTAAATGTCCATACTAATGATTTGTAAACTGAGCTATTTGAGGGGGAAATTGCTAAGGGACAATAAACGTGGAGCCCCACCGAGCCTTCTTACAGAGTCAATAGACAAACACCTGTCAGGAATGGTCTAGTTATTACTTAGTTCTACCCTGAGCACAAGGGACTGGACTAGAAGACCTATTGAGGTTCCTTCCAGTCCTACACTTCTGTGTTTTTATTATTCTATTTTAAGGATTATTTGCAAGTATCAGTGTTGAGTGTTCCCTCTCAGATGGATCAAACTTCCAATACTACTGAAAATATCTATTCTGTTTATACTCCCAATGCACAAACAATGAGCGGATAGAGTAGCAACGGGTCCAGCAGCATCTTCATTGGGAGTCCTAAGGAATACTAACAAACACCTGTTGGAAAAAAGGAAGGGAGTGCCAAGTGTAAGTGTGCAGACTCACCCGGTGGCACCTCCTCCTGGTTATCCATGGGAATTAGCTTCCAGGCTTCAGAGCACCCTCTTCTGGCCAGTGATCCACCTTACCGCTGGCCCCCATGTCCCTCCCAGGACCCCCGTGCCCCTTTTACCGGGTGCTGCCCCCTGGCAGTACCCCCACAGTTCTGGGTCTCCCCCTCCCAGGGGATCCCCCACCCACTATCCCCACTTTGCCTCAGTCTTGGCTACTCAGGCCAGTTGGCCTCAGTCTCCATCTAGCCCCTGTTCACTGGGGCAGACTGCAGTATAAGCCATTCATCACAGGCAAAGGGCTTCGGACCTGCTGCCTCTATCTCTCCATGGGCTGCCCCATTGCAACCCTGCACCTATTCGGCCTATAGTCAGGTCTGCAGCCTGGGGCTTTCAAACCTCTTATAAGGGACAGCTGGGCCTGACTGGGGCATGGCCACAGCTGAGCCTACTTTCCCCAATCAGCCCAGGCTTCTTGTTCCACAGACAGCCCTCTCCTGGGCTGTCTCAAGCCCCGCAGGGGAAGAGCGGGTAACCACCCCACTACACAAGGCATGCACATTGTATGTTACTCAGAGCAGTAGTAAGATGCAGCAGAAAATAAGATGCAGCAGATGCAGCAGAAAAAAGATGCAGCAGAAAATAAAAGCCTCCAAATATTACACCGTAAAAGGCAAAGTTTCCTAGCCAAAAGATAAAGAAATCCCATTTCCAACTTTGGTCGACAAAACATGTACGTACAGAATACCACAGGAGAGGGCGATGCTAGCTTTGTGGGGAAAACCAAGAAAGAGTGGCATATAACAAACTAACATACAGCAGGTACTGGCAAAGGCTCAGCCAACTTTCAAGTAAGAAAACATGTCACACCATAAACACAGGAGCTGGAAAACTCACATCCCAACAGAAAACTGAAAAATTGAATAAGAAAAAATATACATATTCAGCAAAAGAAATTACATCATCAGGATATCTGTATTTGGCACCACTCCGACCACTGCTGCTATACTGCGTTCAGATCCAGTGTCCACCATTAAAGAAGGATATTGATAAATTGGAGAGGGTTCAGAAAAGAGCTATGAGAATGATTAAAGGAGGATTGGAAAACACACCTCATAGTGATAGACTCATGGAGTTCAATCTATCTGAGGGAATTATAGGCCAGTCAGTTTGACTTTGGAACCTAGAAAGATAATGGAGCAAATAATCAATTAATCTGTAAGCACCTAGAAGAAAATAACACCATAAGTAACAGGCAACATGGATTTTTCAAGAAAAATCATGTCAAACCAACCTAGTATACTTCTTTGACAACATAACAAGACCTTTGGATGGAGGGAAGCAGCAGATGAGATATATCATGACTTTAGTAAGGCTTCTGATATTGTCTCACATGGCCTTCTCATACACAAACTAGAGAAATATTATAGTAGACAAACCTACTATAAGATGGGTGCACAGCTGGTTGGAAAAGCGTACTTAGAATAATTTGTTATTAGGTAATTTGTTCACAGAAAAAGGGCTAAAAAGAGCCTGGAAATTCCCCTCATTTTTGCAATACAGAGATGCAGGCCAGGTTCTAGGATGCCTGGAGTGACATCACTATTTGGTTCTCCAAAGATTTCGCCATGGACAGGGAAATGAGGACCTGAGACATCTAATACAAAAATCAAGCAGGGGAAAAAAAAATTTTTTTTAAAGGGAGACAGGCTTTCTACATTGTTAAGAATTAGCAAAGGGAGAAACCAAATCTCTTTTACCATATGGTTCACTTTTAAAAATACTATAGTGTTCTGGTAATAATCCCTAAAACTACAGATGACAACTACTTGGATACTAAAATGTTTGATATTGTGACTATATATTATTGAAATGTTGCCATTAAGAGGTTTACTAGAACTAACATTAATAATAAATAATACTTAGCTCTTACTAAACATATGTGTTTGTGTATGAGATATACAGTAGATACATTTAGTGTGCAATATGTACGTATAGGAGCAAATGAAAATATCTTTAAATACACCCATTAATATTATTAACAATTAATATTTCATAAGTGGGAATTTGTGATTAATGTTAACATTTTCCAATTTCCTGGTCTCCTCCTAGAATCTGTTTTACAGGATATTGCCTGCGCTTACCAAATAAGAATTGGTTTATTGATATTAAATTGGAACTGTGCCAGGACTGAAATATGCACTTTTACCCATTGGGTAATAGACAACTATCTGCCTTCCATTAGAGTTAAGTAGTAGGAGTCACCAGCAGTGCACAAATAATGTCTGATCTGAAACTATCCAGAAGCATCAAAGCGGTAAAATCAGTGATATTATAATACTTATTTCAAGGGGGTTTTGCAATTAAATAATGGACCCAATCCTGAATTCAGTAGAAACATGCCAGTGTTTCTAGAGTGTTTTGAAAACCTTCGATTAAAATTGCTGTTATGGTAATTAAATATTATTAATATTGTTTATGAAAGTTACATGTGCCTGATAAAGGGGAATTAGATCTGTTTGTTTCTATTCTCCAGTGAATCAGGAAATGAGGAAAGGTATTTACAAAGATGTACCTCTTTTTATTACCTTCCAAAATGTTGTGTACCCTTCTCTTCACTTTGACCCTGAAGGTACTGGAGGTGCGTCTTTGATTACATTTGCTGTTGCACTAAATAGAAAACACGGAAAACAAACTGCCGTGCACATTGCATAATATGTAAGGGAAGCAGTGGATGGAACATGGTGACTGAGGAAATAGTGTTGAGCAAAACCAAGATGCAGAATTAGATTGCTTCAGCTGCGGCTCTTGTTTCTTGGCAGCGACCAATGGTCAGCAATCTCCAGGGTCTAAAACATGGTAAAATGGGCTCTCTGAATCCAAAGGAAAAAGAAGGTACCTGGCTTGTATCACAAGGGAAGATTCTTCCTTGGTCATGCCATCAAAAAGTAGAACATTTAACCTCTTGGAGATAATAGTCATGTGGTACCAATATATCCTCTCTTTAGCCAAGCCAAGCCTGCACTCCTTGCATAACCAAAACTCCAAGGAAATAGATTTTGCTGGCAGCTTAGAAAAACCCATCATTCTAATGTTAAAGATTAGAAATTGACTAGCTTCAGAGTACTAGCTGAACTTATAGGACCATATACTCAGCTGGTGAAAACGGGTGCCGCTTCTTTGACTTCATTAGACCTCTGCCCTTCTGCAGCAGCTGAGGATCTGGCCCATTTTTAACTCCCAGATATGATCATAGGCTAATGTTGCTCCTTTTTCAGTAACATGACTCCAGCCCTTTAGAGTATTTAAGAATCAAATATTTTATAAAACATTCTGGATAATTAACATTTGCAAAGCAAGATTACTCAATACCTTCATAATGGTCTCTTAATTAACATATTGGTATCAACAGCATGATGGCTGATAAAACGCATCTGAAAAGTCTCCATAAAAGGTGTTGCTGGCATGATTTTAAGGCCACACAGAATATGTAAACACTGGGAGAAAAATTCCCATGAAGACACAGATACTTTTAAAAAAAATCCCACTATGAATTAATAGGGTACTTTAAACCTGAGAGGATTCCTTTACTGCAACCAAATGTGTTCCCATTAGTCCACAGGTCTCCTTCCTACAAGCAGCTGAAAATATGAGTGAAAGACATATGAGAGAGCTATGGTGCAGAAAACTAATGCATTAGCCTTTCAGCTGTAAATATCTGGGTTTAAATTTGGTATAGGACAGAAGTGGAAAGCAATTTGCTTGCTTCAGTCTTTTATTACATGCATTTATAAAATATCTATCCTAATCCTTGGGTGCACTTTATATATATTTGATTTAAGAGCAAACAGCGTTTTCCTGGAAATAGGGAATGTACTCTCTCTGACCCAACACATCACCAAATTAACTCACCTTACATACCAGTGACTAGCTCCTGGAGGTTGTTGTATATCACAGACTTCACCGCAGTTTGGCATGGTTGGGTGTCTGGGCAGTGTTGCCAACTCTTGTGATTTTATCTAGGAATATCTAGGAATATTTGGTGTTTTTCGCAGAGCCCCCACTCTTGAAGTCAAGTGCTTATGTTAAAATCTTTACTAACATTTTTTTTTTAAAGAAAACAAGTTTCTATCTTTCATAATTGTGGAGAACAGCTTAAAACATGACTCAAACTACCCAAAAGTCTGGGAAAACAGAACGCAAATAAAAAGATCCCCAAATGTAAGACTTTTGCTTAAAAATCATGACTTTTTTTTTTTTTTTTTTTTTTTTAACAATCTCATTATTCTGGGGGGGGCCAATTCGTGGTTTTTGAATGCATGGGGTTGGCAAAGCTGGCAGAGGCTAAGGTCAGCACTTTGGCTGGTAAGGGTTAAAGCGTGTTGGCAGAGCTGATAATGGGTATGGTTGTATTTCAGTCACAGGGTGTAAATGTAGCTTGAGCAGGCATACCAGAGCTAGCCTTTTACCTTATTAGCTCAGGTCCCAGAACACTTAGCCTCAGCAGTGCGAGCTTCAGCAAGGGCTATAACTCTCAAGGAATTACCTAGGGTTCCAGGTGAGTTTGTACAGCCTGTGCTGTAGCTCGCTGTCAGCTCCAGCTGCAATCAGACATACCCAGGAGGGGAGTGTTGACATTGCTAGTCTTCACCTTCCATCACTTCGATCCTGCTGCCAGCCCTTCACTTGAAGCAGCAATCTTCTGTTTCAAAAAACATGCAGGATGATGCGTATGATGCTGGTAAAGGCAGGTTTTGCCTTTTCTTTTCAAGGTAGCTAGAGCATCTCCTATATACTATAGAACTTCCTTGATGTTTAAAGATGTAGAGGCATCTAAATGTATTTGGTCTCTTCCTTTGGTAATCCATACCTAAAATTTCATCCCTTTTAAACTGTATGTCTGTTTACTGGGACCTGCTGGTACTGACTTGGGATTGTGCTCCCGCTTACCTACCAGATTTGCAGCTGCACCCTGGAATGCTATGGTTTGGCTCTCTGGTTTAAGTGCTCTTGAAGCTTAACGTGTTGAGGAAGCAGCACTTTTGGGTCACTAGTTTTACATCACACTTGGTTTACGCACACATAAAGTACTACTGTCACTACTAAAGGGAACTCTTACAGTAGCACGACACAAAGTCATACTATGCTGGTTGTTACAGGGCTGTCGTCTTACATAGTGTGCATTCTAGATTTCTCTCTCTTCTGTGTAGTTTGTTTTGTGCAATTCTTTGGGGATGGGAGGGATTTTTGCTTCACTCTGGTATCTTCTTGCTCTATGTATTTGGTATCGTCTTCAATTCAAATTCTTTGCTATGTTCTTACAGTAGAATCCATCCTAGATTCATAGATTCCAAGGCTGACAGGGACCATTGTGATCATCTAGTTTAACCTCCTGTATAAGACAGGCCACAAAACTTTCCCAAAATAATTCCTAGGGTGTATCTTTTAGAAAAACATCCAATATTGATTTCAAAATTGCCAGTGATGAAGAATCCACCACGACCCTTGGTAAGTTGTTCCTATGGTTTGATGCTGCATTTCCAGTCTGAATTTGACTTGCTTCAACTTCCAGGCATTGGACTGTGTTACACCTTTCTCTGCTAGATGACACGCCCATTACCAATTATTTGTCCCCCTTATAGACTGTAATCAAGTCACCCGTTAACCTTCTCTTTGTTAAGGAGCTCTCTAAACCTTAGAAATGTAGGATTGAAAGGGACCCCCATAGGTCATCTAGTCCAGTCCCTTGCACTGAGGAAGGACTAAGTATTATCTTGACTATCTCTGACAAGTGCTGGTCTAACCCATTCTTAAAAACCTCCATGGATGGTGATTCCACAACCTTCATAGGTAATTTGTATGAAAAAGGGACCCCACTGGGGAAGAGCTAGGAGGGCGCGGACAAAAGAGAGACACAGATTAGAGGAATGGAGTAAAGAGATGGGGGTGTTTACAGAGGGGATGTCAGAAGACAAGGGGTCTGAATGTGTCCCTACTGAATATTAAAAATATTCAGGCAACTGTGAATTGGATTCAAGGCAGATAAGAAGCTTTGCATAATTTCAGAAAGGTAGACTGATTTTGCTGAAAATGTAAACACAATCATTCTTCCAAGCTTGAGAAATTTCAGCCAAATAGGGGGGGGGAAAATTAGCATATGAGAAGAGCGAGTTATAATGCTAGCTAGTCTCAGCATAACCATAACTATACTATTTGCTACCCAGAAGACTTTATACTATAGGACACATTGTACCCTGAAAAAGTTTCTTCTAAAAGAAACAACTTAGTTCATCCAGACTGCAGTATGAAGCATCAGGGGGTTTGCTTTTTTTCCCCCTCCATCAGGCTATTTTCAATGATGCTTTGAAAATCCAGAGAGGTTATGATGTGAGCTACCATTAAAGTAGCACTTAAGCAGAAGACACTTGAGAATGCCAACAGCATGAATTAAAACCTTTGATTATCTCTGAACTCTATTTCCAACACTCAAGGTGCTGCTTTGCTTATTGAGCAGTGTTTCTTCCATCACTGTGCATGTTCTAGAATGGTAAGATTGGGGGTGTTTTAATGGCAGCTAGTGTAACAGTCAGTGTGAAAGTTCACAATGCTATCTTGTAAAACAAGGGGCAAACATTTTTAACAGAGTGCATGCTAGAATAGCTTTGAACTTCAAGTCCACTGCACAGCACCTGAGATCACTATGAGCAATCCCAGTGGATACCTGCACTTGCAAGACCACATTTTCCTCAGGCTTCAAATCCTCTGATTTTGTCACTTATAAAAAGGTGCACACAAATGTTTGCACCTGCAGAATTGCATGCACATCTGCATAACGGTGCCTGTGAACCAGCTGGTAGGAGTGCTCAATTCCCCAGTTCATATGCAACAAGAGGAATGCCCATGAAGAAAATGAGTAAATGAGTAATTTTGCAGGCACAAAAGATTGTACATCTTGCACATTTTTGCAAGTGTACAGATGAAGGCCACAGCTGGAAGTCTGCCCCAGAAATGGGGAATGTGAACAGTCAACTATAAGATGACAGCTGAGATTAACACGCCCTAAGTGAAAACACCAAACCCCATAAGTAGATATATGTTCGACCTGGTCACTTCTAACATGTCCTTTACACTCTCTCTTTTGCATGCCAAATTTTTGCCACTGTGGGGCTCTTGTCAGTGATTAACAGTGGCTCACACTGCCCCCTCCTACACACACAAGTGAACTCAGTTGAATTATTGTCCAATAGAGACATTTGTCCACTTAGTATTTCCTCTCAGTGGATCCAATGCAAATATCATAGATCATATCTATAAACAGTATAATATAAATTGTTTTAGTGTAACTAAAGGTTCATATATAAAAGATTGTCTATACAAACAGCATAGTGTCATCAAATATTGTCTCTAAACAAACTGTCCCATTTTTTTGAGTACCTGGAAAAATATATAATCCCTGAGTAGCTGAGGCTTACAATTTATTTCCACCTGCTAACATCACTGCTTTAGAAATTTCAAACCAGCAGCGATCAGCTCCCACTGTCATGTGTAAAAGCTTCCTCAGGTCTGTTTGTGATTTAAATGCACATTATTACAAACACCAGTGTTACTGCACTGGACTCCTCTCTCTGGGGGAGCATCAGGAGGCGAGGAGAGTCATGTTAGAGATTTAACTAAACAACATTTCAGGCTTTAAAGTTGTGTCTACATTATGGAGGCTATACTTGCAAAGCTATGCCAGCAGAAACCTGTGGTACAGACACAACCTACACCTACAGAAGGGATTTTTCCATCAGTGTGAGGCCTGGTCTACACTAAATGTTTAAACCGATTTTAACAGCGTTAAACTAATTTAACGCTGTACCCGTCCACACTACGAGGCCCTTTATATCAATATAAAGAGCTCTTTAAATCGGTTTCTGTACTCCTCCCCAACGAGAGTAGTAGCGCTAAAATCGGTATTACCAGGATCTGAATACGGTTAGTTGGCCGCAAATCGATCGGTATGGCTGGGCGTTATCCCACAGTGCACCACTGTGACCGCTCTGGACAGCAATCTGAAACTCGGATGCAGTGGCCAGGTACACAGGAAAAGCCCCTCGCGAACTTTTGAATTTCATTTCCTGTTTGCCATGTGGGAGCTCTGATCAGCATGGGTGGCGATGCAGTCCCAAATCCAAAAGAGGCTCCAGTATGGACCATCGGGAGATATGGATTTGATCACTGTATGGGGAGCACAAATCTGTTCATCAGAGCTCGTTACAGAAGCGAAATGCCAAGCATTTGAAAAATCTCCAGGCTACACAGTGCTGCGTGACAAGCGTACGACAAGCCAAAGAATCCAATGGACGTCATGGAGGGAGAGGGGGGATGAGACTCCAGCGTATCCACAGTCCACAGCAGGTTCTTTTTTCCGGGAAAAAGTATTTGCATTCTGCTGAGCTCCGAATGCGACTGTAGGTTCAAACACGATTTGGATCCGCGTGCGTTCAGGGGTTAGCCCCCCCCCCCATGAAGAAAAAGGGTAAAAATAATATTCTTGACTTTTTTTTAATGTCATCTATCTGTACTGAATGCTGCTGGTAGCACGCGATGCTGTGGCGTAAGAGCAGTATCGCCCTCTCTCCCCGGGGCAATGGTACCAAATGCTGACTAGCTTGCCTGAAACCCCTGGCTGGCCTCAGGTTGAGCCGGCCGGTGGGGCGCGCTGGGTAAAAATAGGGAAGCTACCTGGTCATTCCCAGTAGATGTACCAAACGGCTGGTAACCATCTTCATCATAGCAACTAGGGTGAGCTTCAATCAGCCCACCCTTCATGTATGTAAAGAAAGATCTGTACTGCAGCTGATCTATAAGAGCAGTGGGGAATCTGGGCTCCTTTCGCCTCCACGTTGCTTTATCATGTCCTGCCTGGTGATGTCATCGCAGCGGTGATGCTGCCTCCTCTCCCCCACACCGCTTAATGTCCTGCCTGACTATCACAGCAGCTGTTTTTTTGCAGGCTGCCTCCCCCCATTTTATCTCACTAACAAGTCACTGTTTCTTTTCCTGCGTTCTTATAACTTCTGACACAAATGGACGGAACACTGCCACGGTAGCCCAGAAGGTTGGGAGAGGGAAGCAGGACGAGTGGGTTGTTGCAGGGGCAACTCCGTGAAGGCCATGCAGGCTCATCATTTCTGCGGGATCTGACATGGAACAACCGTTGTCTCTCTGGTCTCTGATACACTGGTTCCTAGGTCACCTGCCCATTTATTAGGCAGGACTGACTCTATTTTTAGTACATAAAGGAGGATTGACTCGGGGAGTCAATTCCCATTTTTGCCTTTGCACCCCCCACCGACCGTTCAGCCAAGGGCACTCTATGATAGCAGCAGACGCGCAAACGACAGTAGCCGATCTCATTGCCAATTTACGATGCAGCAGACGGTACAGAACGACTGATAACCATCCTCTGCTATCATGCAAAAGCAGATGAGGTTGTGGCCGTGGTGTTGGACGTGCGTGTCGGTCGTAGGCGGCGTGTCCCACCTCGATCCGTCCTGCAGTATACCGCTGTCAGCGAGCATTCCATTACACATATGTGACAGTATAAAAACACTGAACGGGCTCCATGGTTGCCTGCTTGGCATCTGCCAGAGCAATTCATGCGGAAAGGTGTGAAATGATTGTCTGCCGTTGCTTTCCCGAGGAAGGAATGGTGACGACATTTACCCAGAACACCCGCGACATGAGTTTGCCCCATCAGGCACTGGGATCTCAACCCAGAATTCCAAGGGGTGGGGGAGACTGCGGGAACTATGGGATAGCTATGGAATAGCTACCCACAGTGCAACACTCCGGAAATCGACGCTAGCCTCAGACCATGGATGCACACCACTGAATTAATGTGCTCAGTGTGGCCGCATGCACTCGACATTATACAATCTGTTTTACAAAACCAGTTTATGTAAAATCGGAATAATCCCGTAGTGTAGACGTACCCTAAGATCTCCATCTCTCCGAAGTTAGTTACAGCTGCATCTACACTTGGGGTTAGGTCAGCATAGCTACATAGGTCAGGGATGTGATTTTTTCACAGCCGTGACCAATGTAGCTATGTTGACTTAACTTTTTATTAAGGTAAAGTTACAATAAAAGTTTAACACATTACATTTTACAGACTAAGACTAAGTAACCTCCTGGCTACAGCTGGCAAGATCAAAATGTTGTGTATGCATGTACACATGGTTAACCTTTTCCATCTTGAATCATAGTCACATGCTTTCTACAACATAAAACTGACAGTCTCATAGTGATGCAATACATCACCATATGAGGAGAGATTTGGGATAGCAAGTTACTGAATACAGACAACTCGTGAAAAGCCCTATGCTCCTTCTAGGTTCCTGCGAGGCACTGAGAGCCCTCAGTCACGACTAGGAGCTGAGGGCGCCTTGCGTCTTGCAGGATCAGGTACTAACTTTAAATTAATCTCCCTTTCCCCCATTCCCCTCTCTAGAGAGGTACCATTGTAAACAGGCCCAAGTGACAGAAGTTCAGAAATGGACAGCTTATATTTTATTCCTCCCTATCTTTATCTTATCTTTACAGAATTTATTAAGCCCAATATAATCTGCCAGACTAAACAAGCTTTAGGCCCCCAACTAAATATGCCTTTGGGACGCATGGCAAATGAACACTCTGCATTAGTACAACCACACCCATGCTCTGGTAAACATTAAATATTTAATATTTTAATAAACCTTAATTAAAGTATCAGGATTTGGTTTATATCTCTTTCCCCGTCTTTCTTAATCACCTAGTACTTCTGTGTAAACAGACACTCTCCTATCTGACTTCAGCCTGCTTTACTGAGTGATCCTGTACACCTCACAGCTGTTTTCATGATAATACATTATGATGTCACAAATGATGGATGGTGACATCGCTGAACAAATCCAGAAAGGTGGAGTTAGCTGGTGAGAAGAAAGGTGCAGAAATAGAGCCCAGGAGGTGAATGGAGTTATTAAGAAAACCTGTTTTCTTTGCATGTGGCTGAGGGTGTCCCTGAAGAGCTACACCGAAGCCCATATACAACAAGCTATATCAGTGCACTGACATCCTAGTTCTCAGAAAGGGTAGAAATGTGGACTTCTTGCACAAAACATAAGAGGTCTCTACTGCTTGAGCTAAAAAGAGAACTTCCTTAACTCCGAGGAAGTAGCTGGCTGTTCTAATAACAAGGCCAGGCACCAGAATGAGATATGATCTCACATATTAAGCCAGTGTATTACACACATACTGTCACACAAAAAATAATATGAGCTATATTAGGTTACACTGCTTGCTCTCACAAAAAGCACCCAAACTGGGAGTTTACATTATACTTCTAGTCAATAAAGCTTTAAAGGGCTAACTAAGCATCCCTTACAAAAACTTCAGTATTTTATGGTAAATGCCCAATAAACCAGAGTAATGGTAATTTGTAACCTGCATTGTTTTGGACCATTATTATAATATATTTCTACAAGGGATCTTGCTCTCCACAAATATTTGAGTCAGCAACACAAATAGCACAGAAGCAACTTCAAAACCAGCAATAAGAACTTCAGCTTTCCAAGGACAGGTACATAAATGTGGATTCGCAGGGAACAAATTAGGGATCCATCTACTGCAAGAAGGGCGCTGAAGTTGAACATTTTGTTGTATTGGCAGCAACCTTCCCCTTCCTTCTGCTATATAGTTATATGGTTTTTCAGGATAACAGCTTTTTATTGTCACTTCATTGGCTATACAGTGGGTAAAAGCTAAAGAAAGGCTCTTTCTGCCTATAAAAAAGGCTGGGCACAGGCAATAGCTTGTTTCTCCCCCTCCCCCATTTTTTTAAGGCATTGAAAGCCTAACAACTGCTTTTTAATAGTTTCAGACTATAAATGCCCTAACGGTCATTGATCCTATCAACACACATCAAGCACCTGGAATAAGCTTTTTTGCCACTGCTGAAAGGAGGCGGGAGGAGCACAGTATACAATGGAAAGAGAGAATGTGTAAGTGTGTGTGCTAAACAGAAGCCCAGGATGTATTTTTCTCTCTTTTACACATACACACGCACATACAGAATTATAGCATGTTTTTACTTTCACTTTTGCACTGACATACCCTAGATTTTAGAACTTCCTGATCACTAGTCTGATCACTAGACTACTGCTGCAGTCCCAGATTGAAACCCAAAGCCCCATTGCTACAGTCACTGCATTCTATCTAGCAAAATGCTCTAATATAATATCTGGAATAGAAACATTGACAAGTATCTTGATTGCAGTTGTGGCATTTACGTAACAATATTCAGCTTCAATTCAACAGACTCATTTCATTCCATTTTTCTTTCCACATCAGAAAATGGGAGGGGGTAACTGAAAGACCACTCCTTTGAGAATCACTACAATAGTTTATCAAGGTAACATATTTTAATACAAGGAAAGGCAAATGCACAGCCTATTTCCAAATGGATAAATGAAATAAATCCTTCTAAAGCAATTTCTTGTTGTTTACTGATTTGGGGAAACTATGCTACATTTTACCAGTCTGTATCATCTACTATAAACAGTACTAATCTACCCAAACATATTGAGAGTCAATTTCCATTTCAAGTTATGAATGAACACAGCAGGAAGCTGATAAAACATCAATGATTCAAACTGGGTCTCAGTTTTAAAATGGGATACATGATCTGGGCTATATCTTCTGTGATTTTCATAAGGAGTGCAATGTATGCCAGGATTTGCTATTACTCCTTTTACATGCAGTTCAGATAGAATTTTTCTGTTAATAAAGATAACAATAAAAAAAGATTTAGGCCATTTGTTGGTTCCTTAATTTCTTCTAAAATTATTCTTTGAGACTGAGAAAAATCCTCATTGCTTCAAATATGGTAAACCTCAGCTGGTATAAAGTCACCTTTTCTCCAGTGAAGTCAATGGAGCTACACTGATTTAAACCTGCTGAGAATCTGGCCTACTATCTACTTGTATTAAAGCACCTTGTCTTTTTGTCTGGGGGGGAGATTCAACAACTAATTCTAGCACATTTTCATTTCACAGATTTCTCTTGTGTGTGCAGAAGTTACTGTACCTTGACAAAACAGAACAGCCAGAAGAAATCCTGTAGTTAATATCACAACATGTAACAGATTTTTATCAGATTTTTATAACTATTCTACTCTCTGATCATAAAATATCAACGCACTTTCAGAAATGCTAGCAAGAAATCTTCCAACACCAAGTAGTGTGATTGATCCAGCTTTAGTAGAAGATATTTTCCTCTCTTTCTTTTCTTTCTTTTCTTTTTTTTTGGATGCATTGGTTTCTGCTGTACTAGAAAATCATTTATCCAAGAGAAAGTATTACTTTCCAAGCTCTGTGCTATTGGCATTTTACAGTAGCTTTTCTGGAAGAAGATGATCTAAGAAAATGTTAATCTTTCACCTGGTTTATATTGGTCTTCAGTTGCAAAGCTTGGATTAACACTGAGCACTGCCGAAATGCTTTTTATGTGCTGTGTGTACTAAACTCTAGTAATGACACTTTACAAATCATAGGCACTTTCATTTAACATTGTGACACTGAATGGGGGGTGGGTATAATAGGCGAGGGAAGGCTCTGCCTCCCCTGGCTGTTGCTGCTGCCATGAGACACTGGGCAGAGGCTGCTCCAGCCCTGGGCAGGACACCATGCCTGGGGCTGCTCTGGCCTGTGGCTCCTCCGCAGTGGGAGGGGAAATGGGAGCTCAGGGCTCCGGCACTCGGGGGCAGGGCCTCATGCAAAAGGGGCAGGGCCATGAGGCTAGCCTCCTCAAAGGGAGTGAGGGGTCCACCCTCCACCCATGTGTCACTGGTTTGTTTCCTAACACGAACAAGAATTCAAAGTTGTAAAAGTATATAATATGCTTCTACAGTTGATGCCAGAATAATGAAACAAACATCTCTAAAAAAAGCAAATGGAGCAAGCGTCTTTGCCTGGTAGTGTGAAAAAGTCATGGTGCTCACCAGGGCATCCATAAAGATGGCAAACAACCACTACTGCAGAGTGTAAGGGAGTAGCAGAGACGGTAAAATTTTGCCTGAGTGGATCTGTGTTGTGGACAGATTCACTAGCAACAGCCCTGGCCAGTCCACAATCTCTCCAACCCCTGCCATGAGCTGCAGGCACCTCTTGCAGAAATCTTCAGTGTGCAAGAAGCTGTAGAGTTCCTCTCTGCAGCGGTTCTACTCCTCACACAGCTGACACACACTTTGTACACTGCTTTTGCAATTTACGGACCCCCACAGGAGTGGCCTAGGGGCTAGCCTATTTTGAATTTCAAACATCAAAAATAATTAATTGGGATCTAATTGGTAGCAGCTGATCCTCACAGATGGTACCACAGGGGCAGAGAGAGTAGATGAGGCAACCTTCACAAAGGTTCAGTTCAATAAGAAAATAAAAGTTTGAAAGGTTATTCCAACTGTAGAACTATGGAAATAACCAGGAATTTCCCGTCAAACCGATTTTCTCATGGAAGTGCAGTTTCTGAAAAATCAAAAACTTCGGTGAGAAAATCTTGACTTTACCTAAAAAAAAAAAAATCAGTTTTCCATTGGGAAAATCAAAATTAAATATTTTCGTTTTGGCTCGGTTTGACCCCGATCTGAATATTTCATTTTGATGAACTGACCAGAAATGTTTTCTTTTCAATCAGATCAATCAAACATTAAATGGCAGTTCCTTGTTAGGCACATTGTCTTATGGGAGATGTAGTTCGAGCCCCCATTCCCTCCTATGGGTGAACTTCCCGGAATACTACACATCCTGTAAGGCAATACTGATTTCCTTCTGACCAACCTCTGCATGGTGCATCATGGGAGTCACAATTCTGGCTGCAGCAGGGAGCCTGGTTGTTAGGGCAAAACAGAGACATCCATCTTCTGAATTACAACTCCCATAAGGGAATGCACCACAATGGGAGAATACAATTTAAAGTTTAACTTTGTTGAAATGAAGCATTTCAGGTTATAGCAACAAATCAAAATGAAACATTTATATTTTGGGAACATTGGGGAAAAACTGCTTAAAAGCTCTGGAACAAAATGTTTTGACATTTCTGAGCCCTCATTTTTCAGAATTTCCATTCCATGAAAGAAATCGAAATTTAAAATCTTCCTACCAATTTGAGCCAAAAACAAATGTTGAAATATCTGAATTTGCCACAAGATGGGAATTCCAAATTGCACTCAGCTTTACAAAGCTTCTTGTTTCTCCTAGATCGCAAGCTCTTTGGGGCAACAACTGTTGTTTATTATATTTGTGTACAGGCCCAACTTAGTTAAGGCCTTTAGCTGCTACTATATTATAAATAAATAGTAATATTAAATAATATCTGCAGAAAAATTGCTGGAAAACTTGTGATAATGGGCTTTCTGCTCTTAGAACACTTTCTCTCATGGTATATTGGTATAAGCAGGTTCTCATCTTGGCCACAAAATGGACATGAATGGACACTTAACTAAACATTTTAGAACTTCAACAAGAATCGATTCTAAAACAGGGCAAAGGTTCAGGTTTGTGAGATTTTATTTTCTCTAAAATGGCTTTCTGATTCAGAAACCTAACCCAATAGTTTTTTGCCAGCTAGCACCAGACACCAGACTGCTGTTCCTCTGATCTCTAGAAACTGAGAAACTGTTCCCAACAAGTTTAAATGAAGAACTTAGTAAAGGAGATGTCCCAAAGGACTTTAAATGTGCATGCTCAAAGCCTTAAGTATTGGCTGGTGAAGACTAATTACAGCTGGAGATGCTTTTTCTTTTCCGATACAAAATATTGTCCATGGAAATATTAGTTTAGCCAAAATATGCAAAAAGCAAGTAATGCACAGAGCATACTGAGCTACCTCAGATAGTTATGAACCCTTGCGTTAAACCAACACTTCCCATATGGAATAGTAAGTATTCTAGTCCCAACCCTTCTCTTATTAGCTTAATGAGGAATAACCCAAGCTTCTGTCCAGGGAATAAAAAGTTAAGTTAAGAAAAGGAAAATATTAGATTTAGATAATTAGATATATAGATACTAGTTGACAGAGATTTTCCATCTACCCCAGGTCAACCTCTCCTTCAAGGACAATCAAGGATGACCTGTCTCTGTCAACTAGACCAAACTAGACCAATGCATAGGATTGGATTCGGTTTGTTTTATTTTACATTCTCCAAACCCTAAACACCAGACCGAATAATCATAGCAGCAGTGACTCTTGCTATTCATTTTAGAGTCCTCCAGGGCAAGCTGTTTAATTCTTGCTTCCAAAGCTAAAAGCTATTTTTCCTTCCTCAGAAGCAGCTTAGAAAATGGTAGGGTGTTATCAAGAAATATTTGCACTAAAGAATAAAAATAAAGACTTTATTATAGGCAGGTGCTGGGATCTCTTTTTTTTCCCCCTTGCATCTTTTCTTTTTTCATAAGGAAGACAAATCACTAAAGTTTAGATATAAAAAAAAAAAAACAGAAGCATCAATTTTGGGACAATATATATTGCAGCAGACAGTACATCAGTCAATTTGCTTTACTGAACCTAGGAAATGATGTTTTAAGTTTTAGTATTGTTTCTGTCAACATAGAAAAGATGTTTTTTCTCAGCTCTGGAATACAACAGATAATACTGTCATGTTCAAAATTACAGTTATTGCCTGTGCTGTGCCAATGATAACCACAATTTAATACTCTGTTTGTGTTCTATTTTTTTTTAAACACATCATGAGTAAAGAATAGTAAAACCTGTGCAAATTTTGGGGAAGCTAGTTCAAAAGCCTGCTATAATGGAATCCTAAAAGCTGATTATGTCCTAGCTATTGCAACTGCACTTCTGTGATACAATGGCAACAAGCTCAGACCAAAACCTTCAGAGCTCTTCAATTTCCTCCTGTCCGCTGCTTGGATAACAATTGCAGCTGAGTGGAAGTCACCCTTTGTTCCTAGTATTAATAGATGGTTTAATGCATTCTGGGAAAGTCTTGAGATGAGGAATTTAACCCATTCCAGCAAAGACTCCCTCATGCAGAGGAAACCCAGCACACACTTTTCTCACAAGATGTCAAGCCAGAAAGTATGGCCTTTGTAACAAGGGGAGTATCAGGTTTGACACACTTAGGACAGATGTGAATCCCAGCAAGGTCTTTCATCAAGCTGAGGTAGATACATGAGGGCAGATACTCAGCTGGTGCAAACTGTTGTAGCTTCCTTTTGGAGCTCTGACAATTCATCAGCTGAGGACTGACCCCTGGAGTTCCATCATACAGTGCCATAGGAGCTGGAGCACCCATGGAAAAAAATAGTGGATGCTTAGCACCCACTGGCAGCCAGCTCCTCTCCCTCCCTCCCAGCACCTCCCGTCTGTCATGGATCAGCTGTTCCGCGGCGCACAGGAAGCGCTGGGTGGTAGGAGGAAGAGTGGGGATGGGACACACTCAGGGGACAGGGTGGAACTGGGAGGGAAGAGGCAGGGTGGGGATGGAGGTTTGGGGAAAGGGGTGGAGTGGGGGTGGGGCCTGGGCCAGAGCTGGGGTTAAGCATGACCAAAGCAAGGAGGAAGTTGGTGCCCATTCACAGTACACTGTGTGTACATGCATGCAGTAGGGGCAAGATGGTTTTTCAGCTAAGACCCTAAAACCCAAGCTCTGACAGTTCTAGATGGACTTTGAGCCTCTCCACCACTCCACAGTTTTGCTCTGTGCTTCCTGGATGCCACCTCCCACCCCAGAGATAGCTTTATCCCCCATGTGACAACACTCCTTCATGCTGAGACCTGGTTGGATGATAAAAATACCACATGCATGCAAAAGACTACCATTGAGTCCCCCAAAATACACCCTTTGGACCAACTAAAATGATTTATTGTGCTCTTTTCACAACATGAAATACGTTTAGTGAGATGGGACGCATCCAGGGAGGCAAAAGGAGAGCAGAAACTCTCCTTGAGGGTTTGTCTACTCAAGATTACTGATTGTCAATTAACTTAAATTAGGTAACACATTTATGCCTTAGTCTGGACACATCACAAACCTTAGGGTTTGGCTATACCCTAATGTGCAAGTTAGAGCACATTAAAGCAGCCCTGAGTGCCCTAGCTCACTACCCATCCACACTGGCAAGACACATAGAAGACACATAGAGCGCTCTGACTCCAGGGCTAGAGTGCTCCCAGTACTCCACCTCGGCGAGAAGATTAATGCTTAGTGGGCCTTGGTTGAAATGCCCAAGCGTCAGTGTGAACGAGATTACTGTGCTCTGATCAGATTACTGAGCATTACTGTGCTCTGATCAGCCTCCGGAAACATCCCATAATCCCCTTAAGACAAGTGGCCACTCTTGTCATTCTTTTGTAATTGCTGCAGGAATGTGGATATGCCCTTTGAAAGCTCTGTTTCTGACCACTGGCATGCTTATTTGCTCCAAGACAAAGCAACCATTACTGCGGAATGCTGTGTGTGAGAGAGAGAGGCGGAGGGAGGAGAGGGGGTCTGCTGCTGTCTGAACTTACAAGACAGCATGCTGACATGTTCTCAGCCCCTCCAAAACCCACTCGCTCTCCGCCCACATACGTATAACACACTCCATCACACTTTATCCCACCCCGCCATTTGAAAAGCACGTTGCAGCCACTTGCATGTTGGGATAGCTACCACAATGCACTGCTCTCTGTGGCCGTCACAAGACCTGCTAATGTGGCCACACCAGTGCGCTTGCAGCTGCCAGTGTGGACAGATTGCAGCATTTTCCCTAGCGCGCTCTACGAAGGCGGGTTTAACTCAAAGCGCTCTACATCTGCAAGTGTAGCCATGCCCTTAGTGTACTGGAACAAGGTACCAATGTGTTAACAAGCTCGAGTTAAATGGCAACCAATAAACTGGTGTTTAAGACACTCTATTGCAGACGTAGCCTCAGACACTATGCATACTGTTCCTGCCCTGTTTAGAATTAAATTACCAAAGTTTCATCTGCTTCCTTTCTCCCACCTTTTGTACAGCCTATTTAGATCATAAACTCTTCAGGGCAGAGATTGGCTCTAACTGTGTTGCAAGTACAATGCCTGGTGTAATAGGGCTCTGGCCTTAACTGCAGCTTCTAAGCCCTGCTGTTATATAAGTAATTTATAATAATGTCCTTCACAAGTTTACTGCTTGTTTGCTCAAGAAGGAATTTGCTGACTGACTAGAACCACTGCAAAAATGTTTTCCTCCTCTCTGCTGTATCCTTTCATTATACGAAAAAACATTTTGTGACTCCTTCACTAGCTTCTTCCCACCTTCTTCCACCAAGTTCAACCTCTTCAACTCTACTCATGTAGAGATCTCTGCCCTTTTTCTTTTGCTGATCCTTTCAGGCCCTTTGCTCCTCTTTAACTACCCCTCCTCTACTCTCAGCATAGACCATCCCCTCCTTTTCCTACACACCCCAACAACCACCTCTCTTTCCTCTTTCAAACACATCTGTATAGCTTTTGCATGGTCACTTTATCCACAAGTTTGAATGGGCATCCATTGTATTTTAGGAGTCTATAATTTTGACTGTTTAGAACCCATCTATGAGGGACAATGCCCTCTGTGTTCATATAACACCGAGCACACTGTCTGTGATCAATACATAACTGCCATGAACGGAAACAAGGAGGAAAATCTAATTTAGATTTCGCTGTGAAAACATGTCAGTTCAGTGGCTCAAGTCAATACAAGCTGACCTCCATAGCTTTGGATCCTGCTGGCAATGAAAGCTGGACTGCAGTTCTACAAAATAAACCTGTCCCCATACCCACAGTGGGGACATCCCTTTCTGGCCTCTGGCTGCCAAAGGAAACTATAGACAATGGGTCAGATTCTCCATTCAGTTACAGAAAGAGTCACTCCTGATTTATGCTGTTGTGAGGGAGTTGAATTCGGCTCCATCTCAGAATTCCTGACCTTGGACTGGTCACCAGCTCTTACTAGCTAATACTGTACGGTATTTGCAGTTGTAGAAGTTGTAATATTCTGCAATTCTTTTGTAGAGCTATTCCTGCGAGCACATGCTTATGGAGAACAGCAGTGAGGTAAGAGCTGGGTTTAGGACTAAGGTTACTAAAGAGAGAAACAAACGAGAGGAAACTATATATTCTCCCGTGGAGTGGAGTGGTCTCCCACTCTTTGCATCCTGTGCAGACATTTATGGGCTAGATTCTCAGTTGGTGTGCACTGGCTACACTCATTTACACTAACTGAGGATCTGGCCCTTATACCTCTGCAGAGTGGGGTACAAAATGCTACCCTTCTGATTTGGAAGCATTTTACACATTTTCACAGATATAAATAACTGCACAAGGTGTTGAGCAATGAAAAAAAACAGGCCCTGTATCATTGGACAAGGATAATTAACAAAGGCCCTTTACTGCAACCTCAGTAAATACCCATGACCGTATGACTCAAGTCATTCCTTGAAATGGACTTAGTCATGAAGGCAGTTTTTCTATGAAGTGAAATCTGCCTTGCGGTATCTGAATCAGCGTGGTTATTTTTCAGATTGGACAAGTTATGAGAAAAGGGTTTTGTTAGAACAGTGACAGGAAAGGATGTACCATTAGCCAAGGTGAGTGAGAGTGAAACCAAAAGACTGGTGCAAACTTTCCAGGCATGTTAGATTCAGCTATCCACTACTAAAATGAGAGCTAGGGGTTGCTGAATGCTAAGACTCTACAGTCAACTCAGATGTCCTCTTGCTTATTTTAGTGCATTCACGCTTTATTTTAGTCAGAATCCACCCCCTTTATTGTACTGGTAATTTTATGCTTTCTCAGTTGCAGTGTCAGAGTTAACTAAGCACCAGCTCTGCTTTGGGATAGTAGTGATGACATGGTATTGTCAGCGCTAGTTTAAAAAGCTTTCAGTTCTGTTGCAAAACAACATAGAGCCCTTCTCTACTGAAATACATAAATGAAAGGCTTCTGTGCACCCTTATTTATCACTGAATGAAACGTTAAAGGGGATTCCAAAAGAAAAATTGAAGCTGTACCTCCCAAGAGGCCATGCAGGTGGACAACGTGTCATGTACTGTGTCACAAGTATCAATCAGCCTTTTACAAATCATGGTGCAAATTAGGCACCCTTCTAGACCGGGATGAGCGAACTTTTTGGCCTGAGAGCCACATCAGGGTATGGAAATTGTATAGTGGGCCATGAATGTTCACTAAATTGGGAGTAGGGCTGAGGGAGGGGGTGAGGGCTCCAGCTGGGGGTGCAGGCTCTGGGGTGGGGCCAAAAATGAGGAGTTCGGGGTGTGAGAGAAGGCTCCAGGTTGGGGTGCGGAGGAGGGTAAGGGCTCTGGGGTGGGGCTGGGGATGAGGGGTTTAGGGTGGAGGAGGGGGCTTCAAGCTCGGACTGAAGGGTTTGGAGGGGGAGAGGAGGATCAGGGCTAGGGGAGGGAGTTGGGGTGTGGGTGGGAGCTGTGGGCAGGGGGTGCTGGCTTTGGGGTGGGGCCAAGGATGAGGGGTTTGGGGTGTAGGAGTGGGCTCTGGGTTTGGGTGGGTTCAGGGCTGGGGCAAGAGATTTGGAGCTTGAGTTGGGGCGTGGACTTACCTCAGGCAGCTTCCAGTCAGCGGCGCAGTGAGGGGGCTAAGGCAGGCTGCCTGCTTCTCCTGGCACCGCTCTGCGCATGCCCCGGAAGCAGCCAGCAGATCCAGGTCCTAAGCGGGGTGGTGGGCAGGAGGCTTCACATGCCACTCTTGCTCGCAAGCATCGCCTCCCTCCCCAGCTCCCATTGACTGGTGCAGAGGTGGTGCTCGGGGCAAGGGTAGTGTATGGATCCCTGTGCCCGCCTCCCACGCCTAGGAGCCAGACCTCCTGGCCGCTTCTGGGGTGCAATGCGGGGACATGTAGGGCCTACCCTGCCTCAGTGCTGCAGCACCACTGACCAGACTTTTAACAGCCCGGTCAGCAGTGCTGACCAGGTTTTCCGGTTGAAAACCAGACACCTGGTCACCCTAACACCAACCCTACAAACTGCTCCAGGCAAGCAAACCCCTCCCCTCTTGTGGGACCTCACTATCTTCTAACCCAAATACCCTAAAAACCCATATATGTTAGAAGATATCTTCTATGGGGGTCTGAGTTTCTTTTGGGAAATATATTGCAGATGAAGCAGATTTTCTCAGGAGAGATTATAGCTCATTACATGGGAACGTTAACTGGTAATGTAAACCCTATGGAAAACATCCACTTCATCTGCAGACACGAGATACCTGAATTATCCACAATAACCTCATTTTCCAGTTTTTGAAGGGTAGGAAAGCTATTGTACATTTAAAATATGAATTCAGCTATGCCCTGTGCATGTCTTTTAAGGCTTATTCCTGCAGACTGATGCCAATGGGATCTTTGCCATTGACTTCACTGAGCGCAGGGCTAGGACCTGGCTAAATAAATCTTGTTATGACCGCTGTCTCCCCCCCCCCCCCGCCCGCATTCTGTCATCCCTTGTTGTGTAGACTCTAGACTTTTCTGAGGAGGGCCTTGCTTCTCTGTGTATGTGGTCATGGAGCCAAGTACGCCTTGGGGTGCTCTGAATAACTTAATAACCATGAACAACTTGCACACACGGAAAAAAATCACACTCACAAAATTGCAGTGGCCGAATTGGAAACAAAATTTGCTTCCAACATCAGTAAGGCTTTGTGTGTCATATGTGAGGGTATTTGATTTTTCTGAGCTAGAATCCCTCTCACTATATAATATAGACCCAGTTTTCAACGTTTGGATATTGCAAAAGGTACTGCCCACAGAGCTTGCTGGCTTCGTAATTTTTTCTGTCAATTAACTCCACTTTTAAACTAGTCAACAAATCTGGGTTTAAATTATTATTAAAATATCTGACATAATCCCATGAAAACCAAGAAGTTCCAAGATCCTAGTTCTTGTTCCATCCTTAAATCCCCCATTTGGCAGCTGCCCATGAAGAAGGCATGAGGCTTAGATACCGCAATGCAGAGATGTCTGGGCACAAGAGGGTGTTGGTGGGAGAAAGAAATAGAATCAAGAAAGCACGACTGAACAAAGCAGTCACATGGATTATAAGACAGATCTGGTTTTTTGATAGTACAATACTTGCAAACTGTTTCCTTCTGGCAAGAAGCGTTTCTCACTGTCTGAGTTTTTAAAGTCCTGTGATGAGTAGCATGGCAGCAATTCTCTTTGAACTCAGAATTTCCTGGTTTTTGTGGGTCTCAATTTAAGTCATATCTCTGATAACTTTTTGTGGTCAATTTATAAGAAGGGCAGGCACAGGGAGAGAGAGACACTTAGTAGAGTGAAAATAATAATGCTTTGTACTTATATAGTATCTTTTGCACCAAGGACCTCAGAGCATTTTATAGATGGGTAATGTCCCCCCTTTACAGATAGGGAAAGAGACACACAAAGAAGTGAAGTATTTTGCCTTAGGTCAAACCGCTAGTCTGTAGCAAGGCCAAGAGTATAACATTGTTTCCAGTTCCTTTTCTAAGCACTAGGTCAGACTTCCTGGTTAAAAAATCCAAATGCACACAGCAAACAAACACATCCACAGAGGGAGAGAGAGAATTATTTAATTGAAGTAAGTACTTGTTTTTGGAGATTACTGTCTGTCTTGCCAATGCCCTAGTGACAGTCCTGTCTGCACCCATAATGAGGGCAAACCCTTCTGTGGCTGCATGAGGTCATATTTTTCACTAAATTACCATAGTTGCTGTCATTTCCCCCACAACTCCCTCAAAACATTAGATTACCACAAGGGCCTCCTTTATTTCCTCATTTTTGGCAACATTCTTGATAAGACAGAAAGAAAGGCTAACTTGACATACCTGCATTTGGGGGGATGGGTAACAAAGATATTCAGTGTTAGGAACAGAAAATAGAGATCTTCCTGGAACTGCCAATTTTCTGGATCCTTTGAGGATTAGATCCAAGTTTACAATTTCAGCAAGCAATTATCTAAATAGAAATGCTCTAATTGCGCTAGGATTGTGTTTTCTCTGGAGTGTTATTTCTTTCACGTAGCCTGCTGTTTATTTATATCCAGCTAAATAAAAGGTATACTGAGCTACTCAGTGATTTATGCTGAAGTAGGGATTCAGCCGCTGGTACACGTGAGATTGCAACTCTGGGGCACAAAACCCTTCGGGGCTGTTCTTATTTACTGAACCTGGGCCCCTTTCCTCTCTTTGCCCCTCTAGATTCACAGTTTAATAGAAGACAAAACACAGCTCTTCCTGGGTGATTGTCAGCCAACTGACTTGCTGCTTTTGAAACTGCTGCCAGCTTGGGAGGGAGCAAGGGACTTAGGCATCACTTAGAATGTTCAGATGATGTCAGTTTATTCTGCATATTACACGTGTCTGAAAGCAACAGGAGGTTGGAGGAGGCAAAGCGTGCACTGCATTGTGCTTCCACCACTGACAGCTTACACTGATACAGTAGCTGTCATCTCAACACTCCTCAACAGCTTTGTGCAGTCAATACTGCAGCCATTCTGCGATAGAGGTCAGCACTGAGGCAGATGACCAAAACACTGAAGACCAAACCCTACTGTGAAGAAAAACGCCCTTGAATCTTTAATTCCTAAAGAGAGCAGCTGGTTTTCAAAGATTAGTCACCTGGTGTTTAGACTATCAAGTCATCTCCTTCACCTAAGAAAAGAAATCATATTACTTTACCCTATTGTTTAAAAAAAAAACAACAACATTATATTCCAAACATCTATCCAGAAAATTGTAATGAGATTGTGGAACGTGTGCGGGTATATGCACATACATAGTGAGGAGAGGCAGTAACCCCACCACAAATAAAACTGCAACCTCTGGCTGCTAGGCCAACTGGGCTCATTGGGTCTAAAGGGCCCCTAGTCTCCTTTGTCTTGAAGTATAGCAAAGGTTGCAACGGGGTGGGGCAGGGGAAAGAATCCTCAACACCACAAGGGCTACAGACTGGCTCCTTAGAAAACAAAATGGGCGTCACAAGCCCAGAGATCCTCACTGGAAACCCATAACCATAAGTGGTATATGATTTTTAAAAACTGAATGTTTCAAACATCAAAGTAGCAGCAGGGGGAGGCTTCCTATTATGCATCCCACAAGTACCAGCCACTTCTTACCTTCATCTGACATTTCTAGAGGCTTATAAGTAGCAATAGAAGCACCTGTAAACCACACCTTAGACAGTCTCTATGGAAACCTGCAGCTGACAGGCACAGTTTGATAAGCTGACCCCACAGGTAAGGAAAAGCAGAAGCAGAAAATATGCAGAGAGAGTGGAGACCTGGTGTAGCTAACAAACAAGGGACTGCAAACAGGGGAGTTTGAGAAGGGGAGAACAAGATCCCCCTGCTGAACAAGCAAGGTGCGAGTATTAGTCTTGGGGTGAGTGACTTTGTTTGGCTGTTTGTGGTTTATCTTTCTCTTTCAGGTTATTTCGGTTACAGGGTCAGTTGGGATTGTGTGTCTGGGGACTGTTTGCCTTTGTTTCCTGGATCATCTTTGATCAGCCTCAATCAGCCTTTGATTACCCTCCCCTTGTGTGATTAATGAGGGGGTAGGACTGACCTAGGAGAGAAGGCCTGAAAACCCAGAGGCTAAGCAACCAACGGGAGCTAGCAAACAGGAGAGTTTGAGGGAGGGAGTCATTATATAATCACTATGGTTAGGAAGGGCTGCATGGCCGGTGCCAGTGCTGCTCCTGTCTCCTCCACCTGCATCCAGACAGACAGCCTAACCATAGATACCTCTACCCAGATCCTGGTGTGGACTTGCAGAGACTGTGGACTGCATTTCCCACTCACAGAAAGCCAGGATGAGGGGGACCATCTAGTGTGAAAGGTGCCTGCTGGTGGAATCTCTCAGGAAGCAGCTGAGAGAGCTACAGGAGGAGGTGGCTAGGCTGAGGCACATCCGAGCCCACGAGGAATTCCTCAAGAGTATTCATATGGAGACATCCAAGGCTGAGGACCCTATCCAGCAAGAGAGAATTGCTGTCACAACACCAGGGGAGGAGGATATGGCTCTGTCACAGGGAGGACACTGGCTGCTGGTTACTTCTGGCAGCAGGCAGTGCTCCACCCCTACTCCCATCCACCATGGTGATGGAAAACCGTTATGCTGCCCTGGCAATGAGCAATGAGGAATCACCCCCAAAGGTGGAAGAGGAGAAGCCATGTACCTCCAAGGCTGAGAGGATTGCAGCCACCACTCCCAGAAAGAAACCTAGGGTTGTGGTGGTTGGTGACTCTCTTCTGAGGGGGATGGAGGCACCCATCTGTTGCTTTGACATGACTCCCAAGAGGTTTGTTGCCTGCCAGGGGCCCCTATCTGAGATATTGTGGAGGGATCGTCAAGGATCATCTGGCCCTCTGACTACTACCCCATGCTATTCATCCATGTGGGCACTAATGATCCTGCGAGGTATGACCCTCAGCAGATCAAAAGTCTCTGGGTAAGGATAAAAAGGGTAAAAGAACAAGGGTGATGTCATGATAAAGGTCTACTACAGAGCACCTAACCAGGAAAAAGAGGTAGATGAGGCTTTTTTAAACAACTAACAAAATCATCCAAAGCACAGGACTTGGCGGTAATGGAGGACTTCAACTATCCAGACATCTGTTGGGAAGATAACACAGCAGGGCACAGACTATCCAACAAGTTCTTGGAATGTACTGGAGACATTTTTTTTTATTTCAGAAGGCGAAGAAATCTACTAGGAGAGAGGCTGTTCTAGATTTAATTTTGACAAATAGGGAGGAGCTGGTTGAGATTTTGAAAGTGGAAGGCAGATTGGGTGAAAGTGATCATGAATGGTGAGTTTATTATTTTAAGGAATGGTAGGAGGGAGAACAACAAAATAAAGAAAATGGATTTCAAGAAGGCAGACTTTAGCAAACTCAGGGAGTTGGTAGGTAAGATCCCATGGGAAGCAAGTCTAAGGCCTGGTCTACACTACGCGTTTAAATCGATTTAAAGAGAGTTAAATCGATGTAATGCTGTACCCGTCCACACTACAACGCCCTTTATATCGATATAAAGGGCTCTTTAAATCGATTTCTGTACTCCTCCCCGACGAGAAGAGTAGCGCTAAAATCGATATCGCTACTTCGGAATAGTGTTAGTGTGGACGGAAATCGACTGTTTCGCGCCTTTTTTCCCTGGGTGAACTGAGCAAAACGCCATTATGCACCAGCAAGCATGGACCCTGCTGAGATCATAACGCTATCATGACCGTTGTGTCAACAACTTATGCCGCTACTCTGTGCTGTTCCAATGGCTGAACCATGAACTGCATAAGGCAGGCAGCGAGCAGGAGATAGCCAGCTACGGGCCGCGCGCGCGACAAGAATGTTGAGGAATGCGACAACTGAATTCTCCCGAACTGCGGCGCCCACCCCGTTTTTGAGCTACTTGCTGGTTTAAGCAGCGTGCGTCGGTGGGGAGGTCACTGGTGGACATACATCAGCTTTTTACAAGCCGAGCGACAAAAGGCCACAGCAGGGACTCAGTGCAGTGCAGAGTAAAAGTTAAGGAGCTCAGACAGGCATACCAGAAAACCAGAGAAGCAAACGGAAGGTCTGGGTCAGGGCCGAAAACATGCCGCTTCTATGCTGAGCTGCATGCAATTTTAGGGGGCTGCGCAACCAGTACCCACCCCTGGCCGTGGATTCAGAGGTCGGGGTTGTAATATCAACCGTGGCTGAGGATTCTGCGGAGGGGAAGATGAGGAGGAGAGGAAGAGGAGAGAAGAGCTTGCTGAGAGCACACAGCACTCCGTTAGCCCCAACAGCCAGGAGCTTTTTGTGACCCCCAGAATTACCGTCCCAGCCCTCCCAAGCCACAGCCCAGACAGTGAAGCCATGGAAGCGACCTCTGGTGAGTGTACCTTTGTAAAAATATCTATGAATCGCTCTTGGAGGTACAGGAAAAGATCGTTAAAAAGCTTTTGCAGAAACATTTCTGGGTACTCAAAAAGCTTTTGCAGAAGGCAGCCCTATTTGGTCCCCCATTGTATGACACTTTTCCACGCCATGCATGTAGCAAGTAATTCGGAATCATAGCTTCACAAAGCACAGCCGCGTATGGCCCAGGTGACCGCTGGCATTCCAGAAACATACGTTCTGCATCCTGCGGTGGTATTCTCAGGAGAGTTATATCATTCATTGTAACCTGGTTGAAATTCAGGACTTTAATTAGGGGCAGACATGGCGATTTTCCTACTGGGCAGCCGCTTAATCCTTCCTTGCTCGTAGCAAAGCGGGGGGAGGGGAGGAATGATAGCGCTGAGTTTCTCAGCGTTTTGGCGAGCAGGAATCTTCCCAGGTACCAGCCACGATCATTACCAGTGATCTTACATGATAGCAGCCATGCGGGTGGGGGAGGAGGGGAAAGAGGGGGGTTTGGGGTTTGCTGGTTCCTCTTAACAGGAACAAGGCATCATAGATCACTGTGTATATGAACGCTGGAGAAGTCAAACAGAAAGCCTTACCATGGCCGCATGGAAGCTTAATTTGGATGCCTGGACCTGCGTCTGTGAGATCTGCAACACCAGAGCCACAGGCACTCATATTAAACGATGCAAAATGCGACCTTGTAGTGAAATCACATGTGCTATGTAAGGTGGATAGTGTTATTCACTGTGAAAGAGTACAAGCATTGTTCTGTAAAATGTATCTTTTTTACATACTTCTCTCCCTGTTTTCCCTCCCCCATGCAGCTGCACAGTTGTCCGGCCTCCCTACGCCATCCCGAAGGCTAGCTCAGATAAGGCGGAGGAGGAAGAGAACACGAGATGAAATGTTCTCAGAAATCATGGAAGTAACACGCAATGACAGAGCTCATCAGAATGAGTGGAAGGATGTGCTAGCAAAGTACAGGAAAGATGCCAGTGAACGGGAGGATAGGAGAGACGCTCGAGATGAGAGGTGTAGGCAGGAAGATCAGCGGTGGCGGGATGCTACGCTGCAGCTGCTGCGTGCTCAAACTGATATCCTCCAACGCATGGTGGATCTTCAGGAAGAGAGCAGCGGGCTTACAGAGTGCCGCTGCAGCCCATGTTCAACCACCCTCAAAGCTCCCCACGTTCCATATCTCCCTCACCCAGACGTGTAAGAACGCGTGGGGAAGGCTTTCTGCACCCGCCCACTCCACCCCCTGGACAGTCCAAGCAAAAGGCTGTCATTACGTTGAAATGAGCTTAATGGCCTTTCCTTCCCTCCTATCCCTCTCCCAAAGCACAGCAGGCAGGGATACCTTGATAATTCTCTGCCTCTTTTTATAATTACTTTTTAATAAAGAATACATCCAAAGGGGAGGGTGGGTTGCTTACAGGGAATGACTTTTAAGAAAGAATACATGATTTTTAAACAATAGGGAATGACTTTTAATAAAGAATACATGATTTTTAAACGATACTGACTTTATTTCCTTCAGCAAGCTGTAAGTAAAGGGGAAGGGTGGGTTGCTTACAGGGAATGAGTCAATCAAGGGGGGAGGGTTCATCAAGGGGAAACAAACACAGCAGTCACACCGTACCCTGGCCCGTGCTGAAACTCGTTTTCAAGGCTTCTCTGATGTGCACCGCCTCCTGGTGTGCTCTTCTAATCGCCCTGGTCTCTGGCTGCTCGTACTCAGCGGCCAGGTGATTTGCCTCAGCCTCCCACCCCGCCATAAATGTCTCCCCCTTACTCTCACAGAGATTGTGGAGCACACAGCAAGCAGCAATAACAAACGGGACATTGGTTTGGCTGAGGTCTGAGCGAGTAAGTAATGTTCGCCAGCGCCCTTTTAAACGGCCAAATGCACATTCTACCACCATCCTGCACTTGCTCAGCCTGTAGTTGAACAGCTCCTGACCACTGTCCAGGCTGCCTGTGTATGGCTTCATGAGCCATGGCATCAAGGGATAGGCTGGGTCACCCAGGATAACGACAGGCATTTCAACATCCCCAACGGTTATTTTCTGGTCTGGGAAGTAATTCCCTTGCTGCAGCCGTTAAACAGAGTAGTGCTTCTGAAGACGCGAGCGTCATGAACCCTTCCTGGCCATCCCACGTGGATGTTGGTGAAACGTCCCTTGTGATCCACCAGTGCTTGCAGCACCATTGAAAAGTACCCCTTGCGGTTTACGTACTGGGTGCCCTGGCGCTCTGGGGCCAAGATAGGGATATGGGTTCCATCTATGGCCCCCCACAGTTAGGGAATCCCATTGCAGCAAAGCCATCCACTATCACCTGCACGTTTCCAAGAGTCACAACCTTTCGTAGCAGCAGCTTAACGATTGCTTTGGCTACTTGCATCACAGCAGCCCCCACAGTAGATTTGCCCACTCCAAATTGATTCCGACTGACCGGTAGCTGTCTGGCGTTGCAAGCTTCCAGAGGGCTATTGCCACTCGCTTCTCCACTGTGAGGGCTGCTCTCATCTTAGTATTATGGCGTTTCAGGGCAGGGGAAAGCATGTCACAAAGTTCAAAGAAAGTGCTCTTACGCATGCGAAGTTTTGCAGCCACTGGGAATCGTCCCACACCTGCAAAACTATGCGGTCCCACCAGTCTGTGCTTGTTTCCCGCGCCAAAATCGGCGTTCAATGGGTAGAACCTGCCCCATTACCAGCAGTAGCTCCAAAACGCAGGGGCCCGCGGTTAGGGAGAATTCAGTGTCCATGTCTCATCGCTCTCGTCGCCGTCGCGCGCTGCCGTAGCTGCCTCCTCCTCTCCTCCTGCCTTTGCAGTTCATGGTTCAGCATAGACAGCACGAGAGTGCGCGAGGTGTTGACAACGTTCACGATAGCGTTACTGATCTCAGCAGGGTCCATGCTTGCTGTGCTATGGCGTTTGCTCAGTTCACCCAGGGAAAAGGCGCGAAACGGTTGTCTGCTGCTTTCACAAAGGGAGGGGTGAGGCTGTACCCAGAACCACCCGCGACAATGATTTCTGCCCCATCAGGCACTGGGCTCTCAACCCAGAATTCCAAGGGGCGGGGGAGACTGAGGGAACTATGGGATAGCTATGGAACGGCTACCCACAGTGCACCGCTCCAGAAATCGACGCTAGCCTTGGACCATGGAAGCACACCATCGAATTAACATGCCTAGTGTGGATGCGCACACTCGACTTTATAATATCAGTTTTAAGAAACCGATTTTAGCTAATTTGATATTATCCCGTAGTGTAGACGTGGCCTAAGGGGAAAACAATTGAAGACAGTTGGCAGTTTTTCAAAGAGACTTTATTAAGGACACAAGAACAAACTATCCCACTGCATAGGAAAGATAGGAAGTATGGCAAGAGACCACCCTGGCTTGACCAGGAGATCTTCAATGACCTAAAAATCAAGAAAAGTGGAAACTAGGTCAAATTAGAGGATGAATATAAACAAATAATACAAGTATGTTGAAACAAAATTAGGAAGGCCAAGGCACAAAATGAGATCAAACTAGCTAGAGACATAAAGGGTAACAAGAAAGCATTTTACAAATACATTAGAAGCAAGAGGAAAACCAAGGACAGGATAGGCCCATTACACAGTGAGAGGGGGAAAACAACAGAAAATGTGGAAATGACTTCTTTGTTTCTGTTTTCACCAAGAAGGTTGTGATTGGATGTCTAACATAGTGAATGCCAGTGAAAATGGGTAGGATCCGAGGCTAAAATAGGGAAAGAACAAGCTAAAAATAACTTAGACAAGTTAGATGTCTTCAAGTCACCAGGGCCTTATGAATTGCATCCTAGAATACTCGAGGAGCTGACTGAGGAGACATCTGAGCCATTAGCGATTATCTTTGAAAAGTCATGGAAGACGGGAGAGACTGGAAAAGGGCAAATATAGTGCCAATCTATAAAAAGGGAAATAAGGACAACAAGGGGAATTAAAGACTAATCAGCTTAACTTCTGTACCCGGAAAGATAACGGAGCAAATAATAAAGAAATCATTTTTCACACATCTAGAAGATAATAAGGTGATAAGTAACAGTCCACATGGATTTGTCGAGAACAAATCATGTCAAATCAACCCAATAGCTTTGATAGCCCTGTGGATGGGAGGAAGCAGTACACATGACTTTAGTAAAGCTTTTGATACTGTCTCGCATGACCTTCTCATAAACAAACTAGAGAAATACAACCTAGATGGAGCTATTATAAGGGGTGCATAACTGGTTGGAAAACTGTTCCCAGAAAGTAATCATCAGTGGCTCACAATCATGCTGGAAGGGCAGAACGAGTGGGGTCCTGCAGGGATCAGTTCTGGGTCCAGTTCTGTTCACTATCTTCATCAATAATTTAGTTAATGGTATCGAGGGTGCATTTAATAAAGTTGTGGACAATACCAAGCTGGGAGGGGTTGCTTTGGGGGATAGGATTATAATTCAAAATGATCTGGAAAAATGGTCTGAAGTAAATAGGATGAAATTCAATAAGGACAAATGAAAAGTATTCCATTTAGGAAGGAACAATCAGTTGCACACATACAAAATGGGAAATGATTGCCTAGGAAGGAGTACGCTGAAAGGGATCTGGGGGTTATAATGGACGACAAGCTAAATATGAGTCAATAGCAGAACACTGTTGCCAAAAAAAGGAACATAATTCTGGGATGTATTAGCAGCAGTATTGTAAGCAAGACAAGAAGTAATTCTTCCGCTCCACTCTGCGCTGATTAGGCCTCAAATGGAGTATTGTGTCCAGTTCTGGGCGCCTCATTTCAGGAAAGATGTGGACAAAAGGGAGAAAGTCCAGAGAAGAGCATCAAAAATGATTAAAGGTCTAGAAAGACCTATGAGGGAAGATTGGAAAAAACTGGGTTGGTTTAGTCTGGAGAAGAGAAGACTGAGAGGGGACATGATAACAGTTTTCAAGTACACAAAAGTTTTTTACAAGGAGGAGGGAGAAAAATTGTTCTTAACCTCTGAGGACAGGACAGAAAGCAATGGGCTTAAATTGCAGCAAGAGAGGCTTAGGTTGGACTTTAGGAAAAACTTCCTAACTATTGGGGTGGTTAGGCATTGGAATAAATTGCCTGGTTGGTTGCTCTTAAAAATCTCCAGTCATAGAGATTCCACAAACACCTGTCTGGGATGGTCCAGATAATACTTAGTTCCACCATGAGTGCAGGGGACTGGACTAGATGACCTCTTGCGGTCCCTTCCAGTCCTATGATTCCAGAAAAGGAATCAAGAATAAGGAGACTAACTCTAGATAATGCACAAAATTTAATGTCTCAGGGAGCTTATTGGCAGATACCTAAAAATCTACCTGAGCATCATTTTCATGGCTATAGAAAGTCTTCCCTGTTCTCTCCCACCCCCCTTGTAATAGAAGGTTGTTCCTCATCGTTATCACTACACATATATAGTGTACACTGCATTTCCTTCCTTGTTGATGTATAGTAATCAGAGTTAAAATATCAGAAGCAATGTTTTTATTAGGATTGCATGTGTTCCTTTTGATTATAGTCCCATTTAGAAAGGACTGAAAAAGATTAAACTGGAGTAGACATCAGAGCAGCAGCTTTTTGAATCATGTCTGGGTTCTCATTCCAAGCTTCAAAATACATATAATACAGTAAGGAGTTTGTGCATGAGTCTGTTTATGAATTATTTCTTATTTGTATAGGTATAAAAAGGATGCCTATTTAAAACCCTAGGCACCTCTGGCACCAAATGCTAATTAGCCACAAACCCCACCAAAGCTGACAAACTTGAAGCCCCTCACACAAAACCACAAGCATTTTTTGAAATGAGAAATAAGCTGGTTTAAAGTTGCCTTGCAACATCACCATGAAAAGTACTGGCAAACGCACCAATATCTAATTACCTGCCTATGGGGGGGCAGTGCCCCATCTCAGTCAGGAAAGGGTTAAAGAGCTCCTTTGGGCACAATTAGCCCCATCCCAGCACAGCTATGAGACCTAGCAAGCCTGGAGATGGATGGGTGCTTAAAAGGGAGGATCCCTGCTCAGAGCAAAGTGGCACTCAGCTAGAGCTATTTACAGGCAGACCCGGGTTTACAATGGCACCAGTGGCACCATGGAGTCGGGTCCATGCTCAGAAGGGACCCCGGCCTGCTCCGCTTGCACTGCGCCCCAAGACTCTGCCACCCCGTTTGCTCCCCCACTCACCACTTGCTCCTCTTGGTCTGCCCGCCAGCTGACGCGGGTGCCTCTCCGCCCCCTGGCCCCACCTGCTGGCTCCTCTCTGCCCCCTGGCTGAACCCCAGTGCACCTCTGGCTCTAGGCAGTCTCTGCTTCCCCCAGTCCATCTCCCTGGAGCTCAGCCACCTGGAACTGGTGCAGAAGCCTGGCCAGGCTCAGCCAGTGGGGGGGGGGCAGTGTGGGGGGCTTGGCTGGCCCCTCCAGGCAAGTGGGCATAGCGGCATGGGCCTGCCCCCAAGGGGAAGGGACATGCTGGCAGCACAGGACTAGGCAGGCCACCCCTGCCATGCCATGCCCCATTGCCTCCGGATGACCCCTTGCTCTGGGAACCGACCTCTCCACGCCATGCTCCATTGCCCCTAGGAGGCCCCACAAAAGGTTAATCTGGCCCTGCTTACAAACCTCTGTTGCTTGGACCCTATGTTGAGGTGGTGGGACTATCTTCCCCTTTTGAATCCTGGGTCCCTCAGCCTAGACCTCTCAGACCCCTACCCAAAGACTATTTACCTTTTGCCTTGTGAGAAACACTGGAGTGAGCCAGGACTGCTTAGTAAACAGCAGGATTATTTTGTTAGCCTTTTTCAGTCTTGCCTGGAAGCTGGGGAGCCACCTCCCTAAGACAAACAGCCAGAGCACCTCACCCTGTGCTCCCAACCAGTGGTATAGCAACATCTACAGCCAGGTAGGAATGTCCAGGACAAGAGGGATGCGCACCCGTTCTGCACAGGGGTGCCTTACAGGTACAATCTCTGGCATTGCCTCTAATAGTGAGGAAGACGACTGGGGTAGGTGGATAATACAAGATATTTTTCTTGGCCCCCATCAAGAGATGTTACCCCAGGTGAGAAAGCAAGTGGAATTTTGCATGGCTGAATTTTAGAAGTAGGTGCAGTGACTTGCTCCATTTGCTGCACCTTGTGTATGTTGCTGTGTTAGTGTCTTCTATAAATATCCCATTGAAACCAGTACACTGTTTGCACCTGGTGCATTCAAACCACTGAACATGCAAATTCTGCCTTGGCACTGATGGAGTGTGAAGCAACAAACAAGCAGTAAAGGGTCAGTGTAACTAGACTGCACCACAACTATGTATGCTATAGAGAATAATCCTGTCCGGGCCACTGGGAAATGGACTAGGGGAGCGTATAGGATTTTTCTGTTTGTAAACTTGTGTGCTGGATTATTCCCCTCCCCCCACCTTAGATCCATGTGCGGAGAATACTCTCTGTGTGTACATCTCCCTCTCACCATGCAGAATGGGGAGATTGCCCCTTACCTCAAGTGAGCCCTCAACGAGGTTGGGGAGCCATGTGTGGGAAAAGGAACAAAGGAACAGTGTGTAAGATCATAGTTCCTTGGATCCAGCACAAAATCTGCTGGCAAGTTATGACAGCCTGAGGCCACACTGCTTTTGCCATCCAGTCCCTCCCTGTTGTGAAACCCATTCGCAGAGATACTAGGGTTAACCCTGCCAGCATATCTCCACTGCAGGGAGGGAGAGAGAAAAATGGGGGTGCAGGTCTTCTACATACAGAGCCTTGGCAGATTGCCGCACGGTTTAGAGAAATCACAGAGGATCTTATACACTAATGTCCTTGCTCATTCTGCAGTGGGACAAGTCCCACCCCCTCAGTGGGAAGCTCTGAGAGGCAAACCTTGCAGCATTTTCTTTTCCCCATGTTTTATTTTGTGGGTGATGGCAATCTGGCCCTATGATTCTGCATGATGAGATACCACTCTTTACCTGAGTCTTTCTGATGACACTCCTGCTTGTTTGCCATTGGTCTTCCTCTTGATCTGTTTGGATGATGATAACCTGCTCAAAGCTGATGCTTTTTGTAGCATCTTTGACCTGGTGGTTTCTTGGTCGCAAATTCTGCAAAGAGAACCATGCAGGTTCTGTTAACCCTCAGGAGTTCAGGCATGCCATTCCCTTTGCAGGACTGGGATTGTAGCTCTTAATATACCGCCATCACCATGTTCAGAGGTGCGAAAAGAAAGGATCCCTCTATAAACACCTCTGTGGATACTCTTCTCCCTGAACCTGCCTCCCACAAAGATTTTCCTTCAGAACAGCAAGGCTCAGCCCTGAAAGCACGCACCAGAGCCTGTGGAATGCTGCTCTTCTCACCAGTTATTCGGAGTTAACTTCTTTTGTAACTTGAGTCCAGTCAAGAAAACCAGATTTAAAGATGAGAACCTAGAGAGTGCAAATTCCATTGGTCCCTCAACTCTAAATGGAGTTTGTGGCAACCCTACAAAATAACATTTATCTTTGATCAATTCTTCTCAGTGTGAAGCAAGGATGATGGTTAATTATTACCCGGTTTGCAGCCCAAGGGGACTGGTGCCCAACTCTCGTTGACTTAAATCTAATTCCTGTTTGTGCCTTTTGAAAATCTTCCTCAAGTCCTTGCAGTGTAGGTAAACAGTTTTAGTTAGTAGGTGTAGGTTATTTGAATAACTTTACAAGAGCCATATTATTTATTCTCCCTAAAGCATTTTTATATAGTCCTGGTCTGCATGTCTCTTGTTCTATCCAAGTGATTTCTATTTGATCCTAATAGCTGTCCAGGGTTTGTTTTTATATCTTCTTCTATGTTAGTTCAATTATGTTCCTATCTCTGTCAATTTCTCTCTTTAGTACATTCCTCAAGTTATCAGCATTTTGTTTCAGGTTCATTTTTAGTATAGTCATGCTTTCATGACTCCTTTATCAACTATATCTGTGAATTTAAAGTGCTTCAAACACTATCTGTATATGTGAACCCCTTCTGAGATCATCTTGGTTAGCTAAAGTGTGTAATTTCATTTCAATCCTTACTATATTATTATTACTATCTTATTGTAAGCTTAATGCCTTTACATCAGTTTATTTCTGCAACATCCTTCAGGGTATACATCTTGAAAGATCTCACTTATACCAATATGAATCCAGAGTGACTCCACTACAATCAGTGGAATTCTTCTGAATTTATACTCCTCTCAATTTCATCTCCCTCTACTTTGTGATACATAGACATCCAGACCCAGTCCCCATGCTTTTGTCGCAAAGACTCAATTAATTACGCTTTTAAGTGTTACTTCCTAAAATACTGGACTAGGCGCTACTCAGCATAAGTAAGGGTGGCAGAGTTGGGCCCTTCATAACTTTGTAGCTATTGATTCTGAACCCAACTTTTGTCGTATTTAATGAAACGTGAAAAGATTCCTGTTTTACATAATGGCACAGCAAGATTTTTTTTAGAATTTCCTTATGTCAATACAAGACAGATACGTTTTAGAAACCTACAATACATTCACACTACAGATGAGCTTTCAGCTAATCTTCAACCTCTTCCATGGGTCATGTACAGGGAATTAACTGTGTCTTGGTTTACTGTGGGGCAGGGGGTGTTTGAACTATTTATACTTCTCACACACTGAAGTACTACTCAACATCAATAAGGATAGAAGAATCAATTGCCTGGCAAAAAGAGAGCTGAGTGGAGGTTAGGCTTCACTCTCTTTCAAGCAACAAGGAAGACTAGAAAGGCCTCTGTGTCCACCTGCACCAATGTAAAATGTGTAAGGAGGCCAGTGAGAACGGCTTTTCCAATGACTGGCTGGCCCAGTTTCACCAGTGTCAGTTTAGTCTACTTGAGGATTTAATCCACTTGAGATTGTTAGGTTTAAAATCCGATTTCCAGGTGAAAAACTTTTTTTTGCCTCAATCTGTTTAGGTTCTCTCTCTGTCTCTTACACTGTTGGCTTTTACACTAAATGCTCCATTACGTCAAACTTCACCCAGAAAAGGAACAGTGCTCATTGAATTAATCCAGGTATTCATTCATTCACAAAAGAATGTAAGGAGCCAGCTACGTTTTCTCTCAGCCATTTGCTCTGACTTCTTCCAATCATCCCACCATCCCATACTAAAGAAAGAGTCAGCAAGACTCCCTGAGAAGCTGCAAAAGGTGTCTAAGTAGTTTGAAAACTCTTTGGTCAAGAACTAGGTTTTCTCTTGTGTTCATATAGTGCCTGGCACAATTACTTCTGGGGGAATTCTGTGCTAAAAAATTAAATTCTAAACACTGTTTTAAAATTCGGTATATTTTATTTGTCAAAATGACACCATATAATCATGCTCATTTCAGTTATTTTTGGTAATTTCAAAATACCTGTCAGCAAGTTTGTCTGTAACAATTCAGACAAAAACTAAGATTTAGGAAAAAATTTTGACAAATAGATCCCTTCTGAGGATACTCTGCCCCGACTCCTCAGCCCCCTGCCAGGGCAGTTCCCTGGTTCTGCCCTCCCGGGTCCCAGCTGGTCCTGGATGGACCCTGGGCTGAGGCGCGGCCCAGGAACCTCACTGCTTACCCCGACCCTGCCAGCGCCAGACAGGCTGGAGGTTAGGGGGGAGTGGGCAGAGTCACCACTGGTGGGGGGGAGCCCAGGGCTAGGGTGGCAAGCGGTGTGGAGGGAAGAGCCCACTGCTGGGGCAACAGGGGTACAGGTGGAGGAGGGCACTGGTGGGGGGGGAGTGAGAGCCCAGGACTGGGGTGGGAGGCATCCAAAAATTTATTTCCTTGGGATAGCAAAAAGCCTAGAGCCGGCCCTGCAGAGGAGCTGAGTTATGGTCAGATTATTGCTATAGATTATTGCCCTAGCACACTATAGTTGGCATAATGTATTTCCTCCATTGTGGCAGAATTAATCTCATCACCATTGTAACTGTTAAAAACCAGATTGCTACACAAGGTCCAGGTCTCCAGGTCACTGCTATTATACTCGCCACCCCTACTCCAACAGCTCTATGGCAGTGGGTAGCATAACAGTATGGAACGGGGGATTCTCGGGGGGAGGGGAAGGATTGTTAGGGAGTTGGGGAGCCTCCCCCATGCAGACCCTGGTTCACCACCTAGCCTCCCCTATTCTCAGGTACATCTGCCACCTTTCCTATGTGGCTCTGCAGCCCGTGTCTCATTCAGCCCCTGACTCAATGCTGTCACCCCACTAGCTTCTGAGCCTGCACCCCAGTCTGTCCTCCCTACTAGCCCTTCTGTGACTCTCAGCAGCCCTGTGTCCTCTGTTCCGTCCATCCTGTGCCTCCTCAGCTGGCCCCAGTATGGGGAATGCAGTCTCTCCCCCTACCTCTCTGCCAGCTGGCTGCCCTCTCTTCTGGTGCCACAGCAGCCCCTGGTGGGAGAAAGGTGCAATTGCAGCACCTCTCCAGCAGAATCTATATTCTGCAAAGAAAAAAAATCTGCAGAGGATATGAACTCTGCATGTGTGCAGTGGCACAGAATACCTTCAGGAGTACACAATGACACTCCAATCCCAACTGGGGCTGCTGGATATTGCAGTAAGATATATTATAAATAAAAATAGACACCCACTTCGTACTTTCAGCACCTGGTTGCTAAGGTTGTTCTTTAAGTCAGGGGAGATGCGGGAAGCCACATTGTGATCTGATTTACATTTGGATAAAGACAAATTCTATGTCATGTTATAGGCTAAGAACCTATATAAACAAGCACTCCTTTATCCTCAGGTTTGTCTGACCTTCCAGTTTTTGGATTAACAGCCTCCACTTATTTAATTACATTCTGATATCCAAATATGCAGTGCTGCCAACTCTTGCAAACTGATTGTGAGTCATGGTATCTTGCTCCCTGCAGGAAGAGATTTTAAAAAACTTCAGTATCTTTGTTACCAAAATTATAAGCAGAATGACTTACAATTTTTGCAATGCTTTGTGAGTGAAATTTTTTAGAAAAAAATATCTGAGCATTATAAATACAATTGCTGCACTGAGGAATAGCCAGCCTTGCTTGGGTAAGAATTTTCCAGCCATTTTCAAGGTGGCTGATATTGTAAAGATGGTCGCTGCTCACAAATCTTTATTGGAAAACTAGTTACACAGGGAGAATGCTGTGTGTTTCTTAGACAGTCATTGTTCATTTTCCAGCTTCATTTTATAGCCCTTGTACAGTATATTATAAAATGACAATATGATTCTTTGTCTAAGTTATGATGAAGGTGCAGCTAACTGGGCAGGAGACTGGGGGAGGGTAGTCAGAGACCCACAAATCAGGGAGGAAGGTTGAGGAGGGAGATGGGGGTAATGGAGAGGAAGTGGGAAACTAAGAAGGGAGAAAGTGAAGACTGTAATGGGAAATGGATGACAGCTCCCCTATCTCAGGGGAAAGTGGAGTCTTCATCTGAGTAGCCAGGAAGAGACATTTTTGTGTGCCCTAAAGGTTGACTTTTCAACCTGAAACTATCAAACACACATTGGCAAATGAGTAGAGGCGAATAAAAATCAAAATATACTAAAACCTATGATTTGATGGAATGGCTTTTTAATCTCATGAATTTGGGTTTATAATATTTTTAACCTGACTCCTGATTTTGGATCTCTTGAGGTTGGCAATACTGCAAATGTTTCCTGTTGTTTTACTGACGTCATGGCTGAAGACTTGGGACCTGATTTTTCCATTGACCTGCACCTTATGGAGCAGTGAAAACTCAGTGTAAACTGTCAGCAAATCAGAATGGTAGACAGCTACACCACAGTCCACTGCTGCAAATGACTACACAAATGCAGGGCAATGGAGAATCGAGGCTCTTGGCATCTGAAGGGATTTTGTTACCATAGTTTGACAAAGGAGAAGCTAATGTGCCCTCATGTTTTTAGCAATCTATGTTCCTGCTATGAAGTTTGCAACCAACACATCTCAATCAGTAAGTAGATGACTTTAGTTAAAAGGTTCTCTTACTTAATCTAACAGTGGTTTAGCCACATTCTGCTCTGTAGTACACCAATTAATTTTGTTGACTTAAGCTGTCAAGTAAACTTGTACAACTTTCACTTATTTGGTGTGTTGCCTCTGAACTCAGGTTACTCTGGAAAATGTCTTAAATCCATTTATTGGCCTAAATTCTCTTCCATGAAAGTAGTCCAAGGTAACAGAACAGAATTTTGACTCACTGTGAACAACTACACTTGTTTCCTTGGGTCTTAAGACACAATAGGTAATTGCTATAAGCTTTTCTTCTTCCCTTTTCTGTTCTATTAGGTTGAACTTTGCAGGGAAGTGCTTTGTCTCAGATAAGGGATCCACTCTGGAAAGCTTACCTAACTCTTATGTCTTTTTGGATTTTATCCATGTATCCAGATCAGTCATGTAATTTTATTTATAAATTATTCTTTACAGCTTCTGAAGACTCCTATATTAAACACAACACATAGTATAATTTACATTAAAGTGTCTGCCTCGAGTTGTTTTCTGCATTTCTTGTGCACCTACCTTCTGGTTCAGCAGTTGGTATATCTGCATGATGGCCATGGCACAGACATTGCCTATCTAGCTATCATTCTAAGAAGTATCCTATTTCATACATTCAAGGTAAGTGCCTTTCATCCACATACCTGCTTTTTACAAAAGAAAAATAATCAAGAAAAAAGTGTCTAGCAACTATAACTAGGAGCTTGGAATTAAATTATTGGTGGCTTTCAGAATCAGCCCAAATTTTGTTAAAATCTTAAGATCCAAAACAATTCTGTCTCCAGTTCATTTTATAGTTGATCTTCCTTAATAGGATTAAAGGAAGTGTCAGTATCCTGAATGCTAAATCTCAGATTAGATAATGTCTGATTTAAGTTCAGAAATGAAAGATATTTGCATCCTGAAGCCACAACTTTTAATTTCATCCTGAGCTTTATTTTTTTCTTCAGCTCTATACTTCAGTAGCTCAGCTTCAATGTGAGGCACATAAGAGTATTGCATCATGTTACTGAAACTTGTAATGTTGTATTTATGCACAGTACATGCTCTGCAGGCTTTTGTCCAAGTAGTACAAATGCTACTGACTTGATCTAAATATGTTCTTTGAACTCTGCTCCTAATTTTCTGTGCAGTTGACTCACTAATAAAACAGACTTCTCTCTTTCTTACACATACGCAGACAATATATTTTACGTTAATATAAAACCAACACTTTCAACCCTTTCAGTCTCCTGTTATAGCCTACTATACACTAGAAACATTGGGCCAAATGCATTCCTGAGGAATTTCAGCTAGCGATTAATTTGACCCATTGGCTAATAAATACAACAGTTAACCAATCTCTTTTCATAGGGAATATAGCCTTATTATTCTGTAGGTGTTCAAGGACTACGAAGCTTTCACATTCACATTTATAGTACAATATGAGACATTGGAGACAAAGTTGCTTACAATTGAGTCTTTCCACAGTGCCCAAGGAATTAAAAATAAAACAAAACAGAAGTACACACAGATGGTAAATATCTGAGTAGAACATTAACTAAAAGAACCTAACATCCTGTCCAACACTTCTGTTCCATTGTCTGTCATGTCTTTACATCCAGAGCTGGTCCAACATGTCTAAACAGTCAAGCAAATAAAATGTTGCATTGAAATGGGAAAGATTTTACTTTTATCTAGAGCAGCAAACAAGATATTGCACGCACACACTTAACATCACTGTTACCAGCAAACCATCTGGAGACGTGTCCTCCATGCACATAAATTAAGGGTCTGATTTGTGCTGCCCTTGAACTCTGTGCCAAAACTTGTACTAAGACCCTCCTCTTTCCCCTGTCTTAGTCTAGTCTTCAAGCCCAGGTGCTTTAACATGGATGCTCATTAAGTTGTCTAAAACTGGGATATAAGAGCCTAAAAGTGAATTTAGGCAAATAACAATTGCACCCAAATTCGAAAATTGAGCCTGTTGTATTTGCAGTGGAGGGGAGTGGGGAAGGCACTAGCTTTTGTTGGTATTTAATCATTGTCTTGGTCATTGTGGGCCTAGCTTTGAAAACTGGTTGCCTAAAATTATGTGCTATTTAGGCACCAGCCTTGAGAAATAGACTGACAGTTGCTATTTTAACTATTGTTTAGTGATTTGCTACATGGGGGCTATAAAAATAAGATGGAATGTAGTTGCAGTGCTGATGGGCTCTGAAGGCATCCAACCATCTTCATCCATAGGAGGTTGCCATGATGTGGGAGAGAGACTTTTGAGCCGCAGGGTCTTAGTCTCACATTTTGTTTTTTGACATGTATCTGTGTGCGCCAAACTATTGTGTGATGGGATGAATGACCACAAAAATGGTTTCATTTCTAATATTTCAATTACCAGAGTTGAATCCCAAATAGAGAGAATTGCTAAAGATGCAGAGAAAATGGGAGGGGAAAGGAAGAGAGAATTCTACATGGCATTTATAAAAATAACTTAAACATTCCAATATTTTACAAAACTAAGAAAAGGGAAATTGAAATTAAACATCCAAAAATGAATGGAATGCTACACAAATATTTATACACTACATATCAGAAAGCTGGGAAGATGTTATCAAATGGATTTGCATTAAACAAGAAAACAGCTTCAGGAAAAACAAAAGAACAGTGGCATAATTTAACAAATCTGTATTTGGGGTATTGCCAGCTGTAGGCGCTTTCAAAAGGATTTCTTAAAGAATTATTTTTAAAACTAATTTTCTGGGAAATGTAAAATGCTGGTAGGTTAGTATCTCATAGTAAATACTCCAAATGTTGAGGGACATATTAACACTATTAATTCTCCTAATTTGGTATTAAATACATAAATGTAAGCTGCTTTGCAAAGAAGGGTTGGAGCTCTGCCACTGAGGTTACATTTAATAAGTATTATTTATGACATTACAAAAACATAAGGACTTGAGGGTCAAGTATCAGAGGGGTAGCCATGTTAGTCTGGATCTGTGAAAGCAGCAAAGAGTCCTGTGGCACCTTATAGACTAACACATTTTGGAGCATGAGCTTTCATGGGTGAATACCCACTTCGTCGGATGCATGTAGTGGAAATTTCCAGGGGCAGGCGTGTGCGTGTGCATATATATATGGAGACTTGGAAGAACAAGTGGATGTGCGGCCCACACCTGAAGCTGAAACTTCACTGTCACCCCCTCCATTGCAGAGCACAGCAGCTGAGATGAGGCATAAGATC
>NC_133787.1:32265555-32527706 GCF_003597395.2 Chelonoidis abingdonii
TATATATATATATATATATATATAATCTCCTGTGCTAAATACCCACAGACTACGGGGGCTGAAGAATTTCTTCATCCAAGGAATCATTATCACTGAGTTAATGGCAAAAGACCATCAAGCCACTCTATTGAAAGGTATCCTCCAAATCGCCACCCCCCCCTCCCCAGAAACTATAGTGATTAGTCACTGATTAACAGACTCTTCTTTTGTATATCTAAATGTATCTTCTCCATACTCATTGTCTGTGGCCTTCGACAGTATCAACCTGCCTTTTCTCCTTTTCTGCCTAGTTTTTCTCTACACTACGTTCTGTAGATTCTCTTGGCATTTCCCAAGGAGCTGTTTGTGGCCCCCTCCCTTTTTACATTCTCTGCACTTGTCGTCCGGTTGCCCTCCTTCACTCCTAGAGGTTTTGTTGTTTTTTTTTTTACCTAGCAGATACCAATAACCCTCAAATCTACTGTTCTCCCTTCCTGACCTCAGCTCTGGTTCCCATTTCACCTTTTTCTTCGACTAAATATGAAAACTGAACTTCTAATTTTTCCTACAAAAGCCTCTTTCAATCCTGCCTATTTCTCCAATAATTTAACTTTCCATTGTGTTGATACAAAAAATAATAATATAATAATATCAACCAGTGCATCTAAGATATGTCTATCACCCTGTAACTGATGGATTTTCCATGTTTATGCCTCGCTGCTATTTTTATCTTGTATTATCAATACAAACAAATGATATTAGTAACAACAATTATATTAAAATAGAGAAAGAAAAGCACCAAGCTCACATGTGGGAAAGATTTTCCTTCTAAACTGTAATTCCCAAGAGAGAAGCTGAGTGAGGTAATATTGTTTATTGGACAAAACTTCTGTTGATGAAAGAGACAAGCTTTCAAACTACACAGCATGTCTCTTTCACCAATAGCAGTTGGTCCAACAAACAGTATTATCTCACCCAGCTTGTCTCTCTAAGATCCTGGGACTAACACAGCTATAACACTGCAAATGATATTCCAAAGGACAGATGAAATTAGATACCCAGAAAAAGCTATTTTCAGAAGAGAACACAACTTTCATTGGCTGCAACTGAGTTTGTCAGCATACAGCTGATTTACACAAAGGATCTGATTAGTTTAAATGGTTCCATTCTATCAGTAACCTCCGTGAAGTTTTTTGTTGGTGTTTTATATAAGTAACTTCCTGATGCAGTACATGATTCTTTTCAGCCATTCATGAGCCAGGATTTTCTACCTGTACAATAAATTTACCAAGCCAGGCAAACTCCGCCAAGATTTGCACTTTCCTACAGATTATTGCCCTAGCACACTATTGTTGGCATAATGTATTTCCTCCATTGTGGCAGAATTAATCTCATCACCATTGTAACTGGTAAAAACCAGACTGCCACACATGGTCAACGTCTCCAGGTCACTGGTATTATACTTGCCATCTCTACTCCAACAGCTCTGGTAGTGGGTAGCATAACTCAGCCCAGTCCCATTCATTTCAGTACTTTCAAGCAATGTACGTCATATGGATTAAATACATTTTTTTTAAATGTTACAGCTGTTATTTTTGGTGCCTGGTCCCTGGTGGGCTATAAATGAAACTTATGAAACTAGATAGATCCTAGCTGGGAATTCTACTACACGAGTTTTACTGCTGGGAATTTTGTTCCAGCCAATCTGATTGTTCTGTTTTTGCAGCCCATTCTATTAGGGCGAAACAATGGCTGATAAGATTTTCTTGTAAATGCCCAAGTATTCCCAGCTGACTATTGTATTTTGGAACTGTTCATATTGTTGCAATGAAATCCTTATCTTTGAAATCATGGACCCTAGTTATAACTGTCTCTTGTGCTAATAGACTTTTCCTGATATCCAAACAGTGTGAAACTTTCCCAAAGGACCTTTCAGCTGGCTAAATTCTAGACTTTGGCTAGAATCGCAGGGTTTCAACACATTTCTCTAGCAATCCAGCCTCCCATCACAGTCCAGTTTTCTGGTTCGCCAAAAACTCTCTCTTTTTAAACTCTTTGCCTGTCTGCCATTGGAGGCACTTCCTGGTCTGTTGCTGTGTCATTGAGAAGCAGAAGGTCAGCAGTACTGAAATTCACATAAAAATTGTAGGGAAAAAAGAAAACTACCTACACCTCTACCCCGCTATAACGCGACCCGATATAACACGCGTTCGTATATAGCGTGGTAGCAGTGGGGCTCCAGCAGCGCTTTTAAGGGTCTGGGGCTCCGGCTGCTGCAGGGAGCCCCGGGCCCTTTAAATCAATCACTGGAGCCCTGCCGCTGCTACCCCAGGGCTGCGGCAGCAGGACTCACTGGCGATTTAAAGGGCCTGGGGCTCCCCGTGGCTGGATCCCTGGACTCTTCAAATCACTGCTGCAGTCCTGCCATGGTACCCCGATATAACAGCGTTTCACCTATAACGCGTTAGGGATTATTGGCTCCCCATGACCACGTTATATGGGGGTAGAGGTGTATATATATTTGAGGGAAATGTTGCTAAAGTAAATGATGATGAATATTCTCAGCATGAGGAATCAAACACCAAAACAAACATCTGTCTGGCTGTTGGCTGCACTGGATGCATTGTAACAACTCGTCTTCTCAATACACTCTTTGTTCTGCAGCGTTGAACGTAGGAGCCTGATTGTGTCATGTTCTGAGCACCTCCTTCCAGCTGCTTCATGCCTTCATTTGACAATGTATTGAGTGCACTCAGCTCTTGTCAAGGTGAGACCCTTCTCCCCCCAGCACTTAAGAAATGCCCAAGGAAGCAGGCAGGCCAGGTGTTAAGAGAGGAACGGATAAGACAACAAATGAGAGATGGTTGAGTGACCTGAAAGAGGCCAGACAGAAGGTGAAACAAACTTTATAAACAGGAGGTTATGTAGCTGATCCAAAAATAATAATTCTATTTTTGTGTCTTAGCATTCCCAGCTGCTGCTTGCTGACCAGGAAGAGAGCACCTACAATGAGGAAATCAAGCCCAGCTCCCCCTCAGCAAAACATAATACCCTAGGCTGGTCCCAATGCCACTTTCTAAACCGATAGGAAAGCCGTTTGCAGACAGCTAAATGTCTGCTAATTGAATGAACTAACCCGGATATTAAATAAATACAACAAATCCTGCAGACAAATAATCATCAGCTCTGGCTACAGCTTCCCTGCTGTCCACATGGCAGTCAACACACAGCCACCGGTGCCATTTTATAACCAGAAATCTCTAGGGCATCTGACCCCATCCTTTACCTTCCCTTTCCTCCACTCAATTTTACGCACATCATCATCATCATTATATGCCATCCGACAACTCAATATAATTGATAGTCTCCGACTGAGAAAATCCCAGAACTGGAATGATAGTTAATGTTGCATGTCAGGGTACAACAGCAATGGCAGTTATCTGGGAAAAGCCTGGATAAACACGCCAGCACTATGACCACCTCTAACCAGCTCCAAGAGACCTTCACTTTCATGGGTACTAAATTTTCTCAAAAAAATGAGTATCATATTCTGCTATAGTGGAATGGCTTCTGCCATGACCAACAGTTTCAAATGGTTTTCATACTTTGTTTCATGCAGACTGAAAAAATTAAAGACGACCTCAAGCCAAAGAATTGAGATCTGATATCAAACCCACAGCTTCATCTGAAAGATGAGAGGTGCTTGGAACCAGGGGGTTATTCCAGCTTACAACAGACACAAGGGGTACCCACAAAAAGCAAGATCCAGGACTTTGATTTGGGCCCAATCACCAGCTAACATTTTTTCTCCACAATAAAAGTTTAAGTAGCCATGAGTTAGTTCTGTCTTTCCTGGCTGAGTATTGGCTCAGTTTTAAGGTGCCGCGCACACCAAGGAACCACATACAAACGTTGAACCACTACCATCATCACCAGAAGCAGGAAGAGCACCATTGATACATTTTAGGGAGCAATCTGCAGTTTCTTGAACAATTATCCTTACAGAATTATTAATATAAATAGAAAAAAAATACTGTATATCACCATCCTCAAAATATCAGTGTTAATATTGTATTGGTTATTTGTATTCAAGGAACACTTAGCATTTATACTTAGTACTTTACTTACTTCAAATCACCAACATTAACTAATGGATGCAATATCATGCTCAGTTTGTGTGGTAGTTTTTGTGAAGTGTGAAAACTGCAGATGCAGATAAGATTCCAACTCTTTTCTAATAGTGAGCCAAGGCTGGATTTGAACTCCAGTCTCTAAATGGCAATAGCCAGTGCATTTAGCCTAACACACAGTGAAAGAGTATCAAATAGTAAAGCTGGCTAACAAGGAGCCACCATCCCACAAGATGAAAGTGCGTCTTGACTACATTATATGAAACTGTCTCCTACACAACGTAGGCTCTCAAAGACCTAAGGAGGCAGAAACACATTACCAATAGAAATCATTTTCTGTTTCAGCTTTGGGTTTTTTAATTCAGCATATTAAAAGGAAAAGATATAATAAGATTAAAATATGTCAAAATACACTCATGTTGCTAATGCCATTCTCCTTGAGAGACAGAAAGCAAGCTCTGTGGCTCAAAACAGCCAAACTCAACACTGACAATCAGAGAGGCTAAAATAATATAGAAGCAATAAGAAATGTGCTTTGAACTGTCAGGCCCTTGCTTTGTTAACTGTACTTAGGATCTTATTTACAAGTACAGAAATATGTCCTGTTTCTTGACATTCCTAAAACAAGCAGAAGTAACAACACTAATGAGTTGTGAAAAATATTATGCCAGAGTGATCCTAGGCCAACAGGGGATCCCAGGCCAACTTGGCGCTTTCCTCTCAGCAATTTACCATTAAGGAAGACAACTGTAATTCCCATACGTCTTCCAGACTCCTATCAGCTGCAATCCTGGTTCACTGGAAAGTGATATGACAGCCAATACAAAGGATTATGGGGCACATCTAAGACCAAGGGGCTGTCAGAACTGAGTTATCTGCAGCACCATTCTGCTAGCAGAGACTCAAACACCAGGACTGGTGTTTCAGATTCCCTTGTTGCTACTACTCTAGCCTTTATGCCATCTATTCTTGGTCCTTCTGAAAAACAAAACCCACTGACCTTTCTGCAGCATGGCTGTGTATCAGAAGATGGGCTGAAGAGCTGATTGGAGGTTTTCCAGGATAAAATAGCTCAAGACTTACCTGATTAAAAAAAAAAGTAATCTCAGTAAAATCCAATCACTTTGATCCATCAATATGATGGCAAATAGTAACATACTGTAAACTTCCAGGGGCTATATACACTATACCTTTCTATTTCATTTTAATAATTGGAGATATACCAATCTCCTAGAACTGGAAGGGACCTTGAAAGGTCATTGAGTCCAGCCCCCTGCCTTCACTAGCAGGACCAAGTACTGATTTTTGCCCCAGATCCTTAAGTAGCCTCCTCAAGCATTGAACTCACAACCCTGGGTTTAGCACGCCAACATGCAAACCACTGAGCTAGCCCCCTCCCCCACAAACACACATTCCAGGACAATGATGGAAAAACCTGTAACTCCGCTTGGAATTGCTATGTTTCTGTTTTTTTTTTTTTGGTCTGTTCATATTAAATGAAAATCAAGACCCTTGGCACCCTCCAAGTCATAACCCTTCTCTAGTCCACAGCAAGCAGTAAATGTCAGCATGCTGATTTAACGTGGTTATCTAGAGAGTATGTGATTATAGGCACTTTAAAATTAGTGCAGCTTGGGTATAAAATACTCTGTGATGGGTATATTACCAGTGATACTAGAATTCAAAAGCAAATGCACTGCTTCCAATGCCAGAAGGGACCATTGTGAACATCTAATCTCACCTCCTGTGTAAAATAGGCTCATAGAACTTCCCCAAAATACTCCTACGGCATATCTTTTAGAAAAAAATCCAATCTCAATTTTAAAATTGTCAGTGATGAAGAATCCTTGGTAAATTGTTCCAATGGTTAATTACTCTCACTATTAAAAATGTGTGCCTTTGTCTGAATTTTTTCTAGCCTCAACTTCCCAGCCATTGGATTGTGTTACACCTTACTCTGCTAGACTGAAGAGGCCATTACTAAATATTTGTTCCCCATGTAGATACTTATACACTGTAATCAAGTCACTCCTTAACTTTCTCTTTGTTAAACTAAATAGATTGAACCCCTTGAGTCTATCACTGTAAGGCATGTTTTCTAATCCTTTAATCATTCTCATGGCTCTCCTCTACGCCCTCTCCCCAACATCCTTGAATCGTGGACATCAGAACTGGACATAATATTCCTGAAGTGGTTTCACAAGTGCCAAATAAAAAAGTAAAATAACTGTCTACTCCTACTCGAGATTCACATTTATGCACCCAGTATTTATGAAATACAGTAAAATATTCTATGAGCTTTAGCTGTAAGTGATGAAAAAAAGTTATAATATCGAAAGGAACTCAGGATACTTTTTCAATTCATAGCGGTAGGTTATATTATCAACCAAGAACACAATCTGAGGGGGTTTGAAAGACTGAGATGCGCTGTATTAAAAACTGGATACAATTATTTTTGCAAAATACACTAGACTACAGTTTTATCCCAAATATAAAATCATAGATAAAAGCAAGTGCAATGCATATGAACTATAGAATGACCTTGTATGTCTGGATGGGCTTTACAACTAGTGCAACAAGTTCAAGCAGCCTGTTAAAATACACTTGAAAATATTGCAGATAGGAGCGCCTATATTCTGTACATATGAGGACTATTCCCAAAATACCCTTATATAGTCCTATGATGCCAGTTCATTTAAAAAAAAAAAAAAGGAAGTCAGAGATTAGGTCTTCTATCCTTGCCAAACAGAAAGAAAAGGAGCATTGATAAAGTTAGGGTTGTTTATCAGCAGTTATATTATTTGCATGGGGGTAGCACTTAGTGGCTCCAAGTCATGTATCTCAGCACCATTGTGCTAGACGCTGTAAATTAACACAGTTGTGGGACAAGAGCTGAGGATGACAAAGTTCAACTAAAGTTACTTATTCTACCCGTGTTACTTGGGGTGTCAAGTAGACTAAAAAGACAAGGAGGTAGAAAATAAAGCAGGATTGTGTGAATAGGTTTGGGCATCATTTATTCATCTCAGCCAAGAATTTTATTTAACAAACACCACAATGAAAAATGCAGAATGCTTCAAGACACACAGAAATTTAAAAATACACACTTTCAAATTACAAAGGAATATGTGAGGGGGCAGCATCTATATTTAAATATTCAAGCATCAACGCTGAAAGGGATTCACCTGTTACCAACAGCAGTTAGAATGTACAAGCTTGATTTTCAACCTTTTTAAAACCTCACCCCAGTCTAAAAATAGGAAAAGGTTTCAGGACCCCTACTCTAGCCATCAAAAGAAAGAGATTGGGTGCAACACCCTTAGATCTGATCATGATCCCTGAGTTGCGAGTCCATCATGATCAGTGCTCAGTACAACAGGACCCTACTTGAGGCCTCCAGGCAGAACCGAGATATAAATTTTAGGTGGCGCAAAAGAAGAGCTGCTACTGGCCTCTCCATCCCCCACGACTTCTCTTTGTGCTGAGGGGGCTGTGTATCTCCTGAGTAGTTTATACCCCCTAAAGTACCATTCTGGCTGAAGCCTGGGAACCCCATCAGGGCTTCTTCCCCACAGCTCCTAGAGCAACTGCCAAGATTTCCACAAGTGATTTTGGGTGCCTGGTTTGTATGAAAAGGGCTGGACTTGCAGGGGTGGGGAGAGGGATGTTGAGCCCTCGCTTTAAAAACAGGCCCCTTGCAGGGGGTGTCATGTTGGGACTCCAAAACTGAGGCATCATAACCCACTCATCGCTGCTGAAGGCTTTGGCCACTTGCTCTAGGTTCACTGGGGCTGGAGCAATCACCTTCCGCTCCCCAGTTATTCTGGGTCTCTGCCTTCCCAACCAATTCATTCACCTCCCATATCATTTTCCCCTTGCAGTGCCCTGACCTAGGCTGGGAGTCAGGAGATGAGGTGCTCCTGCATTGCCTGGATAGGCTACAGGCTGTGGCTGCTGCTGGGCTCAAGGAGCTGCCCTCGTCCCCTTGGAGCACGGTCTAGGCTACTGCTGTCTGGCTCCAGTCTGATCTCACCTCTCCCACTTGGTGGTCCACAGCTGCTGTGGCCAGCTTGGCCATACAACGTACTAGCGACCATGAAGCGACACTGTTGTGCAGCTCTCCAGTGCAGCTGCAGCCACACAGAACACATGGGCTGGGCAGGATAGGACATGAGCAACTAGCCCAGCAGGGCAGAGAAGTGAATGATCAAAATTAATCTCACTTGTTATGGCTCAGACTAGATTTTGACTGTTTCAATAGGTTTCTGTAGTTACAGCTCTCAAGATGGGGGGGTGAGTAATACTGTCCAAGGGGGGCAGTTTGGCATTTGCTTTCACGTAGAGGGCCCTTAGTTCAGGCTGTGGTCAGTTATGTCCAAGTAATGCCCCACTGCTGGGGACTGCTGGTTAAATAGTTATTAGACAGCAGGCTGTAGGGTTATTTGAGCCCAAAACTTTATTTTTTAATAGCCCTAAAACTAAACAAACAAGCCTCAGGTGAATGCAGTAGCAGGGGAAGTGCATGTAACTTCCAATTTGTGTCAGTATACCTAATGTTCCAATTAACTAAGTAGCAATGCTTCAGCAGTAATAAAGGTCCAGCAAAAGACTCATGGCACCACTGAAAAGCACTGTAGGAAAAGAAGGCACAGTGCTCCGGCTGAGCAGTCAGTATGCTAGAAATGTTATTTCTAGCGCAGTATATAACAGTTCCCCTTGCTTTATCTTTCTTCATAGCCAATCACAGATATGGCTGTCAATTACCTCAGACACTTGCTGGAAGCACATGTAATAAAATAAGATTATATACCTACCTTAGGTGATCAGTCACTGTGACACTAAATGTTTTTAGTAAGCCATGTCAATCAAAGCCTGTCTACAGATACAAGTAAGGCAACTGGTTTAGACAGAAGCTGTTTTGTTTCTAAACAAAACTGTTTTTGACATTGAAATGGCACAAGCAAGTTCAATCCACACTACTGAAAGAGCTACATTTTAGAGTATACAAATCCAGCATGTTGCAGTTTAGTAGATATGACTTGACTTTTGCATACCTGTTTCTCTGGAAGGATAATCTTTTCAGTTCCAAAGCATATTTCTAGCAGATTTCATTATAACACAAAACAGTACAACAGCCTGGTGGCAAAGCCTCCATCACCATATTAAAATTCTAAATCAGATGTGGTGCTCTTCCTTGCAGTCTTTAAAACAAAGAGATGAACATCTGAAAGGACAGAGAGAATCATTTGCAAGTGGCAACGTACTATCTAGCAAGTTGCCACTTGGAAAGTATTCCCATTACCATTTAAGGACTGCGTTTCAAAACACCAGTTTGAAAGGAAATAACTGTATAATGAAAACAAAAGAGCACTGTTGATCAAAATGTGGAAAATAACCATATCAAGATGGCTCTGGAGAAGTAATTAGTTCTGCATTTTGCATATTTAATCAAAATCAACAAAATGATCTTGCCCCATGTTGCCACAGATGAAGGTCAAGCCTAGTTTTCATCATGTTTTTATACAAATGCGATAGTGTCTTCATGGCAAACAGATGGCTCATAATTTCAAGGATTAAAGGCAAACAGTTAAACTACCAATTTCACACAACCAAAAGAGCACTTCTGATCTTTCAGCATATTAGACATATTAGTGTTATGTTGGGAACTAGATTGCTTTTTGGGAAGCAACCGGGGGGGGGGGGGCAGCTTTTATTCTGTTTCATACACAGGAAATATTTCATAGTATTAATGCTTTGTTAGTGACTGTAATACATCAGCCTCTGAGATACGCCCAGCTTCTCACAGTGTATTCAGCTTCTTTTCCCTGAGCCAAAAAGCAAATCATCCGATTACAGGTGCTTAAGTACTGTACTGGGGATGAATTTTGTAAAGCCATCAGCGTGATCTTTTCTAGGTAATGAATCCTCCAAAAGATCCTTCTGCACATTTACATCTTTGAAATGTAGATGTTTTTATCTAGTGATTTAAAAACAAAACAAAAAACCTTACACCATCCTGCTGCTTAGAGCCATATTCTATCTCAGCCTTTAAAGCTCTTGAAGTATTGCTGACTTTTTCAAAGAATAATTTTAAACCAAGTGCAGTTTTCAGCCTAAATTTAGCAAAAAGTATTTTTTCAATCAATTATAATTTTGAGTCACAGCAACATGAATGGCTTTTGGGGGTTGATGTGAGTTTACAGACCCTTTAAGGTGTTGGCTTAACAATCCATTTGCCACAAGAGGTTCAGTTGGGCAACATTCGCTGCACTGTCCATTGAATACCTGATCGTAGTAACCTCCATGGAAGTGAGGCAATAGTTCAGTCTCCATGAACAGTCACACTTTTCTATATATTCAGTGGCCAGCAGCTTTTGTGATGGGAATGCCTATCTCTACCGGGAACTCGACAGAGCGAAGAGCTATCTGATAATTTACTCTTAGCATCCTGAATAGGATTTGAAATGCAACTTGCAGGTGAAATGCTCCATATTAGTTACAAATAATCAGCAATTCTAATGAGAAAAACTGCCAGAAATAATTGGTATGCATCTTATTTACAGTGGGTATCAATAAAATTAAGTGCACAATTTAGATTTACAATTCTGAAATCCATTAACTGTCCAGACAGATAACACTTGTATTTAAATGAAGTGGGTTACGTTTTTTCTTTAAACGAAGAGGAACACTTAGAGTTGGTCAGATTTTTCGATCCCATTTTCTCCCCCAATCCTATCTATTCTATGTATTTCACACTATTTTGAACATACACTGAATTTCACACTAGTCTACGTCATATGTACTGCCAATGTCCTTTTAAAATGCAGAGATGCCAGCATTAAATAACATCAGACTATTGAAGGCATTTCATTAAATGTGGCACAGAGTTTTACCAAAGTCTATAAATAACATATCAGAAATACTTGCATTACAGAGATTTACAATTATAATATGCATAATTTCTAAACTTTCCAGCTGCATATTTTAGCATTTTTTCATATTCCTTTCATCATTCCTAGGGTGTGCAGCAAATAATGCTAAATATTTTATGTACATCTTAATGTCACTTGATTTTCATGAAGTCTAGCTCAAAATCAATGGGCCTAAAAATTCATGTCCAACTGTGCACCATGTCTGTGTGTGCTGTTACCATGACTGCCTGGAGAAAGAGGAGATTGGTTGGATTTCAGGCACACTTAGAGTGCAAGAAATTAAACCAAAAGCATTTGTAGGATTTATAAATTTTATTTATACATGGGCCAAGGCTTTTAGGGCCCCCATATGGCAGGACCCATGGATTGATATGCAACCTTTATCCTCCACAAACAGCCTACCAACATGCAGGTCACACCCTGAGTGTCTGTGTATAGCTGCAGCCTGCCAGCCACACATTGGTCACACTGTGGTTTCCCCCCAGCCTTAGTCAACACTTGCAGGATGACCCCAACACACTCCCAGTCCCGGATTTCCCCAAAAAAGTGTGTTCTCCACTGTCTACCCCTCTCCTGGGCAGTCCAGATATATTAGGTCCATTGTCCCTCTAAGGGGATCAATATACAACAGTTTGGTACCCCAAATGGAGTTACCCACACACAGTTCACAACACTGGATTAGTTCTGATTAAAGAATAAAAGAATTGAACTACAAGAAGATCGTTTTTTCTCCTGACTTTCTCAAGCTGGTTTGTTTTTTAAAAGGCAGAGAAAAAACACTTGAGACATACACTATAAATGAGTAACATTAAAAAGATGATGAAACCTCAGGTTAAGATTTTGTAGCCAATTTATTTTACTTAAAAGGTGCCAGCTTATAGCTTATCTTGTTTTAGGAGTCCAACAATAGCTTATTATTTTTTTATTTAACCCTGTTTTCCTCTCAAATGTTAGTATTGTTTGCACTATGGCAACCCTAGAAACATCAGTTATAGTCCACTAAATCCAGGGGTCGCTGCTTCTGCAGGGAAAGCCCCCGGCAGGCCAGGCCAGTGTGTTTACCTGCCCCGTCCGCAGGTCTGGTTGATCACGGCTCCCACTGGCTGCGGATCGCTGCTCTGGACCAATAGGAATTACTGGAAGTGGCAGCCAGTACATCCCTTGGCCCGCGCCACTTCCAGCAACTCCCATTGACCAGTGGGAGCCGCGATTGGCCAGACCTGCGGATGGGGCAGGTAAAAACACCGGCCCAGCCCACCAAGGGCTTTCCCTACAAAAGCAGCGACCCCTGTTTGAGAAACTCTGACTAAATTTCTCGCCAAACAATTAAAGTATCTTGTCAGCAATAAGTGTAAACTTCAGAAATTTTTATTACAAACATTAGCAGTTGAGTAAATAGCATTTTATATCCAAGTGTACAGAAGACAAAACAAGAGATGTTCCTTCAGATTTCAGCCAAATGTCCATATGATGTATAGCTGTCCAGCTGCAACATAGCTCAGCTCTCAGAGTGTTTTGAAGCGTTAATGAGCCTCTGACGCATCTCTTCAGCATGTGCCCGGCTCTTGGCTCGGTTTTCTTGATACTGGAAGACAAGGAAATAAATGAACAACAGATAAATTATGTCACTGAATTTAAAATGCAGCACAGGTTTATCACTTGGGAAGCAAATAAGTGTTTTTGCTTGACAAATTATTAAGTTTGTCAAGCGATTAAAAAAATTGAGCAATTAATCGCACTGTTAAACAATAATAGAATACCATTTATTTAAATATTTTTGGGTGTTTTCTACATTTTCAAATATATTTATTTCAATTACAACACAATACAAAGTGTAAAGTGCTCGCTTTATATTTATTTTTTATTGTAAATATTTGCACTGTAAAAAAAATAGTATTTTTCAATTCATCTAATACAAGTACTGTAGTGCAATCTCTTTATCATGGAAGTTGAACAAACATAGAATTATGTACAAAAAACTGTATTCAAAAATAAAACTATGTAAAATTTTAGAGCCTGCAAGTACACTTAGACCAACTCCTTGTTCAGCCAATTGCTCAAACAAGTTGCAGCAGATAATGTTATCCATTTTTTGTTTACAACGTCACCTGCAAGTGAGAACAGCCTTTCGCATGGCACTGTTGTAGCCAGCGTTGCAAGATATTTACATGCCAGATGCAGTAAAGGGAGACGTATCTCTCATCATGCTTCAAGCACCATTCCGGGGGGACATGCGTCCATGCTGATGACAGATTCTGATCAGTAACAATCCAAAGCAGTGCAGACTGATGCACGTTCATTTCATTATCTGAGTCAGATGTCACAAGCTGAAGGTTGATTTTCTTTTTTGGTGGTTCGGGTTCTGTAGTTTCTGCATCTGAGTGTTGCTCTTTTAAAACTTCTGAAAGCATGCTCCACATCTTGTCCCTCTCAGATTTTGGAAGGCACTTCATATTCTTAAACCTTGAGTTGAGTGCTGTAGCTATCTTTAGAAATCTCACATTGCATTTTGTCAAATCAGCAGGGAATGTTCTTAAAATGAACAACGTGCTGGGTCACTATCCGAAACTGCTATAACATTAAATATATGACAGAACGTGGGTAAAACAGAACAGAGGACATATTATTCTCCTCCAAGGAATTCAGTCACAAATTTAATTAACGCTTTTTTTTTTTTTTTTTTTAAACAAAGTCATCAACATGGAAGCATGTCCTCTGGAATGGTGGCTGAAGCATGAAGGGGCATATGAATGTTTAGCATATCTGGTACATAAATACCTTGCAATGCCAGCTACAAAACTGCCATATAAAAATGCCTGTTCTCACTTTCTGGTGACATTGTAAATAAGAAGAGGGCAGCATTATCTCCAGTAAATGTAAACAAACTTGTTTGTCTGAGCGATTGGCTTAACAAGAAGTAGGATAGTGAACTTGTAGGCTCCTAACTTTTACGTCGTTTTGTTCTTTTAGTGCAGTTATGGAACAAAAAAAATCTACATCTGCAAGCTGCACTTTCACAACAAAAAGATTGCACTACAGTACTTGTATAAGTTGAACAGAAAAATATTATTTCTTTTGTTTATCATTTTTACAGTGCAAATATTTGTAATAAAAATATATTTTGATTTCAATTACAACACAGAATACAATATATATGAAAATGAAGAAAACATCCAAAATATTTAATACATTTCAATTGGTATTCTACTGTTTAATAGTGCAGTTAAAATGGTGATTGTGATTATTTTTAATTGTGATCAATTTTTTTTTTAGTTAATTGTGTGAGTTAATTGCGATTAATCGAAAGCCCTACAAATTATGCTTGCACTGACAATGTTATTTTCATTATTTCATGTTTGTATTGACTCAGTTTACTTTAAAATTAACGAAAGGTCTGTTTCATAATAAAGAGCATTTTTCTCAGTCTGAAATGAGTACAAAAACTGAACAACAATTCTAGTAAGAGTACAGCATACATGCCTATGGAGGAAACTTATCTGCCAAGCCATCTCCCGGATGAGAAATATAGCTATCTTTGGATCACGAAGATACTTAAAGAGGTGCACCTGTGTAGAATGTAAGCACCATGCCAAGGAACTGCTCCAGACAATTCCTCTCTAATGATAAGATGTAGATGCAGAAAGCAGAGGAGCCATCCTGGACATGAGGCTGTCCTCGTTGTAACTTAAGTATTTGTGATCCACACATATGCATTTCTAAGCCAAAAAGATACCACAACTTTATGCTCCTGCTGGTATATTTTGTCAGGCAGATGATGGTTATAAATTGGGCTTTGAAGGATTAGATTTTATTGGTAACTGTCGGGAAACATCGATTTCACCACACACACAGGTTGACGAAAAAATTATTTTCATTGATAACCGAAATTTACAGATAGGCAAGGTAACAAAAATACTGTTGGAGCACTTAGTCTGATTTTAAAATATTTACTGTGTATATCTGGACATGTGATGATGACAATTTGTGTTTTTGTTATAAAGCTTTAACTTGTTTAATCTCATAGTATATTGCCGTTAAATAATTACTGTCTGACCCTACCCTCAATGTCCTGCAACTGTGAAAATTTAAGTCAAATAGAAAAAAATGCTTAAAAGCAAAACATTGTTTGTTTTTTATAATTTTGGCAGATAATAGCAATCTAATTCTGCCTAGCCTAGTTATAATATTCCTTTAGCAGCCCAATGGCTGAGCAACACATTCCCTCTCACATTCTGGATGTTAACAGGAGCCAGCCTGCTAGGACGCGTCATATTAACAGAACCTCCCTGCAATGACATCTAAAGACTTGTTTTCAGCTTAAAGGATCCAATGATCACGACCGGATGCCTGACAAGGTCCCATTCCAAAAATTCATCTCTCAAGTGTTACTGTTGAGCTCAGCTGAGCCAGAAACAAATTGGAATAACCCCATGAAGTTCATGCAGTCTGGAACAAATGCACAAGAGATTTGGCCATCTTCAGTGTCTTGGATGACCACAACAGACAGTCTTGGTGACTAACATCAGAACTGGCAAGAGCTCAGTAAGCTCACGTAGGAAATTGTAGCCTACACAATTCAATTCTCAAGTTCATTTTATTCCAGGACATTCATTCACATTTAAATAAATTCCAGACATGTCTGATGATATGGCACAAGTAAGATCACACCTAGAACACTGTGTACATTTCTGGGTACCCCAGTGTACAAAGACTTGATACATTTCAGGAAAGAACAACAACAACAAAATCAAAAGACTGTGGGGTTGCGACAGGAGTGGCGATGCATTAGATACAATTTCTTCATAAATCAAAACAGCATGATTTGGCACAATTACAAAACTAAGTAAAAGTGATAGTTCTCTGAATATCTGAAAAGTACGAAGACCAAAAAGGGGGAAAATGGATTAGGATGACTAAAGGAGCATAGTGGAAAGAAAGTGAACAAAGGAAACTTTCCCACATTCAGCCTACACTTTCCTAACAAGTCCTCAAAGGTCTCAATAGAGAAAGACTTAATTGTGCAATAGTCTGCCAAAGTAGTGATGAAAATCCTTTCACTTGAGGAATTTCATACTAGACTAGACAATGTACTTACAAGTATACTTTTGGGGATAATCTTTACCATTAATAGGAGTCTAGACAACTTGAGTTAGGTCTTTTCCATCACTGTTTTCTAGAACTGGGCCCAAACTATTTTTATTTTCGTGTTAAATTTAGAAAAATGCAGTCTGTGTTAAGCAATTGCCTGCATCTGCAATGCTTTTCTAACTTTCAAAGAGCAACAAATTGTTTACTGCTACAATAGCTTCCATACAGCTGTAAGTCTAAGTACTGCCAGTTTAGTTATATACATTTTAAAAGCAGATCCACAGAGGGGACTGACTACCAATAACTAATTAGAAAGTGCTTATAATAAAATATTTTTTATATTTCTTAAACTCAGCCCTGGCCTACACTAGACAATTAGGTCGTTCCAGCAACATTGGTCATGGCTGTGAAAAATCCACACCTTCCCGAGCAGTGTATTGAAGCTGACCTACGGCCTGGTCTACACTGTGGGGGTGTCGATGTAAGATATGCAACTTCAGCTACGGGAATAGCGTAGCTGAAGTCGATGTATCTTATTTCGACTTACCTCCCGTCCTCATGGTGCGGCATCGACGACCGCAGCTCCCCCGTTGACTCCGCTTCCACCTCTCGTCCTGGTGGAGTTCTGGAGTTCGGGGATCGATTTATTGCGTCTTCCAATATAAACACATACTGGGTGTCAAGGGCCAATAAAAAATACAAATTTTCTTTGGATGTTGTCCTTAGAAAGAAGGATCCTCCCAGAATTTGCGTCCACAACTAGTACTGCGGCAATAGGTCTTAACAACAAAAGCATTTTGGTTTGCCCCCAAATAAGATTTTGATTGAAGTGAAGTGCACACAACTTGTTATAACCATACAAAACATCACACTGACTGAGATAATATTACATGCAAAGTGATATTTGAACAGTTTCAAATCACTTTGTATATGATTTCTCCTTGTGCAAGATGTATATTCCCATTCACAAACGTCAAGGGACTAACACAGCTTCCTAAATGAACAAAGACTAGTACTAGAAGAGTTACATTTTAAAAAGCCAACATTGTTTGAGTAAATTTCAAAGATTTTGAAAATAGAAAAATGGACCTACTTTATGACAGAACATTGCTCACATTTACACCTGGCTACCACCTAAGAAATCATGGACCCGGACCTCATTTGAAACTAACAAAACTCCAACCCCTTTCCAATACTGAAGAAAACTATAGCAAACAGTATTCCCCCACCTCAAGTATGTATTTCTTTATAGCATATGGTTTAAATTTAGCTTCCCATCATTATATGCTATTTGTATTTTTGCTTAAGAAGAGAAGCTTTGTTTTTAAAGTACATTGTTCCTGATACTATATGCTTATCATTCATGTTGATAAGACAAGAAAAAAAAAGTAGTATTTTCTGGTGTGGTACTTAGATTCTGCTGGTTCTAAAGTACATACTAATTCACAGATGGGCTTTTTTCTGTTTTTTCCACCCATGTATATTCATTACAGTAATTTCAAATAAGATATTTTGAAATTGCTAACTAATTACACCAACAAGCTTCTGACCCTTTCAGGAAGTTGCAGTTACACTATTATATCACTGTGGCCATAATTTAAGGGTGCAGATATTTCACAGCCTTTTTTCTTTCAATGGAAAAAAAATTAGAATTGTACTGGAAGACTGGTAAATTATATACCTCAGTTCACGTATGTGTAACCTTTACATTGCAATGCCTCTTGACATGCCTTTAATCTGGCCAATTCAACTTTTTTGGGTATCAAAGGGATGTTAAATTAGCTGGGAGACATAAACCCACTCACTGATGTTGTAAACATACAAATATTTTCCTTGATTTGTTATCATCTGTCTATATCCTATACTCAATTAGCCTTAAGGTCAAAGATGCATATACACTGCATGGAACGAATCAATATTTCCTGTATTGTCCTCACTTATCTGTTCATGTTTTGATGAATGGCCAGCAACTGTCTAATGTAAATCGGTATAACTGAACTATTTGTGTATGCATGACAAGTCGGTAGTTAACTTCAAAGCAAAGGTCGTTGGTTTAACAATGGAGACTCAAAAACTGTCTGCATTACCTATTCTTCGTCAGGGAAAAACCCATGCTGTGATAGTAACCCTCACTGAGTTACTTTCAACTACAAATACTGTATCATGGGAACAATCCTGCTATCTCTGATTCATTTCTGGACTGCTTGAACTCTGGCAGGGAGAGTTCCAAGCATATGAACAGAGATTCCTAGAACTGATTTTTGGGAAGCCCTGAGGATTTATGAAAAGGATTCTAACAGACTCTGAATCTATGTTTTAATCTCTTCAATAACTCATTTATTTTCTCAGTCAATTAATCTTTGGTTAGTTTACTAAGGAGTGGCTAACAGCTGTTTTTGGTGAGACTTGGGGTGAGTGACTGGTCCTTTAGGACTAGAAGAGCCTAATGTGTGGTGGTTTTTGCGTTTAATAACCTTACATCATACAATCCAGGTTGTCTAGGTGATTATAAGGGACTGGAATGCTAAGGAGGCTGTATGTGACTCCTTGGTAAAACGAATATAGTGATCCAGAGGTACGCTTTTGTTACTGGCTTGGTAAAATCTAACTGTAGAATATACCATCAGTTTGGGTGTGTCTGTCCTGTTCTCTGACAGCTTCTCCTGAGTTTGGCATTCTTAGCTGTGACCCACTCTAGGCACCATGACAATATCTATTCTTATTTTTCATATAGTTTGAGAAGGTTTTTTAAAGCATGCCATTAGAGTTCAAGTAGATGAAGTGGCATTCTCACAGATTGATAATACAGGGCAAGCAATTCTGGCTATTCAGTATTTGGCTTTTCAAAGCCACATTTTCAGAACATGGCCACTAACTTAGCACATATAACTCTGCATAGGCACAATTCTGCATTCTATCATTTGACACACACAAATTCTGAATATACCAGTTTTCTCATCCAGGCATGACATTACAAGTGTAAAGATCAGAGTGGATCCTGTTGTGATAACTGGGCCTACAAATTTACCCTAATTCTAACCTCAACTGTAAACTGTAAATGTTACAATACTTTCTATTAACATTTGATGTTATAAGTTAAGTCAAGTAGCTTTCAATAATGAATGTTATAAACAGATGCAAGGGAACCACACAAAGACTAAATTCATCTAAACAAAAAAATGACCCCAAATTTGGATAATAAGCCTACTCTGCATCTCCAGGAGGTATGCCGAGTTTCAAAGCTAGCCGAGTAACCATGCAGATTTTGGAGCACTTAGACTCATCCTTGAAACACAAAGGGCTTCTCAACCCTAGCTACAGGAGAGTTGGTGCTCCACTATGATTATTAACTAAACTTTTTCATTGTTCTTTTATCTGCAGTACAGTATTGTAATGAGCAGAGTCCTGAGCAGGAATGTTACATCTATAGGAATCACTTAAGGCCCAATTCTGCGACTCACTGAATAGTTCACTGAAGCCAATAACTCAAGTAGTGCTGGACAGACAGAACTTGGTCATTCTGTTTCATGTTGTATAATGCGCACATGGGTATCCTATGAAAAGCAAATATCAAGGAAATTTGCTTTATTTTTATTTTTTTAAGCAGGAACAATCTGTGAAATGTTAATCAGTTTCTATTTGGAAGCATTTTATTTTGTTAGAGATGCATTGGGGGGAAGGGGGGTGGGATTACATATCTGCCTACTTTTGGATCTCTAGAAAAGGCTCCTCCTGTCTTTGGTATAAAAAATAAAGAACACTGCAGTGGAAGAGGCACTATTTCTTTTGAACATGATGTCACAATGAGTTGTTTTCATGTGCACTAGAGCTGAATTAACATTTCTGCTGAAGAGGAACCAACATATTGCCAAGCTTAAAAACACTTACAAAGCAAGCAATTAACAGTGTAATTGCCAAACAAGAGTGTTAATGAAAGATCTTTCTGGGTGATACACAGAATGGAAAAAATACTATAATTATTTGTGAATCAAAAAGTACATAATGTACTTCTGAGCTATTTAACAGTGCTGCTAACCCAAAGTAAGGGTAGCAAGATAGAAAACGGATAGTTACTGATTCAATTTTATGGAAGAATGAGTAATATTCTAAAATTCACTCAATTGTTATTTTAACTAGTGCTTTATACAATATCAGAGTCTACATTTAACTGAAAAAGTATCAAAAAGTTAGGCCACTATCCTGCAACTGGATCCACAAAGGTGGACATCTATGCCCTTATGGCACTCTGTTGGCGTTAGCAGTGTTCTGCACAAGCTCAGGTCTGTCCACAGGGATCCATTTTCAGGATTGAAGCCTACTACTGATTACAGAAATAAGATTGCTGAAGAGGACTTTGATTCTGTATCCTTGCAAGGATGGCTCATAACCTAGTCTCTCATTTTGCACATACAATTTTCCATGCACAGACCTTTCTCACAATACAAGATAAAAGACACAACTGCATTGTTGCTATTCACTTTAAAATCACCTTTGAAAACTAAGTATTTCAGTTACATTTGAAGTTAGAACCTTACCTCCTCCTTTAAGCATTTCCGCATCTTACGGTCAAGGTCATTGCAGTGGCCAAAAAATCTCAAAAAGGTGTGCTAAATAGTTATGGGAGAGAAAACACAATTTGCCACGTTATATAATTCAAAGTTTCTGCTTGAAAAGCATTACAGCATCTTAGAAATTTATTTGTAGCACATATCGTGTTCTATTCTTCCTTTCACTGCCTCTTTTGCAGAAGTGTGCTCAGTTTCAAGAGAATTTATTCTATCTAAAAATCAGAGCTACTTCTATGGAAGCGCTGTTACTCAGTTAGGGCCCAAACTTTGATGGAGCTTACCCTTCTGTTCACTTTAGTGGGAGTTGTTCAACATGTGTTAGGAGGCACTCAACAGATTGCTGGATCAGACTCTTAAATAAGATATACAAATTGAAGTCAGACACGTAGCTTATTGACAACATATTTAAAGCATGTACTTATTAACTTTAAGGCCAATTCTGTAACCTTTACTCACCAAACAGTATAGCTAGTTTCAGTGGAACTGCTCATGTGTGTAAAAGTCTCTGGAACAGATTCTTCCGACTAGAGAGGTTTGCAACCATTGTGGAGGGGATGTGCTCAATCCCCAGAATAAGGCACAGTGTACACTGCTTTTCCTTCACAGCTCTAAGAGGTAAATCCAGAACTAGTTTCAGATTACACTGCATACTATCCTAGCCACATAAGAATGTACTGCTTGTCCAAAATATCTGAAGCTGCTATACAGAGGGAGACTGGTACTACAGAAGTGGACACAGCCCAAAATAGAAGAGAAGGTAAGCCCCTCCAACCTACCGTTCAGATCAGCCCTAATTTCCCATTTCACCAAGCCCGTGACTTGAGACTGCATTCACTCTGGTTAAGAGTCACATCACAGCAATTTCTGGGGCTTCATATATATTTAAATCTTATCCCATTTCTAAGATACTGATGGGGAAAATATGGCCATTGTTCTGATTGACTCTCTATAGCTATCTTTCCCAAATAAGTCAAGTGTCTGCCATGAAAGTATGGCATCTAAAGTAAAAACTTTTTGAAGCAATGTCACATCAAAGTGCATTGTCCAAAAACATGCCTGCACCCCTAAAAGTACCATTTTCACAGAATGATAATCAAGATGACAGTACCAAGTGGTTTGGAGTAGAATGCTATATAAGGCCTTGGCTACACTTGCAAGTTACAGCGCAATAAAGCAGCCCCAGGCACCCTAGCTCACTCCCCGTCCACATTGGCAAGGCACATAGAGTGCTCTGACTCCGCAGCTACAGCGCTGCTGGTACTCCACCTTGGCAAACGGAATAACGTTTGCGACGCTCCCACTGGACCGCCGTGGCGGCAGTGTGAATGAGGTGTTGCATTACTTTGCTGTCATCAGCCTCCAAAAATGTCTCATAACCCCTTTAAGTCAAGTGGCCACTCCTGTCATTGTTGTGAAATCGGCTGCAGGAATGCGGAAATGCCCTTTCAAAGCTCCATTTCCGAGAAGTCAGCTGCTTATCAGCTCCAAGAAAAAGCAAACATTTACTGTTTGCTTTGAGTGTGTGTGTAGGGGGGGGTCCTGAACTTAGAAGACAGCATGCGGACACACTCTCAGCACTCCAAAAACTCACCCTCTCTCCCGCCACATACACACAACATACTACCTGTCACACCCCACCCCACCCATTTGAAAAGTACGTTGCAGTCACTTTCATGCTGGGATAGCTGCCCATAATGCACCGCTCCCAATGCTGCTGCAAGTGCCACAAATGTGGCCACACCAGTGCGCTTGAAGCTGTCAGTGTGGGCAGACTGCAGTGCTTTCCCTACTGCGCTCTGCGAAGGTGGGTTTAACTCACAGCGTTCTACATCTGCAAGTGTAGCCATGCCCTAAGACACCCAAATTACTCAAAAACCTACAAAAACTCAGATTCAAAAATACTTGCAACTATAGGCTAGACTGAGTCTGCTTAGTCCACCTTGTGCAGAACACATCCATAGCAAAATAGAATGTGAAACAAAAAACAGTACTAAAGGGTTTGGTACACAGAGATGGCTCTAAAAAAGACTGGCCTTTAGTGTAACTCCCTTTATACCCCAACTTGCTTATCCACGCCATTCAATATGGAGGTGCCATAAGGAGCACAGAAACTGAAAAAGTATGGTGAAGTCCACAGTATTTTAATGAAGAGCAATACACCTCTGCTGAAGTATGCATATATTAGCCTGTATGTGTGGTATACAGAGACCATGTTAAATGTTGTTTTCAATAAATCAGGCTAGTAATTAGTTTTACAAAAATCAGCTTCTATGAAGAAAAAGTGTTGACTGTTGAACTCTAAGCTATTTACAATAGAAACCAGACACTTACTTCTCGTTTAAATTGTAGTAAATACTTTTATTTGCATTCCTGTGACTTATAAGCAAACATATGATTTACACATATGTGGGGTGGGATACCATTAATGTGTGTGTGAAATTTCAGCCAGAGTTACAAATTTCAGAGTTACAGACTCCTGGGAATAGGAAGGGGTTAATGAAGATGCTGACAGACACTTTACTGTAGCAGTGCTACAATTAATTAGTTTATACCTCTCTGTACTTAATAGGAGGACATCAGATAGCACCACACACAGCAATTGCATGTGATAAGCCCTCCCTCTCCCCAATTTGTACTCTACTACAAGCAAATCATGTTTTAAGAGAACATTTTCATTTTAACTAGTACAGACTTTGTTTAATTCTTAACAGAATATATCCTATATCTGCACTTCGATTTTTGTGTGAGCTCTCATGCTAGCCTTACTCCATTCTTCCCAAGGTGCAATGCTGCAAGCTATCTACTCAACATGAATATTCTGCAGAGCACTTAAGATGCTGTAGTTCACTCACACCATCACCTAAAGTCTCTTCCTTACATATAAACATTTGGTTCATGGGGTTTCTAACTAAGAAATTTAGTTGACAGACAGAATTGATTGAATAAATTTGGAATGGTAGGATTTCCACAGAGCCCTATTTAGAGGGAGGGAAGAAATTTGAAAATAAGTGTGTTATGCTACCATACCCGCCACCCCATCTAGCCATAACGTAATCCCTTTAGCAAAATGAGTTATCTTTATTGTGAATCACGTGAACATACCAATAGCCAACCCTCCCTGACTCCATCCTGCAGATTAAGTAAAATATGAATGGGGTCTGACTATCACAAGTGAACACCTCCACACACAAATGGTAAGAAAATTCATAGGTCACGACTGCAATTGTTACCCTTAACTCAGCCCCTTTATGTTTAGAACGGGACATTACAGCTTACCTCACCATTATAAAATACCACAACAGCAAACAACTCATCACACAGTATAAAAGGGCCAATATTTAGCACATAAATTAAGCCTTCGCAGGGATGTAAATTTGTTTTTGCGCAGTAGTGCATTATTATAGCACTAGATAGTTGTTTACAGTATGTCAAAATAGACAATATTTTACAAGTACAAAAATGTTATAGATTTACATTTATATTTAGATACAGTGCATCATCCAAGTGCAAACGTGCTTACTGTATATATGTACACACATGGACACTGATTATCTTCCAGAGGCTTTAGTCTGCCTGAATTAGAATTCAAAATTCATTTTTTACAAGTAAATATTACACTCCTCTTGGTAAAAGTCTTTTAGTATTAGCAACCATTTTTTCCAGTATGAGCAAAAGCTAAATTATTTCTAATGAAGTAGCACAGAAATATTCCCATGCAGACACACTGATTGTCAAAGTTTCAGCCCAAATGTTTTACAACTTCTGTACAACCATACCTGCCCATTTAGAAATCCAAGCATTATTTTGCAGTTAGTACATTTTAAGAATGAAACAAAAGAAGGCTTTGAAAAAAACAAAACGAATACACAAATTTGGCTATAACATGGTAAAACAGTGCTCCGGGGGAGGGGGAGGGCTGCGCACTCCGACAGACCAAAGTAAGTTCGAAATAACATGGTTTCACCTAGAACACAATAAAAATTTTTGGCCCCCCGAGGATAGAGGTTCAACTACTAACCAATGTCGATTTTTTGACATGGCACAAAACATACTACAAAACTTCAGCACAGATTCATATTTTTGTATGTCTGTATATACTTTTGATTGAAACACAATACAGTAACTCCTCACTTAACATCATCCCGGTTAACACTGTTTCATTGTTACATCACTGATCAATTAGAGAACACAATCATTTAAAGTTGTGTAGTGCTCCCTTATAACTTTGTTTGACAACCACCTGCTTTGTCCCCCGCTTGCAGAAAGAGCAGCCCGTTGCAGCTAGCTGGTGGGGGCCTGGAACCAGGGTGGACCGGCAGTCTCCCATCAGCTCCCCTAAGTTCCCTGTGCGGCAGCTGCCAGCAGGCTATCAATTGCCGGGAAGTTCAGGTGTCCCTTCCCCCACTGTCATGCGCTGCTCCTGCCCTCTGCCTTGGAGCTGCTCCCAGGAGCCTCCTGTTTGCTGTGCAGAGGGAGGGGGCGGCGGGGGGGGGGGGAGGGGGGGGGGAGGAGAAGAAGGGTACTAATGTCAGAGTGTCCTCATCTGGCTCTTGTACCTCATCTTCACAGAGCTGGGGGTGGGAAGGAGGGGGACACAATAGGGCTCAGGATGGAGGGAACTTGCTGGCAACAGCTGCTGTCTGAACTTGATGATCTACTTAAAAAGGCAGTGTACTTAGAGTAGGGTCAAAGTACTTAAAGGGGCAATACATGCCTCTCTCACACACACGGTGTGTATCTCTGCCTCTCTCTGCCATGCTGTTTCCCCTCCCTCCATTCCTGCTGCCTTGTAGAGCATGAGGCTACATTAACAATGTGTTAACCCTTGAGGGCTCAGCCGAGTGCTAGTTCATCATTTAGCAGCAAGGCATTCCCTGGGAAATATCCCACCCTCTTCCGCCCTCTCAACCAAGCTTCAGAATCATCATTACTGGTACAAAAAAATTCCCTGGAACCTAATCCCCCATATTTACATTAATTCATATGGGGAAACTGGATTTGCTTAACATCATTTCGCTTAAAGTAGCATATTTCAGGAACATTACTACTACGTTAAGCGAGGAGTTCCTGTATTAAAGGTAATCTCAGAATGTAGTAGCAGCACTATATATTCTCAGACTTATTTAATTAAAGCATGTAAGTGTGTGCTAGGTGCCTCACAACATAGATAAAGATTGCATGCTCCCTTCCCGGAGGTGCTTACTAATTTCAGACACAGTGCAACAAGGAGAGTTACAAGGCAGAGAAAAAAGAACAGGGGTAACATCAATAAGATGATGTGCTTACTCAGTGAAGGCTAGTGTATAGCATGAAGGAATAACAAAGCGATCTTTAAACATATAATTAAGATACGGGATTTATTTTATTTCCTGTAGGCATCATACAAGGATTGAGTCGTCAGGAGGGATTTTGTGGAAAAAGGGGAACGGCCTCATGGAGCGGCTTGGGAAGGTCATTGTATTTGTGACTCTGGGGGAATTCCAGACAAACAAAATTAAAATTGTGCAAAATTCTACATATTTTATTTGTCAAAATAACACAATGTAATCACTCCAGTTTCAATTGTTTTGGTAATTTATTTCAAAATACCTGTCAGTAAGTATGTCAACAATACAGACAACAGCAAAAAAGATTCCCCCAGAAGTAGAGAGTTAAAGAAACACCTACAAGTCATTTCTAGTGGTGGGGTGCTGGAGAGGGCTGTGTGGGTCCCCCAGAGCCCAGACACCTGCACTCCCATCCCATTAGAGCCCAGCTGCAGGGCATCCCCTGGCCCAGACACCCACAGCCCCTTCCCCTGGAGCCGAGCCACATGGCACCCTCCAGCCCAGAAACCACCACCTCCACTCCACAGAGTGCAACTATAGGGCAGCCCCCAGCCCAGACACCAGCACTCCCAGAGCCTTTACTCCTCCCAACTTCTTTACCATCTCTCCAGGGGACATGGTGTGGTGCAGCCCTGCCCTTCCTCACCCTTTGCCAGAGCTGGCTGGGTCCCCCAAGCCCTCTCCCATCCCAGGAGAATGAGGATCAAAGAGCTCAAAGAGCGTACAGCCCCCAGCACCACCATGCTGGGTGCTCCACTCACTGCAAGCTGCGTTCTGCAGAATCCAGCAGCCCTTAGTGGTGGCCAGAAATTCTGCGGGGAAATCAGGGAATTCTGCAATATTCTGCATTGTGCAGTGGTGCGGAATTCTACCAGGAGTAAAAATTTGTGTAGAAGAGCTGCAAGAAAGTATGGAGACAGCTGTGTGAGAGAAGTGGACAAAATGGGCCCCAAAGCTGGCAACACTGGCAGAACAGACAGTGACAGCAGTACGTGAAGCCTGCAGTAGCTGAATCTAGTGCCTATCTAGATAAAGGCAGAGCAACATGTGGGGAAATATTCAGAAAGAAAGGGATAAACCAAAGAATCTATGAAAGAAAGCAAACCATCTCAGCAAAAATATATTATTTTAATGGGAAAAACAAATAAAGCCGAAAAAAAGATTAGAGGATGACTATTGTCAGTCCTCTATGGGGAGCACAATGAAAAAGTGACCAGAAAAAGTGAAACCAGTGAAGAAGAAACTGCATGCCACAAGATGTCTGGACATGTTCTCTCCTCAACAAACTTCATGCTCTTTCAGATTCATCTCCCCTAGTATATGTTTCCATAGATCTAGTATGAAATATTAACGGGGAGCAAGACATTGATAGGAAATTACTCTGTCTGCTTCTGGATATTGCAAACAAAGAGGGGGGGAATGAGTAACATGAAGCTAGGATAAGAAAAATGTTTCACATGAAACTTCACAGTTTCTCTTTAAGACTGCTTGCCTAAATTATTCTTGTTTCACAAGTGAACCTTTTCAGGTAATGTGCACCTCACTTCAGTTTGAAAGATGCTATTGTACATCCACAGTATTATTTTATAATATATGTTCGCTACATGCTCTGGAAACTCAGGAGTGAGAGCAAGCTAAAAAAGCAGAATTATTCTTTCCCCTCTCTTCCACAGGCAATCAAATTTACTTGTCAAATAAGACTGATTATAGAACATATCTTGTTAACCTCTAAATGTGTAACATTTCAGCTTCACTGTAATATGAAAAGGCTGTAGTCATAAATGACTAACTGATAATTCAAAGAAAAGGAACAGTTCTATTAGAGCTGCAAGAAAGAGCTGGATGTAAGTGTGTATGCATTCTACCAAATTAAAGCCAAGTTTGTTAGCCATCTGCAGCATAATCAGAAGGAAGTGTCATGCTTCTCGCTGCAAAGGCAAAAAGAGATCAAACAGTTGTCCAAAGGGTGCAAGAGAGGCAACACCTCAACTCTCAAAAGTGAGACTATGCCTGCTGAATGTGTGCACTTGAGATATTTCTCTTCTGGTGCAGCATCCTGCCAGGGACTTCATTTGGACAAACAGTAATGAATCCTGCTCTTAAGACTTATAAGTATACCATCCGCAAGACCAGCTGAGACACAGAACAGCAAAGGAAAGCTCCAAAAATAGCAAGAGTGACAGGATGACAGACCTGAAGTTAATGTAAAGAAACTCCCCTGAAAGTATATTATTTCACTTGGAGCCAACCCTTTATGAAAAGTTAGAGGAGAATTTAGAAGGTCTCAGACGATATGAAATTGATGAGAACAGATGAGGTAATTATGAAGACATCAGATTTAGTCAACAAGTATAAACATTTTGAAATCAACTTGTTTTTATAGATTCAGAGAATGATTGAGGTAAATCTGAAATCCTGGCTTCAAAGCATGGAGTTAAACAGCTTATCGGACCAAGCATGTATCACCAAATTAATGGATATTGCTGACGAAGACATGCAATAGAAAAGTAGGGTATATTCTTTAGTCATAACTTGGCAGGGAATTTGACTTACACTTGTTTGAGACTTTCGTCTTGGTCTCTCTTACAATTATTTATCAAATTTCAAGAAACATTCAGAAGAAATGCATTGTCATGCTAAGCTGAGATGGCTCTCAACTAGACCTTTACATGATCTTCTTTCATATCCCATGGAGTCTTGTATTCGCACTAGAGACTGATTATGTTCATGACAACTTCTTGAATTCTGAGATTTTCCTTACATTTTAAAGTATACTTTGTTGACATGTTTTGGGATCCACTATCTATATAATATCAGTGGATTTCAAGTTTAGTGAGAGCTATTATATTTAAACTCCTTGAAGCTAAAGCACAGCAATGGATATTGTGTCAGAGAAATTAAATTCCAGCTTGAAAAGAAATGTTACTGCTTTAAATCTAGTTAACATGGAATCTGCAAAGAGAGTAAAATGTCAGCTTTTTTATGGGTCAACCTACGGAAATTCAGTTTTTCCAGGATGGGTGTCACTCTCCTAATAGTGAAGTGCTTGTAAAACCATGTTCTATAGCTGACATCTGCAAGAAATACAGGCCTTTTTAAAGCTCTCACTTGGCACAACAATAGTTTACCTTTCGAAAGTGTCTAAGGTAACACTGTACAAATAGCATGCTTGACAGCTTCTATTCAATAAATATGAACTTAGTACAGTAGACATGTTTCAGGTCAGCAATGAAATGCATTTAACTGAGTTCTGTGGAGATGTTTTCCCACACTGCCCAATTCAAGTTATCACTTTTAAGAGTACTGAATTCAGCTACATAGAAGCATATACTCATGGCGATTTAGTTAAGTATTGGCCAGAGTTTTCAGTGACGCAGTCACTGAGGGTAAAGTCAGTGAAATCTGACATTCCAAAGTAAGATATTTCAATAAATTATTTTAAAGTTTAGATAAAAAACATCCTTTCCTTATGACTGAACTGTCTGTGACAGACATTTTCTCTTCATAGCGGAAACTCTAGAGTGTGCAAACCTCTCTTTTCATAGTTATGCACAAAGCTGAAAGAACCAATTAAGTCCTCCTTCACCCAAGGAGAACTTGTCTTTCAATCAAACCAAGAACACATTCTGAAAAAAATATAATCCTTTGCATCAATTTATTACCACTACTCTTAGTCTTTTAGTAGCTTAAATAGGCAATGAACCCATTCAAATCACTGTTGCCAAGAAGTTCAAGTAGAAGAGCATATTCAAATCAAGTCCTTTCTAAAGTTCATGGACAGTTTACTAGGCATATTGTGCCAACCTATACAACATAAAATTTTAAGAGGAAAGCAGATTAACGATAATTCCAACAATGAAAAGAATACAACAGGATTCTCTGGTCAAAGCTGATTAGCCAAATCAGTTTACACACCACTAGGCAGAACAAACCAAACTCATTTTCTTCTCTCTCACCCCTTTCACCTGCATGCTATTTACAGTATTTTATTTAGGTGATTACAAAATCCAGACATTAGGATTCTGCAGTGTCTAAATAAAAATGTGTTTTGGTTTTACTTCTACTTTCCTATTAAATGTGAGCAGCTATCATTTTATTGGCAACCTCCTTTGATATTGCTGACGTTGATACGGAGAGGAACTCCCTATCCTGGTTTAAGGTATTAGGAATCTGGTTAGAATCCTACTTGCTTTTAATTAACTTGGATGAGGAAAACTGTATGCCCATGCAACACCTCAGACTACCCCTAGATCATTTAAACTGCACAGACAAATGAGGCTGCAGAATTTGGAGGAAATGCAGAGAAGATACCCTGGACATTCCATTCCTATTTAAGAACTTGCAGCTGTTCTAGGCAAAGCTCCCTCATGATAATTCAAGAGTTTAGAGAGAGCACAGGAACAGAAGATTTAGAGAGAGCATACTGTGGTCAAGTAGTACTATGTGAGAACTTGAGTAACAGATTCCAGTGGATGAGGGCTTTAAACTGATGAGCAGGGACACAAATGAAATGAAGTTGGGACAAATGGCTGTCTTTAACAGCAATTATCTGTTCCTACATGCAGTATAAAGGCAAAACTTGTATAGATATTAATGAAGTGTGCCCTTTAGTACTGGAAGTTATCCTCTAAAGGGCTGCTAGAGAAATTGGGCTGACTATCTAGATTGTGAATGAAAACTAACCTCTCGTGTTTAATGAGCTAAATTATGGAGGACATGACTCACATTACTTAATAAGTAGTTTGGGATGATATTGCCCATGGAATTGTTCAAGTTCCCATAAGGGCAGAGTTAGAGTTATGATAATGTCAAAGAGTTTACTACACAACCCCCACTCAACATATGAAACAGCACAGTGCACATTTGGGCACCAACAGAAAGTTTTCAGCACAAGTAAATTTCAGGTTCTCTCTATTTTAAACGGCAGATTGAAGCAATAATCCAAAAAAGGAAAAGTTACCAATTTTTGTAGTTTTTAGAGTGTATAGTTGCCACAACATTGTTTATAGAGACTCTACAGCCTGGTAACCTATTCCCAAAGGGCAAGATTCTGATCTCTTATTCATGGTGAGTAATACCTTTATCATGTGAGCAGTCCCATTGAACGCAAAGGAGCTATCTGTGGAGTAAAACACCCTGAATAAAGCTATTATCAGAAGGAATTTATCAGAATCTGGCCCAAAATGCTTGAGTCAGACGTCCGTGTCATCACAAAGGAGGCCATTCCTTAGTTTATTTTCATAGTGGAGAGAGATGACAATCTCATCTGTCCTCATTTTGGTGCAATTAAAACATGTGCAAATTATGTACAGCGTATTAATCTGTAAAATATTCCTGTCCATTTTGCTTAATCTTTGTGTGATTGATTTACAAGTAAACCAAGATACACCACCAAACAGGAGAATGGTTGCACAAACTTACAACAAAAAAATCCCTATATACACTATATCCCAAAATACGCTATAACAAAATTGCTTGCACTGGACAGTATGTATTGTTTAGGGCAAACAAGGCCAAAGAACCTGCATGGAGTAGCTGTTGTCCCCTCACTAAACCTCTGACAGCAAGGAAGGACATATGGATGAGTCCAGATTTCCTAGCTCGAACTCATTTTCAGGAGGAGATCACACTTTTTTATTAGCTTTAATTAAAATATGTACTTATAAAGTTTGAAGTACTCGTGCCTTTTATTGTGAACTAGTGTCTTACTATCTTGAAACATGAGAAAGAAATTCAATGAGCAGGGTTTTTAAAGTAACCACAAATTATATATGGTATGTACAGCTGAAACAGAGTAACCAAAAGTTCTTTCTATATTTTAAACTTTCAGTAATATTGTAATGATTTCACATAATTTATGGCATCTTAAAGACATATGAACCCAAAAGAATGTCAATGGAATAGTCCCACACTCATCTATTGACAATGTACCATGAATTAAAACTATTCCACTAATACTTCATATCTGAAGGACTTCAAGACTCAATAGGATTGTTATATAAAGGCTCAGACCTTTCATTCTCAATTACAGGTCTACCAACACCACTTTACAAAAGTGGCCCTTGACCATTTAAATACAAATGGCTATTTATCAGTTCTTAAATGGGAGTGCCTATTATGCCTCTTCACATCTTAATACAAGTGCTGACATGATGCAAACATTAATTTTTGTCCATCAGAACATCATGTTCTGACATGGCATTATACTCACACTGCTAGTAAAAAACACTTAAAACTAAGCTGTACTTAAGATATTTTGTTGTGATTTATAAATCACAGCCATTTAAAAAAACTTCTGTTGATTAAATGATCAAATTGAAAATCAGATTTATCCAAATATTTTGTACGTACTAGAAATATAAGTAACATCTAGGGACTACAACTAAAACTAGTTGAACAAAAAAAAAAATCTAGCAGTTTGCTTTCTACACTTGATTAATTGCTTAGTCAATTTCACCATTTCCCTTCAGTGTTCTTTCAGAGTAGATTAAGGTTCTTATCAGCCTTAATTGTGATCCCAATATCTTCTATGTTACTAGTCCAATTCAAGTTTACGCAGTTTTAAATTTAACATTTTTACTTCTGAAGCTATTTAAAAATTCTAGTAGAAACATTAAAGGAAAGGAGATCAATGAATTTAGTAGTTTCAATAAATTCTAAAGCAACAGATTCCATGAAACATCATATTTGAATCTTAATGAGCCAACGTTTTGCTCATTAAGATTCAGTATTTAAATTTACTCTTTGTCCTAGTAAAAACAATTGAAATTAAATTGACTTTTTATGTCTTGATATAGAAATACTTCTGCATGCAACACTGATTTAGAGTAAAACCAACAACTGGGAAAATAATTTAGCAATGATATAGCATACAGCAGATACATTATTTAGTTTTTGAATACAGAGGATGAATACAAACGTATTCATTCTTCGACATTTAAGATTTACAGCACAGACAATGAAAATGTAAAGAGTTTTTCCAAGTAGGTGATCTCAACTTTCTACTTGCTTGAAAAAATGAAAGACCTCTGAGCCACTTCACAGAAATGTGCTAGATTATATATTTAGATGGTGCTGGTTGATCCATATTAAAAATATAGAAGTCTAACAGCAGGTCTCATTGAAATCCCAGCAACTGTTTAAATTTTCAACTCTCCACACAGTGGGTGTCAGGCACTCTGCATTTTCTTATCACTTTCAATACGCCTAGAGCACCTACTTTCAAACAAACAGACTTAACTATCTGTCTCCTGGATGGTTGGAATATGGTAGGTTTAGTGCATGTGTGACAGATGGGAGGAAGAACAGCTCATGGTTGTTCTGCCTGAAGGGGAGATGTCACTTTATGACGAAATAATATTCTCACTAATATACTGACACTCAATTCCCACACACAACTTGTTTTACTTTTCAAAACTCTTACCTCTTTGTGACACTCTTTGAGCAGACTGATAACTAGGTTACATTCTTCACTGTGCAGGTGAGGAGACAAGTCTGGATGCATCTTGAGTTAAGGGTAGCTTGTGCAGTTCATGGACTACAATTTGAAAAATGTTCCACCTGCAAATATTAACACATGAAAAGTTCATCTTAAAGTCTAACACATCTCCACTTAGGAAGTCCTTGCAGTTCACTAATAGAAATAACTTAATTTTAATCAAAACCAGAACATAGTGACAGCCCAATTTGTTTATTTAGTTTATAATTTGATTTAACAAAGTAGGCAGTTAAAAATGAAAATGCAGCATATGCCTCTGCCTTTCTGTTATTCATTTATGGACTGCCTACATGATTAAAGTTAAGCACATACTAAAGAACTTTGTGGGATCAAGACCCCCTATGTGTTTATGGCATTTGGGAGTTGAAGATGATATAATCTTTCTCCTTGCTGCTGTCCATTCCTCCTCCATTTTCTAGCTTCTTTACTAGAAGGTAAAAAATAAAACTATGATCTATTTTCACTACACGTCCACTACCCATGTGGTTATAGGGCAGTATACGTCACCTGGTATTTGTACAGTACTTGGAATCACTGGCTTTTTTATTTGTGCCTACGTATCTGAGTTAAAATGCAAAATTTAATTAACTGATCTTGACTGACTAGAGATGGTGGTGGTGAAAAGGGTCAAATTTCAAGTAGCTAAGTCACACTGATATGCTTTGGAAGCATGTCCCTGTACTTCACTCAGAATTTTGGCTACGCAACACCCACTGCTTTAACAGGAATAACAAAATAAAGCCTTATGCAATACTTTTAAAATTTATCCCATGGGGTTAAAAAACACACAAAAGCAGAAAAATTAAGGCCAAACAGTCATCCTTAATAACTATTGTATCTGGAAGTTTTGCAGTGCATATGGTATTTCAGACAGTAGTGTCCTTCAGAAAGCAACATCGTCTTTGTCTTGATCCAGCAGAGAAGCCCATAATCCCCTGTTTCGATTACACTGGGTACAGTCCTACATTGTGCTGAGCACCTTCAACTCCAATGAAATCACTGGATGTTAACCAAGTAAAAATACTATTCCTTTAGAGATATTAGAGGAAGAGAGTGGCGGGATATGTTGGGGTGCAGGAGCAAATCACTGCATAATACTAGAGAATGCCACACAGTGGCGGGGGGGCATAAATGGGAGAAGAAAAGACAAAGAAACTGAAGAAGAGGTAGAGAACACAACATGAGAAAAGACAAAAAGCCAGTTATGGTGGTATCAATCCAGCACCTTTTAATCATTTCACAGATTGAATAAAATAGATAAAAGTCTAAGATTTAAAAGTATCTGAAGAAAGATTAGTGAGCAAAACCACATACATCCAGAAGGGTGCTAGCATATCAAAATAGAAACGAGCTTTACCCTTTGGTGGACACAGACACATTCTGATTTTGTTTAGCAACTACAGTACTACAAAAATGTACTTGGTGATTAAGAAAAAGTCACATCCCATAAAATACTGCATATTCAATTTAAAATTTCTTGTTAATTATAAAATAGTTAAAGGAATCTTATTAAGGCCACACTTTGGGTTTTGTTAAAGTGCAGTAACAAAATCTAATATTAATAGAAATGCTCAGTGATTAATTTTAATTTAATGAACAGTTTTGGGAAGGGAATTTAAATATTACCTCAAACTGCTTGCAATCCAAATGAACAGTGTCATGCTAACAAAAATAACAGTAACAATCAGCTTTTTTGTCTAGAGTGCAAACGAAAGAGCAAAATGATTAACACAAGTTATATTTGTAAGCTTTTCAGTTCTAACCATTCCCTTTAACATAGCTACCGCCTCTCACAAGGGTGGATTAACTATGCCAACAGAAGAAGTTCTGTCAGCGTAGCAATGTCTTCTCTAAAGCGCTACAATAGCACATTGTTTTAAGTATAGACCTGTCCTAATAAATAAAATATTTATCATATCTTAGCTAAAAGTGTCTTCTCTCTTAGTTACTAAAATTACAAAAAGAGAGTTAATATATTACATTTGACTACAGTTATGTTTATAACTTGGCACTTAGCAGCACTTTTTTCCTTCAAAGTGCTTGACAAACATTACTTACATCAAAAAACTTCAATTTTTAGAGGCTAAAGTTTGCAGCAAGTAGTAAATATCAAGATCATATTTGCTACATAAATGTGTATAATAGGAAAAAAGACAAGATTTCTAGAGAGGTTACATGACAGGATACTAGCTCCACTCCAAGACATGTAATCATCTGAGTTCATCTTTGACAAATCCCCAAAACAACAGGGAAACTAAAAATAGAAACACACAGTGAATTAACAGGTAGCAAGTGTTATTCAAGTGGTAACTAAGGGCTTGACTACACCACGCAGCTTTTAATGACAAGGCTGCATCGACACAGCCTTGTCACTAGAAGTCAGTATGTGTAAACGCTCTTTGTCAGCACTTCTGCCAACAAAATACTTCCAGCCCCTCCGAGCGTTAAGCTTTGTCGGCAGGAGCATTCCACGTTCACATTGCCACTTGCATTGGCAAAACTTTTGTCTTTCACGAGGCGGCTTTTTTAAGTACCTGTGAAAGACAAAAAAGTTTTGTCAACAATTTTGCAGCGTAGACATATCCTAAGCTTCATTATCATCTACCCTATTTGCACAACACACTTTGATTAAAGGTGATCTAAACAGCTGACAAACTGAAGTCAAATACATAATCCACTGACTGAAGTTCTCTATTTAAAAAAATAGTTCATTGCTTATTAGAATGATCTGGTCCATAAAATGCTACAAGGAAATACAAACTAGATCATCCCCATTCTAGAAAGAGGCTTTCATGTCACTTCACACTTTAAGAAATAAATGTTGATAACTGCTGTTCCTACTGCACACTATTCAACAGCCAGAAATTTGGCAAAGCACATGAAGCTAAATTAAACTTATGTCTACACTACAAACATTTGCTAGTATAGTTACATCAATTGGGGATGTGAAGAGGTTTGATCCCTGACATAGCTGTGCTGGCAGAAGCCCCTAGTGTAGGCACAGTTATACTGGCAAAACTATACTTGTACTGGTATAGCTTGTTTTGTTTGGGGATAACAATATAAACTATACCAGTGAAAGTGCAGCTTTGCAAATACAATTGCGTCTACACTAGGAGGGCTTTGCTATATAGCATATCAGTATAGCTGCACCACTGACCTGCTCCATGAAGAGACATGACCTAACACCAAAGATAAATAAAGGGGCTTCCTGGTATGTAGCAATGTGTCTCAACTGGCCTGCTCACCTTTGTGTGCACTCCACACACTGCTGTCATGATATTATTTAGAAGGTGTCTTGTATCAAAAACTAGTAACTCACTGATCATTAGTATTCTCGCATGCTGGAAAATATGCCCCTCAAATGTATTTGGCAGACAGTGCCTAATCCCAGTGGGTCCTAGACAAAGCAATGTTGTTTTGCAGGCTTGACTACAGTCTCCAATGTAAATGAAGGTATGACCTCAGACAATGAAAAGCACATTCATATGTAAGGTAAAAAAAAAAGCCATCAGGCAAGCAAGTGGGGAAGATGATCACTTAGGCTACGTCTTCACTACCCGCCATATCGGGGGGGTAGCAATCGATTTCTCAGGGATCGATATATCGCGTCTCATCTAGACACAATATATCGATCCCCGAACGAGCTCCTGTTGACTCCGGAACTCCACCAACGCGAACAGCGGTAGCGGAGTCGACAGGGGGAGCCGCGGACGTCGATCCCGCGCCGTGAGGTAGGGAACTCGATCTAAGACACTTCAACTTCAGCTCCGTTATTCACGTAGCTGAAGTTGGGTATCTTAGATCGATCCCCTCCCCTAGTGTAGACCAGCCCTATATCTCAATGGGGTTGGTGACTGGACTCACAAGAAGCCTTCCTGCCTCGTGGAACAGGGTCAGTAAACTCTGGGAAGATATAAGCAAAGGCAAAAGTCATTTTATCCTTCACCTTTCAGACAAAGTAACCAAGTGCTTTGGTCTCTGAGTTGGATCCTCGCTAAAGACTGGTCAGCCATGCTGGAAGAATGAGTGCTACCACGAGAGGGAGCTGAGCACAGCAGAGAAATGCTTTTGGGTACAATTCTGAGATCCCTCTGCAAAGAGTAATTGAGCAGAGGAAGCCAGAGTGAGACTTTCTTGCTTGTATGGTGGCTGTTGGTGACATGGCTGTGAGTCACAGCTATATAGCATTTAAGGCACCCAGAGTTGCAAGACTGAACCCCTTACTGGCCTGGGTGAATCCCAAAGCATCACACTTCCATCATGGTTAGATTTGCTGAGTAAGTGCCTGACCCCGCAATCAGTTCTTCAAAGAACTCCACATAGGAATAAACATATATACAAGAGTAACTGTTGACAACAGTTGGGACTGAAGGGAATATTGCAAGCTATCAGGGCTAATCTACACTGGCAATGCTAAAGCGATGCCGTGGCAGTGCTTTAACGTGGCTTCTGTAGTCGCGACAGAGTGCTGGGAGAGAGCTCTCCCAGCGCTCTAAAAACAAGGGGCTTAGCTACCAACACTAATGCACTGTCTACACTGGTGCTTTACAGCACTGAAACTTGCTACACTCAGGAGGGGTGTTTTTTCACAACCCTGAGCGCTGAAATTCTCAGTGTAGTTAGAATAGCTACTTCAGTGTTACCTTCGAGCTTTGGCATCTGATGCTGTTACTAACCTTCCCTTCACAAGCAATTACTCAGAACAAAAACTTGTTAACTTGTCTTTAATGCAAGAGGCTGTGCTTAACTAAGGAGGCAACTTCTTTGGGACATCTCCCAGAGAAACAGTACTGCCTAATAAAATAAATAGCAATGACTTCTACCAGAAGCAAAATCTCCACTTAATAAGGATCCATTCAACCAGTGGCAAGGAGTTAATATCTGGTGAACCACCCTTTAACAGAAATCCTAAAATCCAGTCCCTACTAGAAATTGTCATAAAAATGGAGGGACATGAGGTCAAAAGTCATTTTTCAACATCTCCATCCTTAGCTATGTCACTATCACTGCCTTTGATTAAAACTGAAAGGATCTTCAAATATCAAATACTGTTAATCATACGTGTTTTGTTTATTTTAGGTAATTCACTCCCTTGGACATTGAAAACAGAATGTTCAGTCTCATGGTGAGTTACTCCCATTGCAGTAGAATAGCACTCCCTCATTTGGGGCACAAACAACTCATTTTTATGTTTAAAGCCAACCCCTTCCGTCACTATAAATCAAAACATTTATATTGAAGTTCTCTTCATTTAAGTTTTTGACATTTTCTTTTTGAAAGCCACACAGAAAAGCTGAATTTTGGGCCCAAAAGTATCTAGCAGTGTCCCTTTAAGGAGGAAGGAAAGAGTCAGTATTTTATACAATGTGATATTTTATTTAACTTTTAGTTGTCATTTTAAGAAATAATCTCTCCTCTCGCAGAGGCCAGTCACTTAGACCTTGTTTAAACTAAGCTACCCGCGCCCCCTCCCCCCAAGGAATGGCAGAGAATTCTACAATTTTTCAGCTCCAATAGGTATCCTGAGTGAGAATGGTACTCTAAACCATGCTCCAGGCAACCATTGCTGTTCTAACCACTGTATCATCAAAGCTGACATTTTAAGTATCACTAGATGAGAGTTAGACTTTCAGGTTAAACAACAGTGCTTAAAATGATTATGTTCAGCTAAAGTCTTGTCTGCACTAGCGCTTCCACTATTTCTACCAAATGTGCAACTGAACTGGTTATGGGAAGTCTGGGGGCAGAAAGATTAGACACTCACAATCAAGCGAATACACTGCCCAGCAGGGACTCTAAGCCTTAAGGGTGTGTCTACACAGCAAAGAAAAATCCACCAGCTGACTCAGGATCCAGGGACTCAGGCTGCAGCATGGTTTCACTGCTGTGTAAACTTTCAAGCTGGAGCGGGAGCCTGGGCCTTCCACCCCGCAGGATTCTAGAGCCCAGAAGTTTGCGCAGCAATAAAACAGCCCCACAGCCCAAGCCTCAGGAGCCCGAGTCAGCTAGCATGGGCCAGCCATGAGTGTCTCATTGGCGTGCAGACATACCCTAACAGTCTATAATGCTCACAAAATAAAATTTACACAAATCCAAGCAACATGGAAGCCTCTTAATTTTCCAGCCTCTGAAATAGTCTCCCTGTTGCCACAATGAGAAAAAAAAACCAGTTACCTACCTTTCTTAACTGTCCATTCATGTTAGGCGCGTGCATGCTGCATGTACCACTGATGGAAATTTTTCCCCTAGTGCAGGGGTCGGCAAACTTTCAGAAGTGGTGTGCTGAGTCTTCATTTATTCACGCTAATTTAAGGTTTTGCGTGCCAGTAATACATTTTAACGTTTTTAGGTCTCTTTCTATAAGTCTATAATATATAACTAAACTATTGTTGTATGTAAAGTAAATAAGGTTTTTAAAGTGTTTAAGAAGATTCATTTAAAATTAAATTAAATTAAAATGCAGAGCCCCTGGGGCTAGTGGCCAGGACCCAGGCAATATGAATGCCACTGAAAATCAGCTCGCATGCTGCCTTCAGCACCCGGTGCCATAGGTTGCCTACCCCTGCCCTAGTGGTATCCATAGGTTGGGCTCTGGTGCCCTCTGGAGTGCTGTGCTCATGCGTCAATATATGAAGCGCCATCAGTCCTACACCCTCTCAGTTCCTTCTTGCTGTCAGCTCCAATGACAGGTAGGAGGGTGGATCATGGAATGGATATGAGCAACACATCTCAAAGAACAACAGTTACAAAAGGTAGGTAACCACTTTTTCCTCTTCGATTCCATGTTAGGTGACTCACAAGCGGTTTCCCTGGAGGTGGGCTCAGAGTTCATGGTCTTGCAGCTCTGCTCTATCGAAGCTTGAGTCATCCTGTGCCTGCTGGGTAATGGCATAATGGGACGCAAATGGACGTGGTGTACACACACCTAACATGGAATCAACATGAGCAAGCATTTGAAGAATATTTACATTCTTTAAAGTGTTTTAAACAGTCCTCCACACATTAATATAATTGTTGTGGAGGAGGGGCTTGAAAGAAAATACCACATTACTGTGTGCAAGTCTAATACTACACTATACTCTCAACACAGCAAAATTTGAACTGCACACATTGCTCAATGTTCCTTTCAGCAAATTAACAAGTGTACCTAAAACTGCAGATGACAGACCCAGTACTGCATCCAACTAAGGCCAGGTCTACACTATAAACTTACAATGGTATAACTACAGTATAACAGTATGAAAAATCCACACCCCTGAGTGTCGGAGTTATACCAACGTAATCCCCTGTGTAGACAACTGAGTTGACAGGATGGCTTCCCCCATTGACATAACTACTGCCTCTCGTGGAAGTGGAGTACCTATACCAAAGAGAGATGTCCTCCCGTCAGCGTAGGTATCATCTTCACTGAAATGCTGCACCAGTGCAGCTGTTCCACTGCAGTCTTTACGCACAGAAATGCGCTAAGTGATTCAAGTAAGAACTCTGCCATACCACTACCAATTTGTGGTTGCACACCATAGTAAGTCAGTGTTTCTAATTTGTAGAGCCCTGTGTGGATATATAGAGAGTGGATATTTGTGGATTTGCAAGGCTCTACTAACTTGTCCATGGATTTTCCTAATAGCATTAGCTAACATTTCTGAGCGCTCATCAGTGATTTTGTATTACTGTAATAGGTGTAAGATTGACTGATGGTGTGTGTTAGCGATTTGATAATCAGCTTGCAGTTTCAGTCAGTATTCTGCCAGTAGTGTCATCTTGATCAGTTCTCTCAGGTCTTGTCTACACTATGAAGTTTTGTCAGGAGGTGTACACACTACAAAGCTATTTTTGGTGGGAAAATCCTGCTGTTTTGCCAACAAAATAAAACCACCTCAACCAGAGAGATAAAGCCTTTTGCAACAAAGTTAAGGCAACAAAGCATTGTTGTGAACACTGGTTAGTTGACAGAACTGGCTTTCACCAGTATCCCACAATGCTATGACCGCTCTGCTCACTGTTTTGATCTCTGCTGCCCTGCAAGAATGCACCTCATCCCTTTCAAAGTTCCAGGAAGCATCTGACAGCTGAATGTGCTGCTCCCTTTGTGGAACAAAGAATAAATCATTGGAATGCTCCTGTTCTGCCCTGCTCTAGGAACACAGTGGCAGGCAGACTGCTGCTAGGGGGGCAGAGAGGGATTGCTGTGCTGCTTTGACATTCCTCAGCAGGGAGAGCTCGCAGGGCTCCCTGCAGCTGAGGCAGCTGCGGGGAGGGAATCACAGAACCATAAGCAGGCAGAGCAGACTGCTTCGGGAGAGACTGCTGTGCGGAACAGAGCCGGGGGCTGATGTTGGGGGGGGGGGAGTGTCCCCCTCCTCCTTCCTCAGAATACCTCGATCAGCCTGCTGTCTCCCTCAACTTAGACACACCACTCTCCTCTCCCCCCCCACCCCACTTCAGTTGAAAAAGCAGCTGATAATCTACTAGGATGCCCCTCGAAGGATGAGATTGAGAAACCTGCATCATGTGACATTGTTCCTGCCTCACCAAGGCACTGCAAACCCTTCCCAAGCGCCCTGTGGCCAGTTGCATAGTGGGATAGCTACCACAGCGCACTGCTCTCTGTGTCAATGCAAGAGCTGCTAGTGTGGATGCACTGTGCCAATACAAGGAGCTAGTGTGGACATGCAACAGTGGTTTAATTAAAGCACTTTTATTAAAGCAGCATAACTTTTGCTGACAAAACTTTGTAGTGTAGACAAGGCCTCAGAAATAGAAAGCACTGACTAACACTCCAATGAAGTAAACCGAACAGGAGGGAGGGAAACATGACAATAGAAAGGTCAGTCCCATTCTTCATTTAGAATGGATTAGTGGTGTAATTCATATTAAGAAACTATTTTCATATGAAGTGAGAAAAGGCACTGATAGCATAAACAGATGTCTGTTCAAAGCTACATTTCCCAAGTAAGTCTTTTAGTGGCCAGATCTTATTCACAAGTTGTTCCACTGACTTCACTAGGATTTACAGAATACATAATCACTCAGCTTTGTAACATTAGTCCTTTTTAAATTATCTCTGATCAGATAATGTTCGGTCATTAACTTACCAAATAAAGTTGTGTTCAGACAAAGTAAGAATAATCTAATTTAAAGTTACCATTCCTGAAAAACATTTTGATAGCCCTGACACAATGAACTCTTTGGAGGAGACTAACCAGATACCCTCATTGTAACGTATTTCATGATAGGCCACAACATGAGTATGCTCGCAGTTCATCATTACATTCTTCAAAGCTTAGTCAACAATCTCAAATTGCATTGTTGAGTATGTGTACCAAGTTAACATATTTATAAGATGGGCAAAATAAGCCACCTCAAATGATGGATGGAAGATTTAATTAGCATCTGTTAAATGCTTTGAGATCCTTGAATGACTGGTGCTTTAAATGCTAAGTATTATTTACATTCATGAGGAAGCCTATGAGAGAAAGGGGAGCTGATGATTTCAAGGTGGATGTGACAGACCTACATGTGAGAAAATGTCCAATGACTGGTGGTCAGGAATACTATGTGACAGGAGCACTGAGGGAAGCTTGCTAGTTTCCTTGCAAAAACCCTAAAAAGTTATTCTGAGACAGTAAATAGTTGTCAATAGCGAACAAATCAATGTAGGTAGAATTTTAACACAGGTGAAAACTTACTAAGATATTAAGAATAGAGAGACGCTGAATGAAATTATAGCAGTAAATGTTGGGAAAACTTTTTTTATATGTATAAATTGCTGAGAGATCTATTAACAGAAATGCTGGATAAAGAATATTAAGGGAAACAAGCAATTGCTCTGAAAGAAATATTAGCAGAAAAGCACACGGATAATATTAGGAAAGTAGACCAATTACTCTGGGAGAAAAATGGGCTTTAAAATGCTAGGCAAACACCATTAAGATCTGAAGTGATTATTTGGAGAGACGTATAAAAGATGAAGTCTGTGCATTAATTTAGAGATGTTAGTATATTTCATCATGGGGCAGCACTAGCTGCTGAGACAGGACACAAACTGGTAAGCTCCTAGGATTTCTCTTTATGAATCTTGCTAATCTTGTTAATTTTCCATGTTTCTCTCTCCATATCTGGCAACCACAATACAGACAATAGTTGTGTAATAAGTATGGCGGAGAATGCCAAAAGGAGCTAAAGATAAACCCTGACAGGTCAGTTTCCTCCCAACTTTCTGAACAAGCTTTTAATGGAACAGACAATCAAAAATGACCATGCAGGTTTCAATGCTTTTTACTATATGCTCACTTAGATAACATGAGGGAGATAGGAAAAGAAGAGGTCATATTTGGGAATCTGAAAGCTAAGGTGGGTACTCTGAGAAGCTATCATTCTTGATGGATGACTATATTATCTGGCCTCAAAGATATGGCCCACAGTCAAAATTCTGAATCATTCTTAAGGTCCACAATTTTCTTTGCCATAATTTAGCAATGCTGGGTATTATTTGCTCTAAGTAAATTGTCCCTACATAGGCCTACCAGAGGGAACCAAGTGGAAGGCTGTAACCTGCTTTATGGAAATGTGGGTATCTGAGATATGAAATTTTAACAAAACACATTATCCAATATGTCCAGGAGGTATTCAAAATCCCAATGAGAAGCAAACAGGGAGGAGGGAGGTAAAACAAGGACATCTTTGGGTACGTCCAGACTACCCGCCGATACGGCGGGTAGCTATCAATTTATCAGGGATCAATATATCGCGTCTTGTTTAGTTTTAAACTAGACAGAAAACTACTAGAAATAGACTATTTACAGAGAAAGACTGTGAGATGTATTAATTTTTAAAAATTAGTTGTACTGTGGTAAGCACCGAGGAATCCGAAACAAAATGTCTCGGTGCCATTATGCTAGATCCAAAGGCACATCCTGCCTTCAATGGCTTTTAAATCTTGAAGTCAAGAGGACACGACAGTTGAACCAAACAGAAACAGGGTGCGAATAGGAGTATGAGATAATAAAATTAACAGTTTAGAAAACTGGAACTTTCAGTTTGCCACTTGCCCAACCAATGCAAGACAGTAGTGATTTGCAGGCATCACGGCAGAGGTCGACTTAAAGTAAGGGTTTAGAAAAAGCTGATAACTTAATTAGTTTTGAATGGAAGTTCTTCCCATGCATAGAGATCTGCAGAGGAGAAAAATAGGTGGGCAATCAAAAATGCCTTTCCTGGCAAAGCAAAAATGGAGGCTAATGGCTCAATAAATTAGTAATCTGGTAGACAGGGCCGAGGTAAATGGTGAAGGGCCAATGGAGAGAAGGCCATGGATAGAACAACAAGTTAGGAAGATGATCCTAGCAGTATTCTGAAGGGAGTTCAATAAAGCCAGTATTAAGGCCAGCTGGACAGAGAGAAAATGCCAAGTCTTTTAAATGCTGTATAATTACAAGCAGCAAGACATAGTCACACTAAATTGTTCCTTCTTGGAAGTTTCCAAACAAGATAGCAGTCTTTAATTAAGAGCAAGAAGCTATTTGAAACCTGATTTGAAACACAGTGCATGGACAGTAAGCATAGCTTATTAACAGTTCTAACAGGGAATTTCTCATTCAATGGATTATATTTTAATTATTAATTGTCAAATTACAATGGCATGAGTGTCAGTGCTTTTGCCTTTTTTCAAGCTGTGAATTGTTAGGGTTTGGAATTAAATGATGAGGTAGTAATACTGACAAAAACATGTGATCCGAGATAATAAAAATTAAAGAAACCTGTGTACAACTGAACACTAAAGGAAAAAAATGCATAGTGCTCTTCCCTAGTTGGCATATCTTAGAGAGTGATTAAGTAGTCAGAGATGGAGAAAGATGCCAAATAAATAAATAAATAATCAATCAATCAATCTATTTAGGTTCCTATAAAGCACCCATCACTATAGTGTTTGAGAGCCTTGGAGTTTAATGCACTAGGGCCTTTTCGCAGGGAAAACAGGATTCCATTAATGTATTTACTCGGGGAATAGCAGGGTGCCACTCCCCTTCCAGTCTTAGTGTGCTACCATGCCTCAGTTTTCTGTCCTTCTGGGCTCTAGAAATATTCATGTCCCAACCACAGGTGATTCATTTAACATTGTTCCCCTTTTCAATGTTTGTTTTATTAAGCTACAACAAGAAAACAGTTTGCTTGACTCACCTACATCATAATCAGTTCTTACCCTTGTCAGCTTGGTTTCACAAGTCAGTCCATTTACCTTGTCCAGTCCTTCCAGCCCTATCAGTAAGGTTTCCCTGAGCTGAAGAATCTTACAGCCCTCTCCTTGAGGCTTCACTAGACATTGGAGAACTTGCCAAGAGAGTGACTCCTTCCTCTCTGCTGTCTTCCAGCAACTGACATCTTATATGAAGTGAGAAAGGAACCCTTCCTTTTCTCTAAACTGTTTCTACCCTCCTCCCAAGTGCCTTTGCAATCACTGCAAATACCTATGTCTCTTCTTAAACAGTCCTTCCCTGCTAGCCCAGAGAGAAGGTCTATATATTCCGTCACTAGAAGTTAACCATGACCAGCTAAACATTTCAGGATTTGTACCTGCCATCACTAGGTACTAAAGATATGTGTAACATCATATTAGTTGAAATTGGTTAGTTAACATTTTCTAACAATGTATTTTCACCATATAGACTTGGTCTCAGAGTATAAGGATGCAACAGGAGAGAGTATGCAATAAGGGGAAGATAGCTTAATTGCAATTCTGTTGTGGGAGGGCTTTCACCTATCACAGCTCTCCATCTACCATAGCCAGAAAGAATGGCTATTTTGTTTTTTTCTGGGCCTGCTGTGCTGCTATATGCAATACTGACAGTATACCTACAGCTAAACTAACTATCCCCCTCTGATGTACATTTATAGCATCCATACCACGCAACCAATGGTGGACATTAATCAATATTAACTGAAGAGAAGGAGAAAGACTGGATGGCTTAGGGAACTACTAAGACACAAGACAATCTTTCACCTGAAAGTCACAGGATCAAATATAGTAGCAACCAAAAGTTATTAACATATGCATCTCTTCATTTCCCCCGCAAAGAGGTTAACAATTGAAGCATATTGACTTCTAGACAATGTGGGGAAGTTGCTGCTGATGCCTATGCTGTACCTGTTCTGTCGATAGTTTCATATATTCAATTCTCTCAATTTGGCACCCCTAATGAGCACAAACATTTATTTTAAAATAACTACAGAGGAACAGGAGAACTCCACCCTCTATTTTTACAAACTGTTAAGACACATAGATATGATAAGGGAAACTGTTTTATTTGCTAATAAGCAGCTGGGACTAGATGAAATCTTTCCAGGAATCTTCTATATGTTAAAAATAGAAGAGACCTACTAAATTATCTAGCACTGGCAGAGAGTGTAGACAATGCGTACTCTGTGGGATCAGACTGGACCAAGTACTTGTTCTTATTTCTAATGCATTACAAAAGCAAAAAGCTGGAAAATGTTTGTGTTTCAACACGACAGCAATTAAATAACTTTAGAAATTCTTTTTGCCCATAAATCTGCATGAAAGATGAAAACCTGCACATCAAGATGCAGCCCAATGTGAATTAGAAAAAATAAGGTTTATCTTCTCTCTACCTCCCCATGCACAAAAAACACTCCATTGAGTTGAAAGTGAAACACCAATAGAGAAGTTTACCTAGGTTAGTGCTGCAATACATCACTCCAAGCAATTTCTCACTGCTCCATAGCTGTTGGAATCTGATTTGTTCTAAGTTAACGATCAGCAGTCAATATGAGTAACTGGAGTCTAGTCCAGTCCCCTGAACTCATGGCAGGGATAAATATTATCTAGACTATCCCTGACCGGTGTGTGTCTAACTCGCTCTTAAAAATCTCCAAGGATGGAGATTCCACAATCTCCCTGAACAATTTATTCCAGTGCTCAACCACCCTGCAAGGAAGTTTTTCCTAATGTCCAACTTTAACCACCCTTGCTGCAATTTAAACCCATTGCTTCTTGGCCTATCCACAGAGATTAAGGAGAACAATTTTTCTCCCTCTTCCTTGTAACAACCTCTTATGTACTTGAGAAGAGTGAGGGGGAACATGATAACAGTTTTCTTCTCCAGACTAAACAAACGCAATGTTTTCAATCTTCCCTCACAGGTCATGTTCTCTAGAACTTCAATCACTTTTGTTGCTCTTTTCTGGACTTTCTCCAATTTGTCCAGCTCTTTTCTAAAATGTGGCACCCATAACCAGATACAATACTCCAGTTGAGGCCTAATCAGCACAGAGTACAGCAGCATAATTGCTTCTTGTGTTTTGCTTACAACACTCCTGCTAATGCATTCAAGAATGATACCTAAAAAACTCACCCTCATTAGCACTGATGAGAAAACTCTACCTCTCCTCTGACAGAAAAATTCAATAAGAGTACAACTCTACCAATTTTGCTGATACTGTACTTCACTCACTCAACCCAGAGTGGAGCTTTTTCTTTTAGTTACTGTTTTATTCGCCTCCACTTATATGTCCACAGAGAACTTGAGCAAGACTGTTCTCTGAGCTTCAAGAGGAGATTTAAAATGGTGTCAAGCTTGTATCTTCAACTTCAAGATATTCAAGAACACTACATAAATTTTATTCCTGGACTTACTTGAGAAAGGGAGATGTTTTATAATACAGCATTATTATTAAATTTGTCTTTATCTCCTTACAGGAAAAATGGAGTAGTCTTCAGCTCCTCTGGGACTGCCCATTAACCCTTTTTTGCCAAAGAAAAATCTAATTTGAAAAAAATATATTCAGAGGGATTTCTGAAACTCCAATTACTAATGTCTTCATTTAAAGTTTAAGAGAAAAATAGAGACAATCCCCTATATCAACAATCTTGAAACATATAGTTATATTAAGCTCATAAAGACCTTCTCATAAAAAGTTTTCTTGATTCTCCCAGGTTATCAAGAAATGAATATCTATTCTTTGTATTCAGTTAAAAAAAACAAATATTGAAACGATGTTGTGTTAATAAGAAACCTGAGAGTGTAAGGAAGTTCATGATAAGATACTCAATGTCCAAAAAATAGACAAAAAACATAACAAATAGGCAGATTTGTAGTCCCCGAATACTGGACCACGTAACTGAGCATGCTGCCATCTGCTACACTCTCCCTGCTAGAGTAGGGGGCAAGAAGCCAGGAACTACGCTGAATCAGCATTTCCATCTGGTCCCCACCCAGACCCCAACATGGAGCCAGAAGCAATCTGAGCCAGGTGTTAGGGGGCAGAAGACCGGGAGATCTGGTTCCTTCACTTTCCAGACCCAAGCATGGGTTTGAGGAAGAACAGGAACGCAGAGAGCTCCTTCCCTCCCTCCCCAAACACCTTCATAAGATCAGACACAGCTACACAGGACGAAAGCAGAGGCTCAACTTTCTAATTTCCCCAGGGATGCTCGACCTCTACTCTACACCAGGCCCTGTCCCCACTCCATCCCTTCTCCCAAGGCCCCACCTTGCTTCTTCCCACCCCGACCCCATCTCTTCCTGCCCCCATTCCTCCCCCTCCTCCCCGCAGTGCCTCCTGCACGCCACTGAACAGCTGATCACGGCAAGCGAGAGAAGCTAGGAGTGGGGAGGAAGAGCTGACTGCCAGGACTACTGGTGAGTGCTGACCACCCACTATTTTTTCCTGGAGCTGCTCCAGCCCTGGGTTCTCACAGAGTCAGCGCCTATGGATGGAAGTTTCTTAATCACAGAGATTCTTCTGCAGTTCTCAACAAGCAGCTCAGAAATTAGCAGGTCTTATTTCAGTATTGCCGCTGTTAGGCAGACATGCACCCAGAGGGAGATGGCCACAAGTATGTTTGATATTGCTGCTCATGGGCCACCTATAACATCAGCAAGGAAACAGAAAAAAACCCTGTGTGAATCCTTTAAAAAAAAAAAAAAAAAAAAAAAAAAAAAAAAAAAAATCAATTGAGGACATGCTGTTTAAAAGGATACCCAAAAAAACTTCCATTTAAAAAAAAAATCAATTTTGAAAATTCAGGTTGACAGTGTTCTTTAACCTTTAATCAAAGGGATAGAAAACATCCTATGACACCTAAATAAAATGTTTACTATTCCCGCATAATAGGTAATTCCCATTAATATTTAAAGGGAAGCTCTCAGGTTAAAATATATTGTTAAAAAGCGTTACTGTTAAAAGCACTTACATTTTAAGTAGTATTTTTAGTATCGCTGACCCTGTTTGTTCAGCTATTTTCCATTGACTAATCTATTTTGATTGTCCAATCTCAGCAAGTTTCACTTTGTTCTAATGCATGAGAAACACGTTTCCATATTTGGATGGAAGGCACTGAAGAAGAATGTTCAAATCCAGATAAAACTGCTTTCCTTGATTCCCCTGCACCCACATACACTTCATGAAAATATTTGTTAATAGTAGGCATTGTGATGCCTTTTTCCCTAAACTTTCTGATACAGTCTGTATAAATATGCTGCACACATATATTAAGGAAAAAAAGGGCCCCTATGATATGCCTCAGTTTTGGAGATAGAGGAAAGCCTAGGGGGTTAATTCTACACCTGATTTATTTTCACCTCAGAGAAACCCTCGCATTTATATAGATTCTACCTTAAACCCTGCCTCCATGTCTTTCATCCAACATAACACAAAAACCAGCAACAAGTTTAAACATCTCAGCTGACCTATAGTACGTTTTTATTATATTTGAGCTCCATATGTTATTAGATTGTTTGATGATCAATCCTGCTTTTAAAGCATTTGCAAAATATTTTACAAAAAGGATAAGGATGTCCACATGGTGGTGTACTAGCCATGAAAAGAAAGAACTAATGAAGACTCTAGAAACAGTGTAGTTAACCAAATTGCCTATGGTAATTTATTTTTCACCTTTGATAGTTTATTTTATCATTTTTCAATAGAAGAGCAAAACAGATTGGTCAGGGTTTGTTTTTTGAGTTTTCACTAATTATACTGTTTGGCTTTCTAACACTGATTTTATTAACTTGAATTAACATGTTCATTATGTTATACACAACTTTAAAGACAAAAAAATAGATTTTGGACTTAAACTACTTGTTAGTATTACTTTGAAACACTTATGTCAAGGATGCAAAGTTGTAGATGATATTAACTGTTAAATTTCATACAAATTACTAAAGAAAATATAACAAAGGATATGTGCTTGAAAACTTCATAAAAGCAGCAAGTAATTAAGTTTCAATTCAAGTAACATTGATTCATTTCCCAGAGAACTCAAAGTTAAGGACAATCTGCCCTTAATTCTCAGCGATACGGGTATGCTCTGCTATGTCAGAATATATAAACATCACACTATTCTGTTATACCTAGACACCATATTAGGCAAATTAAGAATAACCCTACATTTTCCAGCAAATGCACTATATTACAGTTAATTTGTGTGTTGTATTGGGATACATCTGTGAAAATTGGGATGCATACATCTTATACACTAGCCTAGGGCAGGGGTGGGCAAATTACGGCCCACAGGCTGGATCCGGCCCGTTGGACTGCCACCCCCGTGGGGCTAAGGCAGGCTCCCTGGCCCCACGCCACTCCCAGAATTGGCCACCACTATGCCCCTGCGGCCCCTGGGAGGGTGGGACACAGAGGGCTCTGCACACAGCCCTCGCTTGCGAGTACCTCCCCTGCAGCTCCCATGGGCTGGGAACAGGGAACCACAGCCAATGGGAGCTTCAGGGGAGGTACCCACAGGCAAGGGCTGCACACAGAGCCCTCTGCTCCCCCTTAGAGGCCGCAGGGGCTTGGTGATGGCCACTTCCAGGAGCAGCGCACGGCCAGGGCAGATAGGGAGCCTGCCTTACCCCCACCTGTGCACCACTGCCACCCCAAAGCCGCTCAAGGTAAGTGGCGCCAGGCCAGAGCCCACACCCCGAACCTCTCCTGCACCCCACCCCTCAAGCCCCTGCCACACCCCTCCTGCACCGCAACCCCTTGCTCTGAGCCCTCCTGCACCCCAACCGCCTGTCCTGACCCCCCTTGTACACCTCACACCCCTCCTGTGCCCCAACCCCCTTCCTGCACACCACACCCTATCCCACACCCCCCACTCCATCCTGCATCCCAATCGATGGCCCCAACCCTACATTCATGGCCCTGGATGCAATTTCCCCACTCAGATGTGGCCCTTGAACCAAAAAGTCTGCCCAGCCCTGGACTAGGACATCTTAAGGATCTACTGTTTCTACTGAACACCGCAAGTTTTAAACAAACCGACAAATGTTCGCTGCTTTATTTACTATGATAGTAGATTATCAAATCAAACTGCAAGGATGTATTTTCATCAGTTCTGCTGACAGGTGTTTTGCCAGGCCATTCTCTACTTGTCAAGATGCATTCATTAGATAAGAACCACAGAAAGATGACAGTCCATGTAAAGGATTTTTTTTTTCCTTGAATGCTTTCAACATTTTATTGCCACATACAGTGAATCATGCTTTGGAAATCAGTGCTGTATAACAAAAGTTTATTGCAGCTAGCTCTCTCTCTCTCTCTCTGCAGTCACTCTTATAGACATTCTTTTGTAAGACTACTTTTTTCCTCTAATTGTCAAGTAATCCTTAGAGACAGACAATGGTTTGTTAAATTTGTTGACACCCATATTGGTGACATACCATGCCCCAATAGGATTGCAAGCCACTCTAGAATGAAGAGACCCCAGGGGTGGGCTCCGCACAGGAACATAAACAGAAGAAAAGGTACACGGAGGAGGGGGCTGGCCAGTTTGGATAGCCTGCTCCCATATTTTAAGGCTTAAGCTGTAGGGTAAACCAGGGTAGACAATAGGTGGACAGTGGGTCAAAGCTGAGCCACCAGATGCTTTTGAACAGTCTGCAACATCTTTTTTATTTACTTATTATCATTATTGGTATTGCAGTGTGAAAAATGTTTCTCTTGGAGTCTGGGCCTTGCCTATATCTTCACCTCACTGCCGTGTCACTCGCTCCAGCATGCGGCAGATAAACCTGCAGCCTGACTGTACCCATAGCTAAAGAAGAAAGGATGGTTTGTTTGTTTTGCGGCAGGGGCCCCCTTTTCTCCTGTGGTAGGAGCCTGGAGAGATTCATTCTCCCCTCTTCGGGGGAATCAACCCTCTTTTCTTGCGTATGCCTGGGCACATGGGACTGTCTGTCCCCCTCAGATGGGGGGGAGGTGACACCCTTCCCCTCTCTGTGAGAGGATGGGAAGGATTAGTCCCCTCTAACCCCCCCATGCTCTGACCGGTGCGCATGCAGGGGGAGGGGCCACTCACTTCTCCCTGGTCTATGAAAGAAGAACTGGAGAGGAGGGAACACCTGGGGGGCGGGGGAGAAGAGGCATCAGAGGGGAAGGGGAGTTAACAGGCGGGAGTCCGGGCGGCTGGCCCCTCCCCTCTCAGCCTCCTTTCACTTACCCCAATCCCGGGGAGAAGAAAACTCCGTCAGAAGAAAAAGCCGGGCCCCAGCGACAGCCGCTCCTCACCTCAGGTCTGACAAGTACAACCCAGCTAAGGAAGAGGGAGGGAGGGAGCGCGGTCACGACCCGGAAATAGATAGGACTTCGGCCGTGAAGCCCTTTGACTTAGCGGTCACAGGGGGCGGAGCCTACGGCCAGACGCAACTCTCACAACGCGCATATCCCAACGGGGGGGGGTAAGAGCGCTCGTGATTGGGCCATTCAAATACAGGAAGCTGGATGATTGGGTGCGTTGAAGGCGCGGGCGTGGCTGGCGGGAAAGAGCGGGCAGTTTGGTGAGCCCGAAAAACGCTGCTCTGTCGACATGTCCGCGAGCGGCCGGCGCCGTCGCGGCGCCCTTAACAGGTAAGCAGGGTGGTGCCTGGGCCCTGAGGAAATGCTCTTGGGGCGTCACGGGGCCCCCCTTTCCGTGCCCTGCCCGGGACTGTGACTGACCCCCATTTCCCGCGGGAGGGGTTCCCTGGGCTGCAGCACCTCCCCGCCCGCGTAGCTGGAAGGGGCCCCAGCGGCGGGTATTCACGGGGCCTTCTCTCTACGGCTTGGCCGTGGGAGTCGCGTTTCCTCGTGTGAAGCGAGCGCCTTCGGGGGCCAAACCTCGGCCTTCGCCGCTCCTAGGCAGGCGCGCCTTCCTCCCTCCGCTGACACGCACACCCGCTTCCCTAGAGCCAGCCCCAGGGGACGGATCTTAGGCTATGGACGGCGAGGAGGGCTCTGCACAGGCCCGTGCCACAGGGCCCTGCGCCGTGTCCCGCATGGAGCGGCCCTGGGCTGTCTCGTGTCCTCGGTAAAGCAGAGCAGCGGCTTGGAATTTGCTACGGGGACTCAGGCGTGTCCTTTGGCCAGTCGCGGAGCAGCGTGGGCGGTGACTCCCCGAGGCATTTTCTGTCTGTCGGGGTAGGGTTAAGGTGCAGCTGATGTGCAGTGCCAACTTTTCCCAACCTAGCGCTAGGAGTTTCCCAAATCTGGTGAAAAATTCCCAACGTTTCTTACGGTGCTTTTGTATTTGGGGAAATTTCCCAAAACCTGGAGATTTGTAAGTAAAATGTTTCAACTTGGGAAATTGGGAATTATCATTCAAAACATTTTACTCAAAAATTCCCAGATTTTGGGAAATTTCACAAGATGTAGAAGCACTGGTGATGTGATACTCCCTCAAAGGAGCAGGTGTCCTAAGCCTCGGAAACACGCTGATTCTTTGCAGTGTGTACATTAGAAATGCCAATCAGACAAATGATCTGTCTTCAGCAGTGGCCAGTACCACAGCTTCAGGCGGAGTATACTGCACAGACCAGATGAAGTAATCCACACCCCACCTTCCCTCGTTATTGGCTTATATCTCTTTAATATTGCTTTTTAAAGTGGCTTCACAATGGATGAGACAGTTGCTGAGTATATTAGAAGGACTGTGCTGAAAATCCCACGCCATGAAATCATGGAAATGCTAACGATGTGGGAATTCCTCTCCAAGACGCAGCTGCAAACCATTAACGTCCATCAGATAAAGGAAAAAATTTCCCAAGAAGTGGTGGAGCTTTGTGAGGTGATAACATCCATTGTGAATGGTCTGTCTGAAACATTTTCATTATACTTGTGTAATGGCAGGTGGTATACTAGAAGCATGTATTGGTGTCTTTGTAATGTGTGACACACATTTAAGAAGGAAAATGTTCTCATTCTCAAATTAACTGTATTTTCCTTAATACAGACACAGGTTAATAGTTTCCAGTCTGAGAAATATAGTGTATGAATACTGAGTTGGCCTAACTAATTTCAGTAGGTACACAACTGGCCCATAGGAAGGCACGCTTGGACTCAATTCTTCCTTGCTCTTTAATTGAATCATAGATTAGAGCCTGCTTTTGTTAAGTTACTCAAAGATTTATGTATTGGAACTGAGCAGATTCCAGCCAGTCAGTAGGGTTGGAGCTGTTCTGAAGCTATGTATTTGTGAATCTGAATGTTAAACATATTCTATCTGGACATCTAGAAGGCTAAGACATACCTATGTTACTCCTAAAATGCTGTCTCTCTCTTAAGGAGTAGAATACCTGTAGTTTTTTATTCTTCTGGAATTCTATAGTGTTATTTCTGAGGTTTGCGGTTTCTGTTTTGACAAACAAGCACATTAAATGGAATAATTTCCTCTGCAAGATTTGTTTTCACTTTACTTGATATAAAACAGAATTTCCTCATATGATGATGTTCCACAGTTGGGGCCTGATCCTACAATTGCATTTGCATGGGGAGACCCCTGGGCTGGCCTCTGTGGAGTCTCAGTTATCATAAATAAATTTGTTAGTCTCTAAGATGCCGCAAGTACTCCTGTTCTTTTTGCAGATACAGACTAACACGGCTGCTACACTGAAATCAGTTATCATATATTCCCTTAAATTCTGCTGGCTGTTACACAGTTGTAAAGGCATTGGAATCTCATGATTCCACAGATCTCTTATCTGTAGTATTAATATGCAAGCTTCAGGTGCAAGCCAAAAAAGACTTGCTAAATGCCATAAATAGTATTAAACTACTTTTAATGGGATAACAAATGCCAGGTTTAAAATAGTGAGGGTGTTTTGTAGAAGCTTCTTTACTCTATTGTCCTAAAAGTATCTGAGATTATTCAGATGGCATGCATTTTTAAAAACTAAATAAAATTAATGGGAAGAAAATGATAGTTCACATTTTACTTGTTTTGCATAATGAAACACTAGTCATTTTCTCTTCTGTTTATAATAAAGTTTAGTTAATTTCACTTACTGGGTCTTGTGTACTGGTTCAGAATAGCAATGTTTAAATTGCAGCCTCTGCAGAGGGAGTGCATAAGTCCTCTCAAATATTATGATTATTCTTTTTTGTTTAAGAAAACTGTGACTAATTTTGGGTTGGCAAAAGCTTTTTTTGACTGTATGCTCTTTGTGACAGGGAGTTTGTCTTCCTGTGTTTAGAAACTGCCTAGCATTCTGTGGCCATTAATGCAATCTAAGTAATTTTAACAGTATTTGCATTCTGGGGCTAAAATTCCAGACGGAGTTTCTTTAAGCTGCAATTTTAATAAAGTGCTATAAAGAATTCTGGCTCTATGATTCACCATACACTCTGAATATTTTTTTGCAGGAAAACTCTGCAAGTATCAAGCAAGCAGCCATCCTAGACATGATTTGTAAGTTAAAAATACTTCATATTTTGTCTGACATTATCAAATAACTTCTAATTCAGAGAATTGCCCTTATGAGATATTGATATATTAAGAATGGTCTGACCCAGTATGCCCAATGGTCCATCTAGCCCAGGATCCTGTCTTCTTACAGTGGCCTGTGCCAGATGCTTCAGAGGAAATGAACAGAACAGGCAACTTAGTAGGTGATTCATCCCCTGTTGTCCAGTCCCAGCTTCTGGCAGGCAGAGGTTTAGGGAACACCCAGATCATGGAGTTGCATCCCAGACATTCTTGGCTGATAGCCACTGATGGACCTGTCCTTCACAAAGTTATCTAATTCTTTTTTGAACCCAGTTACATTTTTTGGCCTTCCCAACATCCCCAAGCAATGAGTTCCATAGGTTGACCATGCGTTGTGTGAAGTACTTCCTTATGTTTTAAAACTGCTGCCTATTAATTTCTTTGAGTGACACCTGGTTATTGTGATAAGTGAAGTGATAAATGACATGTCTATGTTCACTTTCTCCACTCTGTGATTTTATAAACATCTGTCATAATATCTATCCTATCATTAGTCATCTCTCTTTCTGAGATGAACAGTTTCTGTTTTTAATCTTTCCTGGTATGGAAGTTATTCCATACCCTTTAATCATTTTTGTTGCCCTTCTTTGTACCTTTTCCAATTCTAATATCTTTTTTGAGATGGGGTGACCAGACTTGCATGCAGTATTCAAGGTGTGGGTGTACCATGGATTTATATGGTGGCATTGATTTGTTTGTCTCTTTTTCTATCCCTTTCCTAACGGTTCCTAACATTGTTAGCTTTTTTGTGTGCTGTGCACATTGAGCTGTTGGTTTTCAGATAACTGTACATGATGACTCCAAGGTCTGTCTTCTTGAATGGTAACAGCTAATTTAGAGCACATCATTTAGACTGCATGGTGGGGGATTATGTTTTCCAATGTCCGTTACTTTGCACTTATCAAAATTTAATTTCATCTGCTATTTTGTTGCCCAGTCGTCCAGTTTTGTAAGATCCCTTTATAGTTCTTTACAGTCTGCTTCAGACTTAACTATCTTACATAATTTTGTATTTTCTGCATACTTTTCCCACCTTGTGCTTTACCCCTTTTTCCAGATCATATCAATACGTTGAAGAACACTGTTCCTAGTACAGATCCGTGTAGGATCCTGTTATTACCTCTCTCCACTGTGGAAACTGACCATTTATTCCTACCCTTTCTTTTTGCCTTTTAACCAGTTACTGAATCATGAGAGGATCTTCCCTCTTATCCCATGACTGTTTAAGAGCCTTTGGTGAAGGACCTTGTCGAAGCTTTCTCAAAGTCCAAGCTTACTATATCAACCGGATCACTTTGTCCGTATGCTTGTTGGCACCCTTAAAGAATTGTAATATATTGATGTGACATGATTCCCCTTTACAAAAGTGTAGACTTCCCCAACATACCATGTTGAGCTGTGTGTCTGATAATTCTCTTCTTTACTATAGTTTAAAACACTTTTCCTGATAGTGAAGTTAGGCCTCTAATTACTAGAATTGCCTCTGGATCCTGTTTTAAAAATTGGCGTTACATTTGCTATCCACCAGTCATCTGGCACACAAGCCGATTTAAGTGATCGGTTACGGTTAGTAGTTCTGTAAGTTCATGTTTGAGTTCTTTCAGAACTCTTGGGTGAATGCCATCTGGTCCCGGTGACTTAATACTATTTAATTTATCAACTTTTTCCCAAACCTCCTTTACCGGACTGTCTTAGACTGAGCTGTCAATCAGATTTGTCCTATAAAAAGAATGGCTCAGGTATGGGAATCTCCTTCAATTCCTCTGCAGTGGAGGCCAATGCAAAGGATTCATTTAGCTTCTCTGCAGTGGCCATGTCTTCTTTGAGTGCTCCTTTAGCACCTGAGTCATCCAGTTGCCCTCTTGGTGGTTTAGCAGGATTCCGGCTTCTGATGTACTTAAAAAAAATTTTTGCTGTTAGTTTGTGTGTTTAGCTAACTGCTCTTCAAATTCTTTTTTGGCCTGCCTATTTATACTTTTTGTACTAGAGTTTTTGCTCCTTTCTATTTTCCTCAGTAGGCTTTGACCTCCAATTTTTAATTTGCTGTTTTTGTCTCTAACTGCCCCTTTTACTTTTAGTCAAGGTGACATTTTTTGGTTTTCTTACTGTGTGGTTCACTATTCACCTCTTGTTCAAGTTCCTGTATTCCACTTAGCAATTAAGTCAAGAATTGCCTTTCCCCTTGTGGGTTGCAGGTCTGCTCCAAAAGGCAGTCATTAATCTATTGTGTCCATTTTATATTAAAATTCTAGGGAATCAACAAATCATACATGTTTGCCCATATGTTAACTGACTAGAGAGGACTAATCCTGTATAACACTGAGGTTATAGATCAAATCCAAGACTTTATTACAAGTTTAGGAAGAAAACTTTTGTCTCTAGTATGATCAGCACACTAAAAATAATATTGTCTTCAACACATGGTAGTCCTGGGGGAATTCTATGCCACTGCAGAATTCCCTGTTTTCCCCACAGAATTTATGGCCACTACTAGGGGATGCTGGACTCTGCAGAGCGTAGCTTGCAACAAGTGTAGTGCTTAAGTGCAAGGCTTAAGGCTGCATGCTTTTTGATCCTCATTTTCCCCCTTTGAGAGAGGGCCTGGTAGACCCAGCCAGCTCAGGCAAAGGGTGAGGAAGAGCAGGGCTGTACCACAACATGTCCCCTGGAGGGATAGTGAAAAAGTTAGGAGGTGTAAAGGCTATGGAGGTGCTGGTGTCTGGGCTTGGCTGTGCCCCGTGGCTGGGCAAACGGGGGCTGGGGGCTGTCCCACGCCTGCTGGTGGAGGGGGGGGACTTGAATGCTGGGGCCTGCCCCATGCCTGGTCTCTGGAAGGGGGGGCGGCTCCACACCTGACCTCTGGTAAGGTTAAGGGGGGCTGGTGTCTAGAGGCTGCCCTGTGGCTGGGCTTGGGGACCGGGGGGCCACCCCATAGCTGGGTTTGGGGTGTCTGGGCTCTGGGGGAATGGGAGTCCAGGGGAATGGGCTCTGGGGGCCACACAGCCCCCTCCAGCACTCTACTCCTGGGGGAATCTTTTTTTGCTGTTGTCTGTATTGTTGACATCCTTGTTGACAGGTATTTTGAAATAAATTACCAAAATAATTGAAACTGGAGTTGTTATATTGTGTTGTTTTGACACACTATGCAGAATTTTGCAAAATTTTTAATTTTTTGGTGCAGAATTCCCCCAGGAGTAATATGACAGTTAGTTTAATTCAGCATATGGCACATCAGCTTCTAATAATCAAAGGTGGCTCTCTAAATTCAACATAATTATAAATATATACAAAAAATACAACTTTTGTTCATGTGGAAAACTGAAGTATAAGTGATTCCAAAATTGCTATCCTGTTAAATTTTTGTTGCATGTTGCTCTAGCTGTTTCCTATACATTGATAACTATGCACTTACAAGCTGGCAAACTCTTGTCTGCCTTTTTTCCTCTAATTGCCCTAAACAACTTAATTCAAGTTAAGAAAGAGTTTTGGTAACTTGCATGTAATCCTTTTTAATGAATGAATTGGGAGGAGGTTACCTCTTCATTAATTAATTAACCAAAATACAACAAATTTTAATGTCTCCTGTATAAAGATGCCTATTTTGCTTATAGACTAGAAACTACCTGCAGCTTAGGACAGTCTCGATCACTAGGACTCTTTTTGAATGTGAGGACAGTTGTTTGAAAGTGATCTGATCACAAATAATGTATATCAGTAGTTTACTCAAAACGGTTGTGTCCATGCATCATTGAACAACTTTTATCTCCACAGACAACCACACCTATCGGAACAAGAAAGTTTGGACTGTTTACCAAATGACCAAAGCAGCGGGTAGGTAAACCGCTTTCTCTAAAGATACCACCTCTACAGGATTCTCACTCATAGGAAAGGTCCTTCTTTTTTGGTTTTTACATACCCAACCCCAGGAGAAGTCCTCATTCCTCAGTTTTATAAATGCCATTATTCGGTTTGTACAGGTTCCTCTTACGCCCTCAATTGTGGACTATTCAGGTGTATGAAAATACTGATTGTTAGGAAGATCCAATTCATTATATTAAGTAGATGTATTTATGTTGTTAATAAATTAGTCTCTCTGTTAAGGTGAGACAGTATAAGGTAAGAGACGTGTGTGTGGTATGCCAGTGCTCACGTCCTAAAAAGAGAAGTGCCGAAACTCCCTGGAGAGATTAAACTGACACTATTTTATATATTTAATGGTTACAATAAATGTTTAAATTCTTGGGTTGATGCTACATCACTGTAATACTATTTTACTGTAACAGACCAAATTATGTCTAACAGTCATAATTTTGTGTTTACAATAAATGGTATCTTTTCTTGTATAACAGGTGAAGAAACTGACTCTTTTAACTTGGCAGATTTCAAATACAAATTTAAGAGAAGTCTTCGGTCAGCTCTGAAAAATGTAAGAATAAAACCATTCAAAATGAGTTGCAACTCTGCAATATAAAGGGTGGCTATTATATCATCTTTAGGAAGATAATTCTTGATTTGTCCCTGCTTTTTAACCAAAACTTGAAGCAAATCTGTAAATTGCTGGAGTCGTGGGGGATTGTATTTGAAATACCAAGGAGAACTGTATATACAGCCCCAGTAGTGGTGTTTACCTTCAGACTTGCTTTTTTCTGGTTGAGGGAGGTGCAAAGTGGCAGAGTGTTTTGTCTTAAAATATAGCGTTACCTGTTTTAGGCTCCAGAGAAATACAATTGTATTTCCAGTTTTGTATGTTTTCAGTATATCTCTATCCCGATATAATGCTGTCCTCGGGAGCCAAAAAACCTTACCGCTTTATAGGTGAAACCGCATTATATTGAACTTGCTTTGATCCTTTGGACTGCGCAGCTCCACCCCCCAGGAGCACTGCTTTACCACATTATATCGGGTCATGTTATATTGGGGTAGAGGTGTACTAAGTAACACTCTATCTATGGCAAAAAATGGAAAACAAGTTTGAGCCTGTACTTCAGAAGATAAACAAACTAGATAAATATAGCTTCAAAAAGCATTGCTAGATAGAAAAATGGAATGTTGCTCATATAGGCCAGAAGAGTGCAGTGTTTGGGACAGATACATCTGAGACTTCAAAGCTAGAGTGTTCATGTGGCCTAGATATAATTGATACTCTTCTAATCTGTCAATCAATAAAACAACTCCTGTTAACTAATAATATATAAACAAACATCTCTCACCAAACAATCTGAGTGGAATTTGAAGTAGCCATGTAACTTTGTTTTCTGCTTATTGATAAAAAATTGAGGGTGGAAGTGGGAGGGTGTATGCACGATTCTGAAGTTAGCACCAGTAGTAAAAATGGAGTCAGAAATAGTAAACTGCTCTTGCACATGGTCTCTAGCTTATGCCTCAGTGTATTATCCCTAGTGAGCATATTGTCTGTGTCTTGGAGTTTTGGCCCTGATATTGTTATATTTTGGTAAAATTTTACATTGTCTAGTAGATGGTGGTGTTCTTGGGTCACATACTATATGAAGTAGTGTCCAACATGTGACCTAGGTAGCTACTCATGGCTATCAAGAGTGAATGCGTATGAACATTTTGTTTGATCTGATTATCAGTTTAATGTGTTCCTTTTATCAGTATATGGAATACTTGTCACTGTTGGAGGGGGACAGTGCTTCCTTTGCAGACTCGGGAGCATTGTCAGCAGCTGTTTTCTTTCTTGATGCAACTGCTGAGCAGTTTGCCTGCATTGCAAGGGAAGGAGAAAAAAATGACTGTGACTGGCCAATTGCCTCCTTCCCTCCCCCATTAGAAGCAGTATTGGAGCTTGACTGGCTCTGCCTGAACCTAGAAGAGCACCTAGCAAAGGGTGGCTTCCTTTCCCCGCACAGCCAGTCAGGGTAACTTGGTATGGGTGGGTGAAACTGAAAACCAATAACCAGTTGAACTGCAACCCAAGTGGTAAAAGGAAATGGAACAGGGCAGAGAAACTACCTCAAAGCATTGACTGTGGACATTGACCTCTTTGAAATATATTCAGTCCTAAGGCTGAAAAGCTACTACTGTAATGTAACCTCACACCTGTAAAATGGGTAGTGAAATAGGCTTATTAGAATGGAAGCACTTGGGTTACTGTCACTACAAAGGTATTGCTGCTATCTACCTTTGCCTTCAATAAGGGTGCTTGCATTTATTTAAAAAAAAAAAAAAAGACTTCTTCTAATGTAAAGGTATTTTCTAAATATTACAGGCTAAATTCCATCTGGTGAAAGAATGCTGTGGAAATCGATGAGATGTTTCTCTTTCATCAGCAGTGGCATATCATATGTTCACATACATTACCTAAATGTAATGCATAAACACAGGGGAACAGTTAATCCACACAACCTTAATTTTGGTGTCTCCTGATTTGAGTGCCTAGCTAAATTGTAGCTTTTGATTTTTTTCTAATCAGGTGACTATCAACTTCAGAGAATATGAGGATAATGCAATATGGATTCGAATTGCTTGGGGAACACAGTATACAAAACCAAACCAGTACAAAGCTACTTATGTCGTGTATCACTCGCAAACGCCCTATGTCTTCATTTCCAGTCTTAGGAGCAGCCTGCCTCTGCTTTGTCAGGTATAGAAAAAACTTAACTGTTATAGATGTCCATCATGTTGTTTCTAGTTATCAAAAGAGGGTTGTTGAAAGTGTGAGGAAACATCACACTAAAAAATCTGTAACGTAGTTGTTTGGTCTGGAAACATAACACAATCTTTAGATTAGACCCCTAAATGGAGTTCACTAGGGGTGTTCAGAGGCACAAGTGCATACGTGTATTGAGAGATACCTTCTCAGTATTGGTGCCCCTCTCATATACCACTTTAAAGTCCGTACCAAAACTCCTTAAATACAGACCACATAGAATAACTGCCTTTAAGATTTTTCTCTTTATAGAAATTTTATTTAATAACATGAGTTTGTGCTTTTACTAGACAATAATTTTAAATCTCTGAACCGGATGTGCTTGTGTTGAGGACCTGTTACCTTGCAAGGTATCCTTAATTCATATCCTCTTGGGTGATGGTAACAGAACCTACAACTTAATAGCTGAATAAAAATGTTGCATTAGCCAGGCATGTTACATTTTATTGTAAATAGAAGGGTGACTTAAGAAGTAATGATGATAATTTCAGTTTTTATTTAAAGGCACTGGTTCATGCTTCCAGTTACCATGACATCCATGAAATGGAGCTCCGAAGCCGTTGTATAGACTCCCTTAAAGATATTGTGTTCAAGAGGTATAGCCAGGTGAGTCACTTTTCAAGTTTATTCTAAGATATCTTGGGGTTTGTTTTTTTTTGTTTCAGGCCTGGCTCTAGACTTCCTACCAGGTGGGGGAAACCTCTTCCAAGAATTCATCATGTTACAGTAATACTGAACTACTGAGGTGGACTGCCTTTCAGTGAGGTAACATAAAATGGTGATCTAAAACCTAGTTTCCCACCTACTGCTTTTTAGAGGCATTCCTGAATTACCAATTAAACTAAGTTATAGAATTGGATAAAATTATTTAATCTTAAGGGTTTGTATTATTACTGCCTCATTGGTCTTAATAAAGTACTGACTTGGCAACTTTTAGAATAGGTATTTACTCTGCTTGTCTAAAGAACACTTCCAAATACAGAGATGTTTTCTGAGTATAGTCAGGGAAAACGTCACTTTCCAAAACTAGGATTTTGGATTCTTAACTTCCCGTAATTGGTAAAAGCAGGAGAGCACTCTGTTTCAGAAGGTTTTTTAAGGAAATCTGGAAGCTATTTATAGCGAGAGCTCCTAGAACTGGAAATAAACTGATTGTAAAGACCTTATTGTTCCTTCTCCCTCCCACACTTTTTTGTATTTTGTTTTTAGACTTTCCAAACATATCACCCAAGACCTCTACAAGAAAGAAATGTTGCTCCAGAAAAAGGTATGTGCTTTTTTTAAAATATATGGAGTATCATTACTTTTCAGATTTGTGTTCTCAAGTCTTTTAAATGTTTCTTGTTATAAAGTGCCAAGTAATTATTATATTACATTCATAGTATAGTACATACACTATAGTGATTGCTGCTTGCCAGACTACACCTCCACTCTTTCCAAGGGTGGCTGAGTTCTGTTTACTAAGTCACCGAACATCATTTGGATGCTCACGTTGTGGTGCTGATACTTATACTAGCTTGGCTGGTCAGATAGTGGAGTCTATCTTACAATAACTGTTTTCTTTGAAATGTTTCGTCCACCTGGCTTCTCTGACCTGCCCTCCATTCCGACTCAATCTCAGCACAGATTGATTCCGAAGACAAATTAGCAAGTGGTTGGGGCCACACTGCCCTTGTGTGGGAGAACATGTAGAGCACAAGCACAGCCCCACTGAATGCTGCTGGTCAAAAGAGTTTGGTCTTGCACATATGAGATGCATGTTCATGATGATAGGATCCATGAGGACAAAACATTCAGGGCAGACTTTTTATACAGCTGCTGTAAAGTTTCTTCCCTTTGTGAGATAACATGCTTGTTTGATTTCTGGCTGGCTTCTGCAGGGTTGCCTTAACTAAGAAATCCAACGTGCAGTTCTGAAGCTGTTACCTTTGCATAGTGAGAACTTTTGTCGAATTATAACTTTTTTGTCAAGAAATAAATTATTTTTCCTAAGCTTGTTTTTTAGGTCAGGAAATAATATCTTCACTTACTTATGACTTACCTAGCACTGTTTTGGCTGTTTGAAAAACAGCTAATGAAATCTAGGTAATTCCTAGAAAGGAATCTTAATAGACGAATTACTTTTTAAATGTCAAACTTCTAAAAGCCTGGATGGATTGATGCTCCTAAAATTAAGTTGCTTATAGCATTTGCTTAGAGTTAGGCCAGGTGTAGGCAACCTATGGCACGCATGCCAAAGGTGGCACACAAGCTGATTTTCAGTGGTACTCATACTGCCCGGGTCATGGCCACCGGTCTGGGGAGCTCTGCATTTTAATTTAATTTTAAATGAAGCTTCTTTAACATTTTTAAAAACCTTATTTACTTTACATACAACAATAGTTTAATTATCTATTCTAGACTTATGGAAAGAGACCTTTTTAAAAACCTTAAAATGTACTACTGGCATGCAAAACCTTAAATTAGAGTGAATAAATGAAGACTTGGCACATCACTTCTGAAATGTTGCCGACCTCTGAGTTAGGCACATTGTGAGTGTTTGACTTTACTCCCCCACCCACAAAGTACACAATGCTAAACTTTTTTTTCCCTTTTTTGGTCTGGCTGTTTTATTAGTTTGGAGTTGGTTTAAGTGATGAATCATTTTGTGCATTCTCTAAAATTTGTATTCTATTCTGGGTGTGTCACATCTAAAAATAATTCCCAAAGAAATGGTATGTGTACATAATAGCTAAACAATGCCATATGAGAGTTAACAGTATGTGTGTGTGTTTTTTTTTGGTTTTTTTTTTCCCCCTGCTCCAGTGGATCCGAGAATAATTCAAGAAAATAAAAGGGAAAAAGAGAGAATTCAGCGTGTGAATCAGGAGGTCTTTGGTGAGGGTCTCCAACCAAAAATAGAATTTGCACAATATAAGGTGATAAACTCATTTAATCCTTCTAATTTGGTTAAAACAACTAATCAGTAGATGTGTTAAAGCACAATTGTAAAAAAAAATTCTCTAGTTTTTCTTCCAACTTTTTGCAGAAAACTTTACTCGAATTTTTTCATAAACTAGTTACAATTATAGATTTCTAATGCAGAGCTCTTGCTCCATTCGTAGGATCTAGTGCCCAAAGAAGGTACATCTAAAATTCTGGATCATATCAGTCTTGCACGATCCATACTAATTGAGTAATAGTTACTTTAATTTAATAATACGCTTGGGACCAAAGTATTTTGGATGTTGTACTAAATAAAATGAGATTTTTAAGTACTGATGAAACAGAGGTCCAGATTATACAGAGTATAGGTAACATTCAATAGATATGTTGAAAAATATCTGTTCAAAACTACAGATATGTTTTAGTCATGTGTATTTTTAGTAAAAGTCATGGACAGGTCACAGGCAGTAAACAAAAATACACAGCCACATGACCAGTCCATGACTTGTACTATATACCCCGGACTAAATTTGGCAGGGGGTGGGGAGGTGGAGTCTGCGGGCAGAGCTGGGACCAAGGGACATATCACCACTTTTGGGGAGCTCCCTGAGGTAAACGCCACCCAGGGCTCTCACCTGCTCCTATGCCCCAATCTGCTGCCCTTAACCCCCCTACCACACCCAAACTTCTGGTGCTGGGGGAGGGGGACGTGGTGCCCTGAGACTGCCCCAGCAGCAGCTGGTGCAGCTGGCCCAGGGTCTGCCTGAGTTGCTCAGGCGGCCCCATGGCCAGCCATACCAATGGCTGCAGAGATCACGGAGCCCATGACCTCTGACAAACTCGCAGCCTTCTTCATAACAAAACTATGAATGTAGCATTAGGAATTCCAGGAGATGACCCTTAATGTTTTACTATATACAGTGGACATAATTGCGTTTGTTTTTTTTTAGTGGGGAATTTTGTCACATCGGGGCACCCCCGATTTCATTAAGAAGGTATTTTTCCCAAAAATGTGTTTACACTAAAAACAGATTGTTGAAAGGCATAAATAAAATAGTTATAATAGGCCCCGTAAACAAACTTTAAAAATGTATGCCCAAGACTTGAAGTCAGAAGTTAATCAAAGCAGCATGTTGGTGCAGCTGCTCTTTTAAAACATTAACTATAGCTCTTGTTAGGAACTGGCTTGAAGTGGCTTGAGCCATGCTTGAGAAAAGAATCCAGACTGGAAATATCGGGCAAGGAAAGGAGCAAGGGAAGACACAGGCAGCCAAAACGCCTGACGAAGGAAAAAGGCCAAAAATTTTGGGAGTGGAAATGTGGAGTAAGGAATTAAAGTGAAAGCCTCAGAGGATAGGGAGGTCTGTCCCAGTTTGGACCAGAATTGGATTTTCCAGAGCAGCAGTTCTCAAACTGTGGGTTGGGACCCCAAAGTCGGTCAGGACCCATTTTAATAGAGTTGCCAGAACTGGCGTTAGACTTGCTGCGGCCTGGGGTGGTGGGGCTCAGGTTACAGGCCCCCCACTTGGGGCTGAAACCCATGGGCCTTGGTCCCCCTACCTGGAGCAGTGGCGGCTCAGGCTTTGGCTTTGCCCTCGCCCTGGGCAGCAGAGCCTGGGCAGGCTCAGGCTTCAGTCTCCCATCCTGGGGTTGTGTGGTAATTTTTGTTAAGTGGTGAAATGAAGTTTGAGAACCCTTTACTAGAGACTATAGCATAAATAATTTTGAGAAATTAAGTCTGAAAAGTATACTTTGAACAGCTTATTCTTCTGATACTTATAGTCCCTACCTAATGTATTCTCTAGCATATCTAACTATCTCACAGGAGGCGGTAGATTTTTCTTAGCTAAAACTTGTGATTGGAACGTCTTCTCCCACAACGTAGTTAATGAGAATATTAATCATTTCTGTATTTAATTCAAAAGAGGTTAAAAGGACTCTAAAATTAAATCATGCTTCTGTCTGAAAATGTTTACCTATTACAGTTCCAAGCAACTCTTGAGATGATTATAACTGAAAGAGATTAGAGAATTTAATTTGTTTGTTTTTACACACTAGTCAGTTTTCTGTTTGCATGAGTCTTTTTCATTCAGCAAATGGGGAGAATATTTGTTTTAAATAAATTGATTATGAAACAACAAAAGCTGACCATCTAAGGGCAAGTATGGTAACTGCAATCTCTTTTAAATAGGGTGTTGATTATTTGCAGTTAACTCACGCAATTAACTCAAACTTAATCACGATTTTAATTGCACTGTTAAACAATAGAACACCAATTGAAATTTATTAAATATTCGTGGGTATTTTTCTAATATATTGATTTTTTTAATTACAACACAGAATACAAAGTGTACCAGTGAGATGTACCTATCTCATAGAACTGGAAGGGGACCTTGAAAGGTCATCAAGTCCAGCCTCCTGCCTTCACTAGCAGGACCAAGAAGCCCCCTCAAGGACTGAACTCACAAGCCTGGGTTTAGCAGGCCAATGCTCAAACCACTGAGCTATCCCTCCTTCTCCAGTGCTCACTTTATATTTTTGATTGCAAATATTTGCACTGTAAAAATGATCTAAGAAATAGAATTTTTCAGTTCACTTCATACAAGTACTGTAGTGCAGTCTCTTTATCGTGAAAGTGTAACTTAAAAATGTAGGTTGTTTTGTTTTTGAGTGAAGTTATGTAACAAAAAATGTAGAACTTGAGTGGATTTGTAGGCTCTAAGTCTTACTTCTTGTTCAGCCAATTGCTCAGACAAACAAGTTTGTTTACATTTACAGGAGATAATGGTGCCCACTTCTTACTTACAGTGTTGCATGGCACTTTTGTAGCCGGCATTGGAAGGTATGCTAAACATTCATATGCCCCTTCATACTTCGGCCACTCTTCCAGAAGACATGCTTCTATGCTGATAGTGCTCATTTTAAAAAAACTGCATTAATTAAATTTGCCTCTAGGGGAGAATAATATGTCTCCTGCTCTGTCTTTACCCACATTCTGACACATACTTCATGTTTATAGCAGTCACAGATAACACAGCACATGTTGTGCAGATTTGACAAAATGCAAAAAAGGTACCAGTGTGAGATTTCTAGAGATAGCTACAGCACTTGACCCAAAGTTTAAAAATCTGAAGTTCCTTCCAAAATCTGAGAGGGATGAGTTCTGGAAAGCATGCTCCACACGTCTTAAAAGCAACACTCCAATGTGGAAACTGCAGAACCCAAAGCACCAAAAAAGAAAATCATCCTTCTGCTGGTGGCATCTGACTCAGATGATGAAAATGAACATCCTTTGATCCCCACTGCTTTGGATCGATATTGAACAAATCCTGTCATTAGCGTGGAATGATGCTCGAAGCATGAAGGGACATATGAATCTTTAGCGCATATGGCATGTAACTATATTGTGACACTGGCTACCAACAGTGTCATGCCAATGTCCGATCTCACTTTCAGGTGAAATTGTAAACAAGAAGTGGGCAACATTATCTCATGCAAATATAAACAAACTTGTTTGTCTGAGCAATTGGCTAAACAAGAAGTAGGACTGAGTGGACTTGTAGGCTCTAAAGTTTTACATAGTTTTATTTTTGAATGCATTTTTTTAAAAACAATTCTACATTTGTAAGTTCAGCTTTCATGATAAAGAGATTACACTACAGTACTTATATTAGGTGAATTGAAAAATGCTATTTTGTGTTTTACAGTGCAAATATTCGTAATAGAAAAATATAAAGTGAGGGACTGTACACTTTGTATTCTATGTTGTAATTGAAATCAATATATTCAACAACGTAGAAAACATTCAAAAATATTGTTTAACGGTATGCTTAATTGTGATTAATTTTTTAATCTCTTAAGAGCCCTACTTTTAAATTAAGAATTTCATGTTTTTAACCTTTCTGTAGTTTCCTTTAATACTTAAAAATAAATTAAAATAAAGAACACTAACTGGCCTATTTTGAGTTTTAAAAAGGGTCAACTGGATATCTGGTTAACAGGGATGGTGCCCTGAGGAAGTCACCACTTAGCACCAGGAAATGCTTGACTTATGGTTTAGCACAACAGTTATGACAGCCAAGTTTTAAATAGTCATTGCCCATTTTTGTTTTGTGTTAAACTGAAGGGCACGTTGCCATAAATTGGTTACAGGTCTCTTCCCAGGTGAGAGAAGAGAAGACGCATCCAACAAAAAAGCAGGGCTTTAGTTTTAATATTGCCTTGTTTTTTAATAGTATGTACGTAAAGGCATATCCTTGCTGAGGACACCTGAATGCTTTGTATTCACAGCTTGAAACAATGTTTAAAGGTGAACCTGAAATGGACATTCTGACTGAAAAAGAACCATTCAGATGTGTAGTCAAATTTTCCAGTCCCCATCTTTTAGAAGCATTGAAATCCTTAGCACCAGCAGGTTAGTGCTACAATATTAATAGATGAACTATTTTACTATGTTGTCTTCCATTTAGCTTGCATATCTTTCATAAGGGATATTTGAGTGATTAATCTTATTCTGTGTACATATAAATAGAAATTTAGTGAACTACAAGAATTATTTTATAGATAACCTTAGCAGATGAGGCTAGATTTGCACAAAAGCATGAGTTTGTGTCTAATTTGCTTACAGCATTACGGTGATTGAACATGGATACTCAATTTATGCCTTTAAATCATATGTGAAAGATAAAATGGTGAATGAGTTAAGCTATGATTGTTTTTTTTTTATTTTCCCCCCTCCCTCCAGGTATGGCTGATGCACCTCTTTCACCATTACTTACATGCATACCACAAAAAGCCAGGAACTATTTTAAAATTAAAGAGCGAAAAGGCATACTTTCAGCAAGCTGTCTAGGCCCCTGACTTGTTTTTTACTGCAAAGAATCATTCGCAAAGAATTGTATATATAATGTATTTAACTACCATGTTTAATCAAAAGAGAAATTTCAGAACCATTTTTAAAACTAATTTATTCTTTGTTAATCCCTTGTATCATTTTAAATGATAGTACTACCTTAAATGTAAACTTTCTCCCTATTGTTCATTTTTAACATGGGTTAGCCAATGAGATTGACTAATGGCCTGTCATCTAGCAGATAGTTGAATTTACTGTTTCAGCTAATTAAACTAGGTCATTGAAGTTCTTCTGTGGATCATAATGTATTTGGTGGATGCACACAAATTAGGGAACAGATCTAATCAGAATGCAATAAGTTAAGTAATGTGGCAGATTAGCATTCTTTCACTGTACTAGCACCACTTAATAAAACAGTTAAATCTGTCGTCTCTGATGCTAGATATTAATTCTGAGTGAGAATGTCAGGAGACCAATATACACTACTTGGAAAACTAACATTCTAGCCTTACCTTGATGATTTCATTTTCAACAGAAGACTTCCTTCCTATGACAATATTCTATTGTCATGACTTCATTGATAGTGAGATGCATTTTTAATGAGGTTTTATTTTTTAATGAGGTTTTGGGTTTCTGATTCACTAGCAAAAGTTGGTATCAGACATTTGGTGCATATTTTTCATATCCTTAAAATAGTGCTAAATGTCTAAAACAGATGTGATACTTAATGTACAATAGGTTTTTAATTATTTATTTTTATCAAAAGACTGAGTAACTAGGTAGCTAAACAATTAAAGATAGTTACTTAAGTTTCCCCATAAGAGTAAAAGACACTGAACCTTTCTGTTGAAGCAAATTACATTTTAGGAGTAAATTATAAAGAAGTAACACTCTTGAGATTAAGGGCCTACAAAATGCATCATTAGGGCTGTGCACATATCCCTAGTTATTACAAAATTTTTAATCTAGTTGGTAAGGGAAAAAAATTCTGACCACTAAGTGTGAGTTGCTGTTCATGATGTGTGTGTGAAATAAGTTAGACGTGAGAGATGCAAAACTCAAGTTATATACACTTACCTGATAACAAATACTAACTGTAATAAACTATAAATGGCTGAAGTAATCTGCTAAATAATCTCATTTGGGCCCCAGTTCAGAAATGTATCAAAGTGCATGCCCAACTTTGAACATGTCAGTAGTCCCATTGACTTAAGTAGAACTATTCGTGTGTGTACAGTTAGACATGTGTTTTGTACCTCACTGAAAAGTAGTCCTTTTCAAGATGAGACCATCTGCTACTAATGAAGTCCAATAGCAAAGTTTTCCATCTGACTTTAATGGATGTAATATCAGACCCAAAGTTAGTAATCACTAAGGCAACAGCAGGTAACAAACTTGTCTATTTTTAATTATACTTGTGTCTTTTTCTTTGAGTATCTTGAGATTTCATCATAGATCTTATTGTAAAACATAATGCAGTTGGTATAACTTTATTTTGTGAAGTAGTGTTTCTGAATGCGTATCTGTCTAGGTTCTGATCCTGCCACACTCCCTTACACACTAAAACTTTTGACTTTGTGTACATAAAGATTTGCAGAACCAAGTTAATGTAGTGTTAAAGCAGAAATAGGGTTTGCGGTAAAGTTCTAAGTGTTAATTAAACAGACATTTTGAATTTTGCCCATTTAATATTTTAAGCTACAGATGTAATTGACTTGGTTTGAAGATCGCTTGTATTGTTCAAAATGTGTCTCTTAGATTTTGTGTTGGTTAGCAATTTATTGTTGATGTATTCTCTGTATTCACATGTTTTATTTGCTTAGATAATATCCATATGCAGAGAGAATTTTTCAGGAGGATTGTGGTATAGTATACCAGACTCTTTTGTTATGTTTTGTGTGTGTTACATTTGAAAGGACCAATAAAAATTTAAAGTAGAACTTCTTGGTAGAAGTTTTGTTGGGCTTGAGATACTTCGTTATGACCCATTTATACTGAATATTTTTTGTAATGATTATAAACTGAATCCTCTGTATTGTACGCTATTGGACCTATGCTGCTATTTTATAAGTAAGTTTCTTTTAACTAAAATTCAGCAGAATTGAAAGTGTTTCAGTGTAATATTGTGCTATTACTATTCTTAAGAGTCTGTTTTTAATTCATGATCCAAACTAAGGCCTCTCCACAATCCCCATAAGAAAGGCAAGACTACTTATAAAAGCATAATCCACGAATGATGAATGAAAGTTCCCTATCTAAAGTATTTATCTTCTGATTATCTTCAGCAATTCTCAGCAGATTTAATATAAGTTCATTCTATAATTAATTAACATGCAAAAACATGTTAAAACATTAAGGTTGAAAAGTCAAGTGCTCAAAAGTTAGGAAATGCCAGAATTAAGGTTACCTGTGCAACTTTAATTTGGCTCCCTGGTGTGCATATGTTGATATCTTTAATTAGTTGAAAACATACTTTTTTGACAGGACCCCTGCCTCATTCAGTGCACGGGATCGATGGTACTCTCTTAAGGAGGAACCATTTGATATTTTGTTTCCTCCTCATTCAGTGAGTGAGCCCATTCCTTCTTTACTGCACAATGACAAGCTGTGGGCTCTCTTTTGACAGTGAGTGAGGAATGCACTTAGTCTTCTGACCTCCAACCATCATACAGAATGGCCACTTGCTTTGAAATTAACAGAAAATGCTGAAGTCCTTAACTTGTACAATGCTAATGAAGGCTTTTTTTTGCTGTTTTTCCTTTGATGGGTTATTTAGTTACAGGCGTATACACAGTGCATTTGAAGCATCTGGCACTGGCCACTGTAGGGAGACAGGATACTGGGCTAGATGGACCAATGGTCTGACTCAAGTATGGCTGTTCAGTAAATATTTACCATTACATTATAATAGGAATAGATAAGTGAAAACAATGCAAATAACAGCCCATTCATTTTCATGAAGTTTAAACCACCCCCCCACCTTTACATTTAACCATAACTTTGATCTATACTAAGACACAAGTGAATTGACCTGAGTACACTCCAGCATGACCTGGTCTGCCACCATCACAGAAGAGTTTTTTTTCCAGATTCAATGCCTGTTTTGGTTGGCATGTCCTACAGTCATTTGTTTAAGTAGGACTCCTAGTACCCACCTCCAAACAGACAAGGAACGGCTTGTTAGTCTGCGCCCTCTTTTCCCCCCCCCCCCCCCCACCCCCCCCCCCCCCCCCCCCCCCCCCCCTCCCCCCCCCCCCCCCGGGTCTACTCTGGGATTCTATATTGGCAAAAGAACTGAGGGATGGTTGGGGTTGTTCTGCCCTTTATGTTCTTTGGGGTGTGTGCAGCACAAGGACACTTGGGCACAAATGCGACCTCAAGAATGTAGTCTCGCACACAATGCCCATGTTCATCAAGAGTGGAATCCATGTGGCTAACACATCTTGAAGAACCACAGTTACTGTAGAAAAAATATTTATGTATCTAAACTCAGTTTTCACACCAGATCTGATTTTCATGTAACATTTATTTTTAACCACAAGGAGAGAAGGTGAAGAATAAAATCAGTAGTTTTTAATACTTTCTTCCTTTCATTTAGAGAAGTGTATTTTCCTGTTTTGATATAGTGGGAGGACATATGTTCAAAGTATAAGATTTATGGGTAATGTACATATAATTTATTACCCATACATTAAGTGGATTAAAATAATGTTTTGAAATGCAGTATTTCTGTTAATGCCTGAAGGAGAAAGCTTGCTGTCAACTTCTACATTTTTATAACCCTCAGGAATGTTCTGAGCCTGGATAATTATGTAGTTAATTAAAAGGATTTCACTAATCACATGAGATAAAAATGAACATATTCAGTGTATTCCTTCATAGACTTAAGGACTTTTTTTAAAAGGTTGGTGCAAATGCATAATCAGAAGAGGAAAATGAAAAGGTCCTTAATCCTGAATCTACAGATTCTTATATTTGCATAAAGATTACCTTGTCATATCCATAACTCTGGATTATACAGGTTTATAAGGCCAATGAAAAATGTGAGAGTTGGAAAGAATAGTTTATTTTGTATTTGCAGCATTTATGCAGTCTTTCAATAATTCCCTAACTTTATCATCCATTTACATCAAATATACTACCTAGGTTTTTTTAAATATGTCTTATGTAAGCTCTACTTTAAATGTATGTGAGAATTAGGTATTTTTTTAATTTTCTTACCAGTAATATGCTTGGGAGTTAGATCATAGGAGAAGAGTCAAAGCTGAATCTGGCACAAAAGCATAGGCATGGATCTGGATTGATGAAGGGATGTGATAATGGGTTAAGAATCCTGACAGTAACTATGCTTTGTAAGTTGATCAAACCCATAGATATATATAAAAAATCAGCTATGATATTTCAAAATATGATTACTGCTAGAAAGAGAAATGGCCTACCTTAGTTTAATCAACGTGAATTGGTGCATAGGAGGTAAGAGGCAAAGAGATGTGAATGGTGATCTCAGTGAGAGAAAATGAAGGTTTAGGAAGTGAGTAGGGGGATGTAGTAGGAGACAAATTATAGAGTGTCTTAAAGTTGTAGTGTGGTTTAAATCCAGCCATGTCATTTGTCTTAATGCTGTGTAAGTTATCAAGGCCTTCACCCTTTGCCATAGAATAGCATTCACGATCTCAATTTTAAATGCTTTTAAATTTGAGTTTCTCACCCTTATGGCTGAGATATATTGGAAATTGTGTGTTGTCTTCTTGAGTCTGTAAAGAACCAAGAAAAATCATCTAGCCCAACTCCTTCTACTGAGACCGAGCTAACTGGAATGGACCATCCCTTACAGCTGTTTGTATAACCTGTTCTTAAACACCTCCACTGACTGGGCATTTGGTATTGCAGATGGGCAGCCACTGGGGGGAGGAGGGTTGGTGTTGCAGATGGGCAACTGGCAGCAGTTTAATTGGCTTAATGGGGGAGTCCTAGCTCCTACTGCCAGGGGCCCACTTCAGGGCTCCTGCTTCCCCCTATTCCCTTCCTTGTCTTCCTCACTCCCCTCACCCCATCCCCTTTCCTTTCTTCACTTCCCCTACCCAATCCTCTACTCCCACATTCCCCTACTCCATTCCCCTATCCTTTTCCCCCTGCCCTATCCCATCCCCCTTCCTTCCCTCCTGCCTCTACTCCCCCCCCCCACTTCCCCATCCCCATCCCATTGTACAGAAAACAGGATTGTGGCCATATAAGGTGCCCAGTACATATAGAAGGGGAAGAGGACTAGCCCTAGGACTTAGGAACCAGCATCTAGCTGCAGAGGCAGTGATCACCCAGCAGAAGCAGCTCTGGACCAGCACCTCTGCTCCTGCAATGCCCCTCTCCAAACTAGACCCCTGGAGTTTGGTCCAGGTCTTGTGCTGCCCTATTTTTGTGCCCCCAGCAGTGCTTGCCCCACCCTAGTTATGATGTTCCTTTGTACCATCCCTTCATACTGCAACCACTGACTGATGCTATCTAGTTAGTCTGTCACAATCTATTCTCTATTGCCTTCACCCTGTCGTGGCTTCTTAGCCCTACATCATTAATCACCTTACCCTCTAATGATAATTTGATCCCTCATCTGTTGCAGCATGACAGTGATCCTTCCACTCTCGCTAGTCTGCTGCCTTGCAGTGTGGGGATGTTTTGATCTCCTCTCGAGCTGGGGCCCGGTGCCGTTAGGGTGCTATACTAGCTCAATGACTCACAGAGCAAAGATTAAGGTTGCCAGGTGTCCATTTTTTGACCAGAATGCCTGGTCAAAAGGCTACTGGTGGCTCTGGTCAGCACTGCTGACCAATCGGTTAAAAGTGCAGTCAGCCGCACAGAAGCGATAAGACAGGCTCCCTGCCTCCTATAGCTCCAGGAAGCAGTGGCATGTCCCCACGCTGCTACCTACATGTAGGTGCACCGTGCACCATGCAGTGATCTGCCTCACGTGCCAGCTCTGCAGTTAACCGCTGCTGGGATCTGCAGCCAATCGGTGCTGCGGACGGGACAGTGCGTGGAGCTGCCTGACTGCACCTCTGCATGGGGGGGGGGGGGGAGTCCGTGCTGCTGCTTCCATGAGCTGCCTGCCCCAGCCCTGATCTCCTGCCCTCCGAACCCCTTGGTCCCAGAGCCTGCACCCTGAGCTGGAGCCCTCATTCCCCGCCCCCATCCCCCTGCCCCGCCGTGAGAAGAGAGTGACGGTTATTCGGGAACAAGGCGACCCGACCCGACCCAGCCCCGCGGTACAATGAAAACTGAATATTAGACGATGCTGGGCGGAGCGAAGGAGTATTTGTGGGCGGAGCCAGCGCCGAGTGTCTTCACACCCCTTATGAATATTCAAATTACAAGATGATTAATGATAAGGCGTCTCCGTCGCCCACCCGGAAGTGCTGCTGCTGCTAGGCCGGTTTGTTTGTAAGCGGCCGAAAACAACATGGCGGCGCCAGGTGCTGCGGCAGCAGAGCCCGGACGGCGCAGAGAGGGGCCAGGGTGGCCCCGGGCTTCGGCCCCTGACACGGACCGCCCTGCCCCGCGGGAGCTCGTGCGGCCGTCGGTGACGGAGCTGTCCCGGGCCGTGCGGACCAACATTCTGTGCACGGTGCCCGGCTGCGGCAAGGTCCTGCCCAACAGCCCGGCCCTCAGCATGCACCTGAGCAAGGCCCACCGGGTCCAGGTACTGACCGTCCCCGGCCCGCCGAGTCTGGCTACAATCCTCCCCTGCCTTGGGCATCGCCCGGCGGGTCCGGCTACCGCCCGTCCCCTGCCCTGGGCGTGCCCCTGGGCATCGCCCGGCGGGTCCGGCTACCGACCGTCCTCTGCCCTGGGCGTGCCCCTGGGCATCGCCCGGCGGGTCTAGGTACGACCGTCCCCGGCCCGTCGAGTCTGGCTACAATCCTCCCCTGCCTTGGGCATCGCCTGGCGGGTCCGGCTACCGACCGTCCCCTGCCCTGGGCGTGCCCCTGGGCATCGCCCGGCAGGTCCGGCTACCGACCGTCCCCTGCCCTGGGCGTGCCCCTGGGCATCGCCCACCGGGTCCAGGTACTGACCATCCCCGGCCCGCCGAGTCTGGCTATAATTCTCCCCTGCCTTGGGCATCACCCAGCGGGTCCGGCTACTGACCGGCCACTGCCCTGAGCGTGCACCGCATAGCCTTGCGGGTCTAGGTACCGACCGTCCCCAGCCCGTCGAGTCTGGCTACAATCCTCCCCTGCCTTGGGCATAGCCCAGCGGGTCCAGCTACCGACTGGCCCCTGCCCTGAGCGTGCACCTGGGCATAGTCTAGCGGGTCTAGGTACTGACCGTCCCCGGCCCATCGAGTCTGGCTGTAATACTCTCCTGCCTTGGGCATAGCCCAGTGAGTCCGGCTACTGACCGTCCCCTGCCCTGAGCGTGCACCTGGGCATAGCCCAGCGGGTCCAGCTACTGACCCGCCCCTGCCCTGAGCGTGCCCCTTTGGAAGACCCACCTCCTTTGGCCCGCTGGGACCAGGTACCAAAACCCTATTATTCCCCGCTCCCAGCAAGACTTAGCTGGTACTGACCCTCTGCCAGCCCAGCTGGTCTGGATACTTAACCCCTTTTATTCTACCGCCAAGCAGCTGAACAAGGTACAGTGTATCCAGAGATCAACACATCTCTGGCCACTGGGTCCAAGTACCAAACCTTCCCTATTCTGATCACTTACCTGAGCCCATGTACACTAAACCCTTCGTATTGTCTACCCCCAGCCCTGAGTGTGCATCTGAACAAGCCCAACCAGGTCCAGGTACTAACCCCCAGTCCACTGGGTACAGATACCGAATCCCCGTTGCCATGAGCATCTTCCTGAGCAAGATCCTCCAGGTCCAGGTGCTGAACCCTGTATTTTGTTTGTTCCTGAACATACACCTGAGCAAGTCTAACCAGGCCCTCCCATCCACCCCTGAAAAATCCCCTAACCCAATGAAGGCCCACATATTGAACTTCCCTCCTACAATTGCATGTCCAAAAAACTTTCCTGGCTTTTAGCATACACCTGAGGAAGGCCATGGAATCAAACTCTCCAGCACTAAGCATGATGTAAGCAAATGTAGAGCCAGATACCCCTGCTTGTCCCCATTATTCCTCACTCCTTGAGATCTTCTGAGCACCCACCATGTTTAGTTGTTCAGAGGCACCAACTTTCCACTTTCTGTGGGAGTGTTTGACTCCTGCTCCACCCCAGGACCTGCCCCCACTCCACCCCTTCCCCCAAGGCCCTGCCCCATCTCTTCCCACCCTCGTTCTGCCCCATTCCCTGAGTATGCCCTGCCACCCCTCCTCTTTCCCCCCCGCAGTTCCAGCTGATTGTGGTGGGTGGGAGGCACTGGTCGGCGGGGCCTGCCAGGGTGCGGGAGGCTCTGGGGGAGAGGGAGAGGAGCTGAGCACCCACTATTTTTTTCCCTGTGGTGCTTCAGCCCTGGAGCACCCACGTTGTCGGCGCCTATGGAGCTCTTGGTATGCACCTAAGACTGTCGGTTCCAAGTACCAAAATCCATGAGTCTGCACTTAAGCTAGATCCACTTGGTCCTGATATTGACTGCCACCTCTGGTGCCCGCAACCCTGAGCATACACGAAAGTAATACACACCAGGTCTACATACTGACCCCAAGTGTGTACTTGAGCATTGACTGCCTACCATTTGTCTAGCACTACATCTGTGTCCCCTGGGTCCTTCTTGCCTTCTGGTTTATCTAATGTCTAGATGAGGAGCTTCCATTCTCAGTTTTGAGGCCCTCTGCAAGGGTTAGCATTCTTCAGAAACTCAGTAAACTGTCCAATTGTTTCTAAAGTCACTGTTGTTCAAAGAGTACTGTAAAGATTTATAAAGGTATTGATGGGCTGTTCTAGATTAGTGTATCATGTTTATTTTATTACAATAGGGAGAATGATGCATTTTCTAGCAACAGCTTTTTGTTTAAAACACCCTTCAGCGTGAAATATATAAAGTTGTTTAACAGTATATGTGTACTTAGTGTTTGGTTTGTCTCTGTGGTATTTGTGTGTGGTATATTTTAATATATTTTTTAAAAGATTCAAGAATAACCGATACTGTTAAGAGTAGCTTGGGTTTTTTCTTTCCAAAGATCATTCATCATTTTATTCATTATTTGTATTGCTGTGGCATCTGGAGGCCCCAGCCACATTGTGCTACAGGAATACAAACATATAATAGTTCCCTGGGCACCAAAACCTCATATTTTCTAAGTGAAATAGCCAGTTAGATTTGTTGATTGTTGATCGAGTTGGCCTGTGTGGATCTTGGCTCAAAAGGATTTAGAAGGAATTGAGTGGCATCAGCTGATGCATCCTGGGGTTGAGGGACAGAATGGGTACATAGGGTTTGTGCGCAGTTTCAGCAGACATTGTTCTTCTAAACATTCCGAGCTTGTGCTTTGTGGTGCACGCAGCACTCCTGGATCCAAGTGGGCCATCATTTTGAACCACAGTTACTGCAATAATTAACTGTTGTGTTCCAAGTTTGCTATCATGGAAGAAAATACAATGTGTTCTTTCTCCACATAAACTGCTGTAATAGCTCTCAGAACTGTTATCACAGTGCTGGGTACACTCATGAGATTCCTTGTACTCAGCTTTCCATTTGGTAATTGCTCAGGCTAGTATTGGAACACTGGTGTGGCTCAGACATATAGTGTCTATGGAGATTAGATTTTTGGAGATAAAGATTCTAATGACACTTTATCTGGTAATGACTGACTGAATGATACTTGAGTAGAGCTACATACACATAGTCCCAACTAAGGAAACTTTTTACCAATATATGTAGAGTTGCCTCTTCCATATTCAGCATTGTTTTACGTCTTACCTCTTTTACTAAACCTTTTTAGCAGTTAAGTCCAACTGTACCTATACAAGCAGATAGTCACCTAGTGGAATTATCAAAAGCACCTTAGAGTGTCTAGGCACTTTTGAGAATTCCGCTAGGTGAGACTACCTGCTTCTTTACGCACCTACCATACCAGAGGTTCTGAAATGTTATTGCATCACGACCCCCTTCTGACAACAAAATTTACTACATGACCCCAGGAGTGGGGGACTGAAGCCTGAGTCCACCTGAGACCCACTGCCCTGGCTGGGGGGATCAAAGCCGAAGCCCCCACTGGGCAGGGGGGCCAAAGATGAATCCCAAGGCCCACATTTAATTGACAAAGTTCAAGAATCTCTCAGGTTTTCTTTTGGTGAAATGAGAGAGTTGACCATCTGATTCATTAGATTCTTTGAACTTCATTGTATGGACTTGTAGCATTAGTAAAACTATCTTGCAACAAAATGTCTTTTACTAGAAACCAGGTTTGAATGCATGGAAACATAAGTTGCTTGACAAACTTGTATAGCACTGATTATGTTCCATTAATTGAAGACATAACTTATCTTGGTTTGGCAGCTGTTAAAGCTTCACTTTGACAAAAATGAGCTAACTAATGTGACATTTGTTTATTCCTGTTTGTGGGATTCACCTCATGCTATGCTGCGGGAACTTTCTGGAAAACGATGCCTGTTGGAGCTACATGAGCACCCTTCTCATTTAAGATGTTTGAAGCAGACATGATAAAAATGTTGTGCAGTTCCAAACTACCTCAATTTATGCATTTCTGTGGTCAGGTGCAGGGACCTTCTTTCTGTTCCCAGGGTGATTTCTTGGGGTCTTTTTAATCCCAAACTCAACTTCTGGTGTTGCCCTGTTGTACTAGTAGGTTTTTTGGTGTTTGTTTTTTTTTTTTTTTTGGCCCTAAGGTTCTCTGGCTATTACTAATATGTCTGTCAGGGCTCTGAGGTCTCTGGTAAGAAGGGTGTATTTAAGCAGTGTTGTGATGTGTCTGTCTATGTTCTGGAGACAGATGTGGGTACCTGCTATTCTGCCTGAGATGGTAAACCATTACTTGGATTGCTGCTCTTTATAGGGCCTTCACACTTTGAGCTTGCATGAATAAGCAGTGGAGGCTCTGTGCCATCATCAGGGAGACCTCATGGGACTGATCCCTGGATCCAACATCAGATTAGCAGTCAACCCCCATGAAAAGAGGCATTAGATCAAGTTAAATCTAATTTCACTCTGCAGAAGTTGGTACCAGAGAGAGATCTCCAGGGTTGTAGTGCCTGGAGTTTGGCTTCCCAGCCAGTTGCAGGATCTGGAGGGACAAAAGAGGTGCTGCTTTTGTCTTTATGCTTCCCAGCAGCACTGTGTTTTGCTCAGGTGCAGCTGAGTATTTTAGTCCAAAATTCCTTCTTAGCTAGTAACCTGCTACTATCCCGAAGTGTCCAGGCACAGGTGGCTGAAATATGTGGAAAGCAGAATAGTGTGATTGAGAGTGAGGGAATCTTCCTTGATGAGGCAGATTTCTCTTTCTGAGACAACTAAGCAGAATCTGTCCCTAATGGTATTCTGGTTCTGTAGTATGGTGCTGTGAACATCTAGAGTGCGTACAAGCGCACACAAAAAGTTTACTAAGTGGCACGTCGAACTCTTGTTCTTTAATTTTACTTGCTTCAGCAACTTTGATGGCAGTGTGATTGTTCCTGGCAAATATAAATTGTAAAGTAGAAACCTTAGCGGTTGGAAACACCAAGCATAAGGCAATTCTGAAAAATTAAAACTACAGTGTATTGGAACACTGTAAATATTTAGTGAAATGCAGTGTAGAGGCTGGAGCTTTCGCTCCGTTCATTTTGGACCCTAAAAAGTTAAGAAATAGCATGTCTAAATTGTTTAGATTCTGAAAGTATTTCCTCTGTGGTGGGGAGAATTTAATATTTGGAAGTAAAATAATAGTAGACTGCTCTCGGATCGTCAGTTGTGATTCCTGAAGAGTTCTGCTGGTATAGTTACAAAATAGTATCTGAACAGATAAGCAATTCCATTTGAGCTGGGTAATTTACCAATTCACTTAGCAAAGAGTTTTCAGCTTGAATGTCAAGGCTGGTAAACTAAATGTTGAGCAAAGTTTAATCTGTATTCTGAACACTGTATTAAGAGTAGTACAGACCCATTTGCCAGCTTTTAATGAAAATGTACTTTTTCAGGATGGAAAAATAAATGCATCAATAAGGAAGGGTTTGAAAACTACACAGAAATTCTACTGCTGTCCTATTGAAGGCTGCCCTAGAGGACCAAACAGACCATTTTCCCAATTTTCACTTGTAAAACAGGTATTTTTTTTTTCTGGACTGCTTTTCCTTGAGTAATAGTATAAGAGGAATCTGGGGACAACATGGGCCAAATCTTCAAGAGTGCATATACCTTCCTGTATCCAAACACACGTGCCAGACATCTCAATGTGTATATTCGAGTTGCAGAGCAAGTGTGCGGAGAAACCCCAGTTTGTGTGCAGATGGCAGTTTGCACATCCACTTTGGAAGACTTGGGCCTTTGTGTCTAACAGCCACTAGCATGTTCTCATTTAAAAAAAACAACTGATTAAAAAATGAACAACTTAGAAAAGGTCATTCAGATGCAAATTTTCCAAAGAGTTACGTGTGGTTAACATTTTTCCATAAATGTCCAATTATAACAAAAAGTCCAAGGGCAATAAGCTGGTTTAAAATTATTAGCCATCTTAAATGGATAAGAAATAAGACTTGTCTCAAGAGTTGACGTCTTTACACAGATGACTTTCTGTTGCATGTTAATCAGGATTATCTCTTGTTAAGAAAAAATCACTTATGCATTCTTTATGAAAAGTATTAAATTCTGTTGAAAATCCAACTGCCAACATTTGTGACTCATCTTCAGTGTCAGTCAGCTGCATGATCCAGCATGGTAGTGATGTGGTTTAGTGGCTAGCACACAGGGCCATAAATAAAGAGTTCTGTTTACTTGCTATGGAAACTTTGGACAACTCACTTAGCCTCCCCTCTTTGTTCTAGTCCTTTTATTTTTTTTGAAAGAGAGAGAGAGTTGCCTCTCTCAGGGTGGGAATTTTGATTATTTAATTAACGTTAATAAACAGCAAGATCCTTGAATGAGAAGCACAGTGGGCTTGATCCTGTGCCCACTGAAGTCAATGGCAAATCTCCCATTGATGTCAATGGTACAGGAGGAGGCCCTGTAAATGTTAAGTGGCAGTATTTAATCTATAACTAAAAGCTGTGGGAATTGATGATATAAAATTGCCTACAGGTTCATTCTCTGGTATTGTATGAAGACTTATTCCCAAGTAAAACAATGGAAATCAATTAGAAGGTCAATGATGGTGTAAAATCATATTTAAACTACTGTTTTTTGTACAAATAACTAATTAAAACTATTAAAATTAATTTAAGCTACTTTTCATTGTTTACTTTTTGCCCTCACCTTAACTTGGACAATGAAACTAGACTTCTCTTCATTCTGTAGTTCTCACTGCTTTAGAATAGTATTGTATTGTTCGTTCCTCAAGCAGTGCAAGAAAATATTGAAATTTCAGTGAAATGCCTAAAAATTTCTATTGAATCCTTAATACTGTTTCTAATTAAGGATAGTTTTTTCACTCTTCTCCAAGACGAGCATATCTCCTAAATTGTTTGCATGTGCTAACACTGTGTCTGTCTTGTAAAGAAATGACCTCTTAACCAATTCCTTTGTATTGTTAACTTGTCTACCTTTCACTGTGAATTTTAGCACTTTATGAAAATGCATGCTGAAAAGAAGCACAAATGTGATAAATGTGGCAACTCATATGGCACGGAATGGGACTTGAAACGACATATAGAAGACTGTGGCAAGACTTTCCAGTGTACTTGTGGGTGCCCTTATGCCAGCAGAACAGCATTACTGTCTCATGTTTACCGAACTGGCCATGAGATCCCTGCAGAGCACAGGTAACAGTGAAGTTATTATTGATTAAGTGATTTAATTTATTTTATATTAAGTATTATGACATCTTCCTACATGTGCCTCATAATTAACTCCTTTCGGTTGATCTCGTACCTACATGCAGTTAACTCCCACTAACACTGATGCAGTTTGCTGCTGCTTCCTTCCGTTACTTACAGCAGTCCTAGCTCCATCGATGGCAATGGGAATTGCGTATCCAGTACTATATGTAAGATCAAGCTTCTAGTGTCTAGCACAAGAAGTGCTACCAGCTGTGGTCTTCTTATTGCTGATGACATTTATTGCATTTGTTGTTAGAGTTGCAACTGATTTTTGTTGGAACTGTGCGACCTGCAGTGCTATAAAAGTAGAAAGGGAATGCTCTTGGACGGGGAATGTGCACACCCAGTACAGTTCTGTAGCCTGAAGTAAGCAATGTTAATTACATATTTTTACTCATACAGCACCATATGTGTCAGTTGCTTTCATTAGTAAGACAATGGTTGGCAGTTAATAAAAAGATAAGTATGAAAAATTGCCATATATAAAAGGTGCATAAATTTTCCTAATAGTGTGCATGCATGAAGCAATCTATTTACTGAATCCTACTATGTATTTTGCAGAGTGAAATGCTACAAGATTAGAATACTTGTGCATTCATGTTATGCAAGGGTTAGAAAATCTAGGCTCCAATTTTCTGTAAGATTGTAACTATCTCTTTGAACGTTTTCTTAAACACCATAACCCAAAATACTGAGAGGTTGCTCTTTTAGTATTTTCCTCGTTCTCTTTAATAAGGAAAAGTTTATGATCAGGATTAGTTTTTCTACCAATTCAGACCTAACTTATACCTCTACTCCCACAAAGGCTAGTGCCATGATTGAAAGAGTTGGGAGGGAGGATTTTGTTGTTGGTCTCTAAACTGTGAGATAAATTCTTAATGTATCATGTTTACAGGGATCCACCTAGTAAGAAAAGGAAAATGTGCACTGAGGTTTCCAATCAGCACTTGGCAGAGAAAGCGAGTGAAGCATTCATCAGTGCACGCACCAGTAGTACTTGCACTCAGGACTTGGAATCATCTGAAATGAAACTAATGGCCTCCTTTGAAGGCTCCTGCAGTTCTAATGTCAGTAAGCAAACGCTCTCACAGCCTAAGTGTACACCGAAAATGCTTTTGCCAAAGCCCAGAGTAGCTTTGGTTAAACTTCCAGTAATGCAGTTTGCTCACTTGCCTATTTTTGTGTCTGCAACAGATTCCTCTGTCAAACCTGTTGTAGTGACTGTTGATAATCAAGGCTCTGTTATGAGTACTGTTCACTTATTACCTCAATCTATAGGAATTCTGATACCAGCACTGGAGGCTGAAGCACTTGTGTTTAAAGACACAGTGCCTATTTCAAAAACAGCAGATTCTGGTGATGTTGAACCAATTAGCACCAGCGTCCAAGTCAATTTGGGTAAGATCACATCAAATAATACAGTACAAGAGCTGGGGAGCATGTGTCACAAGAATAAAATCTCTTCAATAAATGTACAAACTGACTTATCTTACATTTCACAAAACTTTATGCCAGCTGCAGCCTGGACTCCTGATTCTTCTGTATCCTCTTGCTCTCAAACGGACCTGACATTCAGTTCACAGGTTTCGCTACCAGTTAGTGTTCAGACTCAGACACTGTTGCCTAGTTCTAAACTGACTTCATCCATAGCTGCCCAGACTGATGCTTTTGCTCAGGCTTGTTTCCAGTCATGTGCTGTTTCTAGAGAGACTCAAACCAATAGAACACAAAACTCTATTGATGGAAGAGTACAAATGGACCAGGCTGTAATGTGCAATGACATTTTTGACAGTGTTCATTCAGCTTACAATGTTTCAACCCAGATTGGGCTCTCAGAAAACAATTTAATGACTGCAAACATAGATCAAAGATTGCTACAAAGAAGTAACTGCAAGACCCTGAGTCAGGATACAATAAAATCTGAACCCATTATCAACTTCAATACACAGACTAATATACTCCCACAGCAAAATATGACAGATAATCAAACCCAGACAATGGACTTACTAAGTGATCTGGAAAACATCTTTTCAGGTAACATGTCTGGCCAGACATTGGATAATCGTGGTCTTTTGTCTGATACTAGCTCTGGGGCTGATACGCATCTGCCATCTGGCTCTACACAGAGCACAGGAATAGACTTTGACATTGAAGAGTTCTTTTCAGCTTCCAATATTCAAACACAAACTGAGGAGAGTGAACTTGGTAACCTGAACTCTGAGCCGGTCTTGGAATCTCTGGATATTGAAACACAGACTGACTTATTTTTTTCGGACAGTGCCACTCAATCCTATAGCTGCAGAGGAAATTCCAACTTCTTAGGTTTGGAAATGTTTGATACTCAGACACAGACAGACTTAAATTCCTTCCTAGACAGTAGCACCCATTTGCCTTTGGGAAGTATTTTGAAGCAGTCCAGCTTCTCCATGAGCACTGACTCATCTGATACCGAAACCCAGACAGAAATACCCTCTGCTGCTAAAAATATACCTTGTCAAAATATAGAAAATAAAGTTGAGCTGAATAGTGCTGAAACACAGACTATGGATAGCTGCTTTGAGACCCTTGGAAGCCTATTTCTTACCAGCAATGAGACACAGACAGCTATGGATGACTTTCTTCTGGCTGACTTGGCCTGGAATACAATGGAGTCACAGTTCAGTTCAGTAGAAACACAGACCTGTGCAGAATTGTGTTCCTTGGTTTGTCAGAAGTTTGGAACAAGCCATTGAGTGCTACTTAATAAAATTGTTTTCCTTGTGATTTGAAACTAAGTTATTGGGGTGGGGAGCGGTAGAAGGGACTGACCAAGATATCTATGTTGAATGTAGTTGCCCATATGCAGTTGGTCTAAAAAAAACTTCATGCATAAGGTGCTTAAGCTGTTGTATATGTAACTTAAACATAGAATATGTATACGTGTTTGTAACCTGTTAATTCAAGTTTGAACTTTCAAAGTGAATGTTCTCGTGGTGCCTACCATTGTTAATCTGTGTTACAAAGCTGTATCAACATGTCCATTGAACCTCAGTTCAGGCTTTTATATTTGTCTATACCTGTATACGTCTGGCTCAGACCTAGGCTTACTGCCTTGACACAAAAGTAGGCCTATCTAATTCTAACACATCTTGCTCACCAAAAAAGCCCTTATTGGCATAAGCTGCTTTGTTTTTTAAAGTCTTAGATTATAATATGGCAAGGTTTACCTGTCCTATACAAAAAGAGATGTTGAGGAATTTATTAGTAGATGTAGTTTCCAAGCAGTTCTCCCAAAAATGAACCTGGAACACAAAATTTGCTGATTATTGCGTTTATAATTTAAAGTGCGACTAATGTGAGTAGCAACACTCGTTTTTACTTCTTTCTGAACTGGTATAATCAGCATTGGTGTTAAGGGGGTATAAAAACTTTTTCAGATTCTTAACTCTTAAAGTTATCATGCAGTAACTTCACTGCACATACTGTAATAAAACAGCCTCCAGGTCTAAAGTATTTTTGGACTTTTCAAGGAGGGATTTGTGTTCCTAAACTGTGATTTGCAAGAAACTCTGGTTCTGATGCAAACAAAATCAAGAAAATTCTAAATATTAGAATGTCTGAGTGAAAGATCAGAACAAATCGGGTTACACTATAATTCACCTATCAATAGCACAGTTATTTGCTAATTTGAGGAATAGTATATTGGTTATAGTATAACTATGAACCTTTCCAAAGACCATAGAAACTGTTAGATTTGTAATGACTGAATTCTCTGATAGCGTGTTGACTAAATTACTACTCTTAAATCTTACTCTTCCAGAACAAGACTAGGTAGAAGTCTCAAAGCTCAGTGTGTTTGAGGCTGCTGACGTCTCTGTATAGCAGCAGGTACATTGTTCCTCTGCACAGTGGGCTCAGCAGCCACTCCTGCCCCTGGCTTCACTGTAAAGCATTCCCCTTCAGCAGTTATCTGTTAAAAGCTGATGATACTGGAAGCATGGAGATTTCCGTCATCTACTGTCTTCTCCTAACTGGTCAGTTACAACAGTCATGTATTTCAATGGAGAGGCAGTTATTCTGATGTGAATTTTTGCTGTGAGCTCCAGTCTTCAGCCTTGCATCACTTTTTTCTTTCTTTCTTTCTTTTAGCATTTCTGAGGTCTTGCTAACTTTTGTATTTTCTTGTAACTTTATTTCAGGATCATCCAGTTCTCCCTTGAAGGTCAGTCTGGAAGGCTGGTAGCGGCTGTGCCTTGCCTTAGAGCACCTGTGTGTGCTATCCAGAAATATTTGGAACCAATTCCATGCTCTCCTGTCTCCAGTTTAAGGAAAGGGCACAGCTCTGAAGATCAGTGTGTAAAAGGCAAAATCCTCTGTGTGTTGGTACGAGACTCAAAGTGCGATTTAGTTTGGTGCAGCCTGAGTGATAGTGGCAATTGCAGTGCAATTCCAGGATTCAGATGGTTGTGGTTCCGTTGGTGTTTGTAGTACTGCAGTGGGGTCAGAATGCCTCCACACACGAGCAAGATCTGTTGTCTTAGTGTGTTGTCAGAGCTTAGCATATCAGAGGAATTTGTAATGTTGGGGCCTAGATTGCCTTCCCATTTCATCACAGTATGGTGAACTTGCAGGGCACTGACAGCACCACTGATCGATCAGGTCTTGCTGTGCCATTGGAGCTTGGTGCAGTAGCAGATAATCTTGGATCACATCAGAGCTGGGCACTACAGTGATACTCTCCCAACACAGGCACATCTTTGAGCCCTGGAGCTCGTTTGCTGTTCCTACTTCCAATATGCTGGGTCAGCACTACATGGTGATACCTCGGAACAGAGGCTTGGTGTATTTCTGACTAGCGTGCCAGTCGGTATCTTTGAGGGGACTTGAAGCATTGGCCTGTTTGTGTATAAAGAGGTCACCCTTAACATACCTGGTACCAACACTATGGAGTAATTCACACGATGTATGGGTGCATTGCCCAGATGTTCCCCTGCTGCACTAGGCAGGTGTTCACCCACAGCACTAGTGCTGAGGAAGTAAATTTGAGGTGCTGATGGCTTCTCTATGGGGGAGTTCTTCATGGCTTGAATTGCTTTGCCTCGGAGCATTTCAGACTGCCTTTACCCAACACCAGCTGCTGCATGATCACTTGTCTTAGTACTCCAAACTTTGCTGTGATGGGGGTAGCTTAGTGTGATGTGCAGTGGATGGGTTGCATCCCTGAGCTCCCAGGCACACTAATTTCTATGGCTCTGCAGCGTACTCTTCAGGCCAGTGTTTCAGAGCTGCATTTTGGGGCACTGCTGTAGTGTGCCAATCAGTAAGGTATTGTCTGTAGGTATCTTGGGGCATTGGACATCATGATTCCTCCAGATGAGGAAGTCAGATACATAGACATCAGTGTATCATAGAGCCACTCCCAGGCACAAGAACAACTTATTGGAGAGGTTTGCCTGTCTGTGTCTGCCTTGGAGAAGATAAGGTTTGTGCTTTGCGCCAGTGTACCCAGTTTGAGCTGTCCAGAGGCCTTGAGTCCTGCAGTCTTCATAAACTGAGAGAAACGTGAGACACTGTGTTCTGTTTGCCAGAAGGTGGCAGGTACCAGCTCAGACCATAGTGAAACTTGAATTTTAATTTTTGCAGTAGTATTCTGGTACTTGTGGTTGGATATACTATAAGACATGATTCCAGTGGGCCTGAAGTTCAAAGAACAAAATACATAGTTCATATAGACAAATGATGAAGCCTGAACCTCTCTCCCTTAACTATTGTCACCAGACATTCATTCAAATTCTATTAAGTCAAATTATGCAGCTTCCTGTGCTGTCCAATTGGTAATTGCCTTTAGGTAGCCACATTGTCTACTTGTAGATGTATTTGGGATGTGTGTTGGCTACTTGAGCTCAGTGCAGTCTCTGGTCTATTCTTTGGTAGCCTTGGGGCATGTTTACTAATCTAGGGTCATTATTGAGCTTTAGATTTTTGACTTCTCTCTCTCAAACTTGAGTATCTTATCCTCAATTTGTGTTGCCTCTCACTAAGCTGGTGTATGTCCAGTTACTTTATTGACTAAAGGAGTAACCCTTTTGGCTGCAGCAGAAAGGAGGCAGCTGGATTAAGCACTCGGCATATCCCTTCAAGTATATCCTTAGTTGGACATTTTAAAAATCATGCACAGGTCCCAGATCAGCTCCTTAGCATATTTTGTTCACTAGTAATAATAAGGACCCAAGATCCTGCTTTTAGTTTTGCAAAGACAAAGGAACACTTGCTTACTTACAGGAAGAGGGGAGGTATTGGGTATGTGTTTGACACTAACCAGTCACTCATCTATGTAGAAGTTTTTGTTTCTGGAGACCTGATGGAAGTGATCTATAGCCCATCCTTTCTGATCACCGCTCCCAGCGCAAAACTGAGAATGTTTCCCTTTTTACTATGTAGGACTTAACCAATATGCTAGATGAAGGTGACTGTTCTGTTGCAGGATATTCCTTTGTCAAATCAGTCTTTTCTTGGGGAAGCTTTTGGCTTTTCCTGCTTTCTTAAATGTGCTATAATCAAGCGAACAGGCTTAGCTGGTGGTCATCTGTACCCCTGCTTGAAATTGTGTAATGTAAACAACAAATCCTTCTGCTTGCCTGTCTTGCAATGCATGCCCTATGCTCCTTGTCCCCTATTTAATATATATCCCTGACGTTTTCAAGATGGGGGAGTGTCCTGGAAGTCTCCACAATCCTGAGTGTACAAAACAGCCTTTCGCCATTCTAGTTCTCCATGATTTGGTGAGTCTACTGCTATGTGGAAACTCCCCTCAAGTTTCTTGGTCTCTAGAAGGAGGAACCCAGTCAGCATGGTATATTGAGAGAAGGGAAAATTACTTGCATGTAATTCTGATTCTCTGAAAATGTATGACTGGATTCCTTTTCACCCATCCAATTCTTGTGAGAGACAAAGTATGGCTGGATGAATCCATCTTATCTGTTACTATTTGTAACAATGTTTATGCTTTGGTTTTAAGAGTATTTTCCCACTGCTTTACTGCAGAACCAGAGAATGCATTTCTTAGTGCATAGATGGCTGTGACCATCCAGCTGATGCACTGATTATACTGACATCTCAAAGTGAAGTGGTTAGATATATAAGTTCTCATAGGTAATTGCTTCAGCCTCTTGCTCAAAAAGAACCAGCAACTGGGAGCAAGCATGTTGTACAGAGGTGGAATGTACCACCTTCTGTAGAAGAGGAGATGTTGTGGGGACTCAGCGGCCCTGCACAACTTCGCATTTTGGAAGTTCAGGTTTTGTTCCAGAAGTCCAAAACTCAAGAGTGTGGATCAATTTCTGTGATGCGTTCAGAGAGTGGAATTACAGCAGGTAAGTTTCCCACTACTAGCCACCCAAGTAAAATAGCTAGCAACCCGACGGGCTCATGATGCTGAGCTGCAGGTTATTCTTTCTTTGGTTTAAGCCTAAAACTCTTTTTACAAAGGAGTGAATTGTGGATGCACTGTTACCAGTGACTATGGCTTAAAGGAAACCAGCAGCATTTTTTCAATAGAAATGAGTTTACACTGCTGGTTCCTGTGAACAGTTGTCTTATTTCAGTTCTCTAAAATATGCCGTTACAAAGAACAGTAATACAATAGGGCTTTGATGCTGAAATTGGCCCCATTCCTCCCAGCCCCACAGGATTAACATTTGATACTGGGCTATTACCTTAACTGAGTATGGTATTACCACAATTTGAAACTGTTAAATAAAATCCAGTGGCGTGAAAACAATTTAACAGTAAATATACCTTGTTTTGATGGACATGGGTCACTTGAGTCCCAAAGTTACCTACAGTCTAAACAAATGTGATGTGTTCATTCTGATTATAGAAAATTACTTACATTGGAAATCCTGAAAATGAGGCTGTGGAAAATGCCTTACACTAAAGGAAGTTATCCCTAGTTCTGGATTTTTTAATTAACACTTGTACTAGACAAGAGAGGTCACAACCAAATTTGGCCCTATTGTGCTAGGCACTCACAAATGCATTAAAACTTGATTTGAAATCTTCAGTTAATATTTAACTCTTCCAAACTATTTTTTTTTCTTTTTTCAGTTTCAATTTTTCTTGCGCTGCCCTTCCAAAATAATTTGAACTACCTTAAATGTGTCAGCCTGCAAAATTGATGTTACGCAGAATTCTTTCCAGTATTGTTAACAATGACAGAGATGTTTCACTACCCTTTTGTTGGCTGTAATGGGCTGGCTGGTGAATAAAGGGAGACTTTGTTTTTGGCACCTATGGTTTCCCCATAGCCTCTCCATACAAACTTGTTTCCAAATAGTCATACTTGCACTATTTTCTTGCATTTCCTGCTTTATCCCAATTCTCATCCTTGCAACTGTTGGATCTCTTATGCCTGTGTTAGACCATTCTGAACTCCACTTCCATTCTAGACTCACATGTGCTGTGATTGCTCACCTAATCATGCATCTCATGACCCATTTGTTTGTGGGGGGGAAACTTGAATGTAGGATTTGCCATTATGAATCAGCCAACTGGTTAATCAAATCCAGTATTCTATTGCTAGCAATGCTCATTACCTGATCCTTCAGAGGAAAATGAAAAACCCTAAAATACTCTAGGGTCTGATCCAAAGTCCTTGGAGTAGATAGTATCTCTGTTGCTCTCAATGGGCTTTTGGATCGGACCTTTAGAGAACCATGCAAAATTTTCTCTCAACCAGAGATGAATTCTTCCCTGGTCTGTCACAATCATTTTACTGTGCCCTGAAGCATGAGTTAAGATGAAAGTGTTCTACTTTCTTTGGCTGCCTGTAAATAAAGTTGCATGTTACCTTGTCTGTCTAAAGCATCCAGTTTTTCAAAGGATTGTAAAAGCAAGCCAGAGACTAGTCTATACTGTCTCTTGGATACATCCACATAACCGTCATGGCATGCAGATTTACTGAGAAACACCATGGACAAAACATTTAAATGGAGAAGTCATGCAATTGTAGACACTTCTAACTTACATACTTTAGGGATTTGAGTGCTTTTATTGTAAATAGGGATTTTGCATGCACCTGGGCAGGGAAGTGGCATACTAGTAATGTGCACATACGTAGTTATTTGGACATGAACATATGCATACATCAACTTCAAAACAAAAAACTGGCTTTAGCGTCTGAAAGAATACTGACACTTGTATGCAAATTACACATATTGCACTTTCATTCATTAATCCAAAGGAGACATAAACAATTTCAGGACGCAGCCCCTTTCTTATATTCTGCAAAATATAAGCAAAAAGACAGCTGAAAAACTAGATATGTCAAACTTAACTGAGTTGCCTTGCATTTTTATTGACGTCTGTCTATATATATATATATATATATATATATATATATATATATATAGGTAAAAGTTTACGTTAAGCCCTGATAACAGAGAGGAGGCATGTTTGTTTATACTATGGAGATATTCAGGCATCCATTTATGTGTATACACTTGTAAATACTTATTTGAGCTGATCTGAAAAAACACTTTGTTTAAATTGCAGGGAAGTTTGTTTCTTCAGCCTGACAGAAATTGGCAGTCTAGGATAATAAATCTAACTCTCTTAAATATACATGTATTCTTTTATGTGCACAAAATGAAGTAGCTGGTGTGTAGAAACTCTTCTCTTCGATGTTATCTGAAATCCTAAAGCAGCATAAAGCATTTATATTCAGCTAAGAGTTAAATAGATTAAAGAAACTAAGATTGTAAAACTGGTCTCGCTGAACTTGTTCAAGCTATAAACCACTCCAGATCCACATCTGTTTTTTCCCAAATTACATTTTCATAAATTTCCCTTGAAAATGTTACCTCCAAGTATGCATATGCTATGCCTTTTTTAAGAGTCTAAATTCCGCTGTTGTTCATGTGTACATCTAGATTATTACTTGTTGTTACTCTGAAATAGCATAAAAAGGTAATAGAGTATGTTTCTAACTTAACAAAATGACTGTTTTTTGCTATTTAAGGTCCTGGTCCTGACAATATTTTGGTACATTTTTAACATTAAGCACATGAATAATGTAATGTATTTCAGTGGTACTGCTCACATTCTTAACTTTAGATGCATATATATTGGAAGAGTTGAAGTTTTAAATTAAAAGGTTATCTAATATAAAATTACGGGTGTAGAACGTATTTGAATAAAGCACGGATGTGGATAGTATTGGTATGCTTTGTACAGTCAATGTAAATCATTCTTAATTTAATAAAGGAATATCTGGTGCTGAAATTACAACACTGAGGTCAACCAAATTATGTTTAAAAGATCTTTTATCATGAAAGCTGTGCAGAGTAATTCTCTATAGTTTCCTTTGCTTTAATCTAATTTGGGGATGCTCTTTGTCATTTTGCAACACAATCTTCACGTGAAGATTTCTGTTGTTCCAAATAAATGTACATCAAAATGTCTGTTTTGAGGTGAGCCTTTGTAGTCTCACTTTGATTTGTTTAAAAATGCTGCTGTGCTTGTGTCTCAACAAACCTACTGCAAACAGGCTTCCATTCATAATGCTCTCTATAAACACTAGGTGGTAAATATGTGGGAGCAGAGGGTATGTTAGTGACCATGCTTTTTCTGAATGCATGGTGCAAATTTGCAGGAATTTCAGAGGTTCTCTAAACCTCTGAAGTTTTTTTAAAGTACACCTCTACCCTGATATAACGCTGTCCTCGGAGCCAAAAAATCTTACCGCATTATAGGTGAAACCCGCATTATATCGAACATGCTTTGATCCGTCAGAGCGCACAACCCCCCCCCCCCCCTCCCCCCGAGCACTGCTTTACCACGTTATATCAGGTTGCGTTACATCTGGGTAGAGGTGTAGTTGATGTGAATTAAAGTCTACATGCTTGAATGGCAAACAAGTCAGTGGAAGAATTTGCCAGCCTACAGCTAGAGTGTGTTCTCTTATTAAAATTCCTTTGCTACGCAATTAATAGACTCAAAAGGCCAGATTGTTCAACTCTGTTTTGACTTGCAGTCAGGTTGATGCAAAGTTTGTCTGTTTTGCATGTGCATAACTCTTCCAGTTCACTAAAAACTGGAGTAGTGGAAATCCCCAAATGAGTTTGCTGATATTTTTTAAGTAGCAGAAATCTGCTGAGCTGCTTCTGACTTACAGTCCCATAAATCCACCTTTATACTGCCTTTAGGTGGAAAACATTAGATTCAAAAACTGCTGATACAATACATCAAGTGGATTAATAAGTTTCAAACAGTGGCCTCTGTTTTGGAATGTGCAGTTTTGCCAGTGCATGTTTCAAGCACTCACTTGGCTGCAGAGCAGACAGTACTCTACATATATTTGCAAGAGCACATATGGAAGAGGTGGGCTATGAGCCATGTTTTCAAGCAGGCCTTATTTTCATTTTAACCACTTACTATAATTTAGCACCTGATTGTTTCACTTGTATTTTAAATTATTTGGAATGGGTAAGTACAAAACTCCATGGATGAGTCTGTTCCAAAGCATATTAAAGCAGCTAGATTTTTGTCAACCACATTTGAAATATCAGAAGTCTATTTCATCCCCTCACCGTATGAAGTTTGAGCTTCTAGAAGGGTGATGAGATAGCAACTGTGAAAAATCAGGATGGGGGAGAATAGGTATCTATATAAGAAAAAGCCCCAAATATCAGGACTGTCCCTATAAAATGGGGACATCTGGTCACTCTAGCTTCTAGTGGACAAACTTTAGTTTCAGAAGGATGTTCCTATTTGACTTTTTTGCCATTTTAGCCAATTAAATTGTAATAAACAGCCAGAAGCAAGTGGGTTTTTTTTGTTTTATATAAAATTTACAAGTGGCAATCCCAAAGAAGAAACATTGTCTTAATAGTTGTGAAACTGTTTAGTATAATGCATGCAAAAAAACTGTGCCAAAAATTTTTTTTGCATTTGTCTCACGTTATCTTCTAAATTGTACTGTTACGTACATAAAGCTACAAGTAAGTTATTCATAAGTGTTACAGTGCTTTTCACCAATGAAGAATTTAAGTAATCTTGTAAATGATGCATAATATGTTGGAGTAAAGTTAATTTCAAACTGATTTTTGTTCTGTATTTATTATATGACTGTGCCTAAATTGGCACCAGAAAGTACCTGCTGTTCGGGAAAGCAGTAGAGCATCACTTATAATAAGAGCTATAGAAGAAATGAAAAATGATGGTTATTTTTGAAAAGACAATTCTTTCTGGTATTCCACATTCTTCAGCCTCTCGTGAAGAAGACACTGTTATGAAGGGTAAAAACCCCATTAATCCTGAAAACAGTCAAATGTTTCTAGTTCCCTAAATTTCAGTGTGTTACCTGTTTAGGAAGTGTGGAGAATTATGGAAAAAAAATAGCCCGACAAGGAGCTAAATTTCGTAACTTTTTTTAAAAGGGTTATCTGTGAGAGATCTACTCGTCAATATTCAGAACATTCATTCTGTAGCCAAAGAGTAAAACCTGTAATTTTGGAAAGGGTAGACTGTATTCAGTGTAGCAAATAGTTGTTTTCAGATCAAAAGTCAACTTTACTTACGGAACTGTGATAGGCACTTTTAAAACTGTCACATCATCAAATGTAGCCAGGCAATCAGCTGCTGGCCATAGTTGTCACTCCTGCCTGTGAATCGGTACTGACCTAATGCCTCAGGAGCACAATGCTCTTGGCAGGGCTGTGTTTCAGAAGAGATGTTTAACTGCGGCTCTGACCATTTGTCATTAAGAGCCCGTGGAAGTTCTTATCATTAAGTCCAAAATGGGTGACTCTTCTGCCTCCTTATTTTCCCATCCAGTTTCAATTGGATACAGTATTTTCTTGCCTTGAACTGTTGCGTAGTGTTGCTGCATTGAAGTCCAGTGTGTCTCATCCTGAAGATATTGTACAGTCACAGTGCAAACATTTACGTATATTTAGCTTCCCAGGTACTAAGAAGATTGGACTTTGCCATGGCTACATGAAACCTCAGTCTAATATTCATTGGAAACTCGTGTCTCAAAATATCACAGGAGAAAGTCAGGTTTTAATATATTAAATGGCAGAAGTAGAAACAAAATTGTAAACAACTAAAACCTATAATTTTGTCTTTGTGGATGATACTCTGCATACAAATCAAGCTGGGCTGGAATAATTGGATGCTGGTTTTAACCACTTGTTATCTCTTTTCTCTCAAATGCCCAATGCAGTTTTTCCACCAACTTAGTACTTTTTGGGGGGTAAAACAGTTAATTTCTACTCTTGCCCCAATATTCTGTACCAATATCCTGCCTAAGTCCCCACTTAGTCAGAGCACTAAGAACAAATGAAAGTAAATGTTCAACTGTTTTGCTTTAGTGCAGATGCTGTACACAGGGCTGTGAGATGTGTATGTGAAACTTCTGTCTACATACACTGGACCATAATGGGGTCAGATCTTGCTCTGACATAGTTGTGGTGTAGAGGTGTAACTTAGGACGCTGCTCAACCCCTGAAGTGTTAGCACTGCATTTGCCCAGCTCAGCTGCACTTTGCCTTTGTCAAATTATCTGTTTAAAGGGATGCTGTGGCTGGAAATACACTTTAAAAAAAAATTACCATTTGTTCTCATAACCTAATACATGGATGCAGTATTTTGGTTGCAAGCCTCTGCAGGGAAATGTAAAGTGCATAGTGATGCCTTTCAATTACTTCAGTAAATTGAGTTGTATTGAGTGTTTTCATGAAACATAATATGGGTCTGGTCGACCTTTTTAAAGTGTGTTATTTCGGAGCCCTGACTACCTGTCAGCTTCCCTTTGTTCTAGAGATGGTGTTGGAACTTTTCTCTGAAATCATCATGTATATTCTGGTGAAGAAGTCACTGCTCAATTATTAGCTAGAAATTAAACCCTCGTTTAAAATACTTCAACTATTTTACATAATTACATATGCCCACGTCTGCTGCTAATGAACACAGTATGTCTTGTGGGCTCAAATTCTGTTCAATTAGACTAGTGGAGTTACTCCAGGTTTATATCGGCTAAACTGAACAGATTTGGTCCAGTGAGCTCAAATCAGTTTATTGCTGTGAAGTTACGTTGTCCCAAAAAGGCAATAGCTGTTCTGACACAAGTGGACCTGTAATTTCTGACCTACTAACTTGCTTGGCCTCACTGAGAGTCTGGTCTTTTCTGTTATTGTTAATGAAAGCAGCCCTATCCACATTGTGTCCAGTGTTCTGCACTCCCCTTCTTTGCAGAAATTGCATGCTGGTAAGTTGAATGTTCTCTCCCAAGGCAACAGCACTAGACGTAGTTGCAGTGTTTCCGTCTCACACAGAACACAATGCCACTAATGCTGCTTAGGGTCATCTTGCAGGAAAAAAGTTACTAACCTTTCTGTACCTATTGTTCTTCAAGGTGCTTTGCACATGTCTATTCCACTGTACGTGTCTGGGGGCTCCAGTGCACAGTTGTCAGAGTTTTTACTCTTAGCCGTACTCATCAGGAAGGGCCAAGCGCGTTCTGTTGTGTCTTGCACACCATGCAGGCATAAAAGGCCAAGCTGCCCCAGCCCCCCCTCAGTTCCTTACTGTTGGAATGACTCCTGAGAAAGAGAGGAAGAAGTAGAGGTGGTTGTGGGGTAGCCCGCGCTTGCGGAAGGTGGAGGGGAAATGAAAGTGCCGCTCCATGTTGTTTTAGGCTTAAATGCCGTGCAAATGGGGCACTTATCTGCGAAATGCAATCCCCCGAGGCACTGTAAACAGGAGGCGTTGTGGATCTCCTGTCAGCAACGGCCGGAGGCCGGCCAAGCACGGACCAAGAACCAGTGAGCCGGGCATGGGCTCAGGCACCGGTTGCAGGGAAGGGGCTACTCCCCGAACCCCGCTAACTATCATTAAACTAACTATTAAGAAAAAACGTATAAGGATTATAACTGTATACACAAGAACTACGAGTAGCTAGGGAAGCAGAGGTCAGCTAAGCTGCGCTCCACTGTTCCTTCTTACCGCCCGTGTCGGTCATTGGAACTGAAGGGCAGCTGGGTCGGCAGGGGTATATATCCGGCACCATAGCGGCGCCACTCCAGGGGGTGCCCTGCCGACCCACCGAGTGTTGCTAGGGTAAAAGTCTTCCGACGAACGTGCACGCGGCGCGCACACACACCTAACGAATGGATATGAGCAATCACTCGAAGAAGAATGGACATGTGCAACACATTTAGAACAACTACCTTATGAAAAGTTTAGAAACCATTTTTATTTCTTTGAGTGATTGCACATGTCCAGATCCCTTGCAGGTGACTCTCAAGCTGTCCCATCTGGGGGTGGGTTTGGAGTCAATTTGAACAGGGACTGGAGGACCATTCATCCAAATTTAACAATCTAAAGACTGCTGAGAGCTTGCATAGTGGGAGGCAAATATGTGACTTGCTGACTAGGTTGCTACTCTGCAAAGTACAGGTGCACAAGCCAGAAATGCCACAAAGTCTGCTTTGGATCTAGTCGAATGATGCAATACTGTATCCTCAGGGTTCATTTTAGCCAACTGATAACATAGGCAAATGCAACTAGAGATCTACAACAAAAATCCTTTGCATGGAAACCAGACAGCCCTTCATTCTGTCTGCAAATGCAACAATAAATTGAGACCAAGACCTGAAAGGTTTTTTAGTCTGTTCCAATAGAATGCTAATGCTCTTCCAACATTTAGTGTTTGAAGTGACTCCTCTCCCTTATTACCACAAAGCTTTGGGAAGAACGTTAAGAAAACTGGTTGGTTTATATGGAAAGAGGAGACCACTTTTTTTCTGTAACTGACCATCTTGATTATCACTACAAAAGTTGTTTTTTTTTTTCCCTGCCGCTAACAGGTCATCTTAGAGCTGGTATGGCATCTTGTGTGTGTGTGTGTGTGTGTGTGTATACACACACACACACACACACACTCTGTAGTCCACAAAAGCTTATGCTGAAATAAATTTGTTAGCCTCTAAGTTGCCACAAGTGCTCCTGTTCACTGTGTGTGTGTGTGTGTGTGTGTGTGTGTGTGAGTGAGAGAGGGAGAGACACACCTTGGATGCGGACAAAGGTAGACTTTATCTGCATAAAAAAAATATATGGCAGATATGATAGTAATGTCCTAAACTCCCCTATTCTCCTGGCCAATGGAATGGCTGTTAAAAGTGCCACTTTCTTTGAAAGGTGTAACAGGTCGCTAGAGACTCTAAGGTGGGACCCATCAGCTTCCTTAAGGCTAAATTCAGTCTCCATGCTGGAATAGGACTCTACATGTGGAAACAGCCTATCCAAACCCTTTTAAAGTCTTACAAAATCAGGTTGGAAAAGGAGTGGTTATCCACACAAGGGTGAAATGCTGATACAGCTGCTAGGTGTACCCTAATGGAGATAACTACTAATCTTTGATGTTTCAGATAGAAAAGATAGTTCAGCACTTGCTGAATAGAAGAAAGAATGGGGGAGACCACTTTTCCCCTCGACCAAGTGGAAAAACTCTCACTTAGCCAGGTAAGTTGTCCTTGTTAATTGTTTTGTACTATTCAGTACTTCCTGCACTTCTCTGGAGCAGGAACCCCTCTGCTGGTGCTAGCCATGAAGTCTCCAGGCCATCAGGTGAAGAGCATGAAGGTTGGAATGGAAGAGGTGGCTGTGATTCTGCAAAACTAGGTCTGTGTGAAGCAGGAGTAACAGTCAGGGACTGACTGAGAGGTCCAAGAGCTGTTTAAACCAGCACTGATGGTGCCAAGCCAGGGCCATTAGTATAAGACTGGCCTTGTCCTTATGCCTGTATGGTGTGTCCTTGTGCAGTCTTTATGCCTGTATGGTGTGTCCTTGTGCAGAACTCTTGTCAGAAGAGGGAGGGGAGAACAGCATGTCCTGGTCTGGAGCAGAACTGGTGACATTCTGTTGTCCCTTGTTATAAATAGATCTACTCTCCATTGGTATGGCCCAGTCCCAAAACATGAATAATCCCAAGGTCCCTTCTATAAGCTCCCAGCTGATACTGATGCAGAAATCAGGGCCCCTCTCAGGATGGGACTGACTAGGCTGGGATACGTAGGATCTCACTTCAAAATCTGGTGAGGAAGAAGCTGCTTCTTGTGACCAAGCTGATGCAATACTGATTGGTGCCCGTGAAGAAGCTCAGACTCTAAAGACAGGGGTTCCTGGGAGATCATCTGTGGTTTTCCCTTAGATGGTACTAGCCTAACTGGCATCCTGGAGCTGCTCAGTGAGGAGGTGAAGGTGCTGGAGGGCGACTTAGCCGCTGGTGTCAGGTGAGTCTCTTGAACCGGTGACGATGGCACCAAGAATGTTAACAACTCTCTCACAGCATCAAACACCTCAGGAGTAGATAGTACTGGGAAGACACATGGCATAAGGAGATGCCAATGAAGGTGCTCAAGGAGTTGGTTGCACTGGGCTTTGGAGTCAATGAACTCTCATGTTTAGAGGTGCTTCCTCTTTGAACACCCTCAGTCTTTAGAAGAGCTTATCGTATTTGGATCTTTTGAGGACCCTGGTACTAAGTACAATTTCCAACGTCCCTTTGTTGGCACCTGTGATGCCGATCTGCCTCTCAGTATCAGTAGACTGGAGATGCACTACTGACTGACGCCAATGTGATGGGTACCCAGACAGTGGTAGAGGGGTGAGATGGAGGCCACAGTGCCAATTCAATGAGCAGATATTTTTGAATGGGGTTTGAAGACCTTACAAATGCCACACTTGTCACTCACAAGAGCTTCCCACAAGCATTCAAGGCAGTTAAGGTGTGGGTCACTATTAGGCATTGTCTTACCACAAGAGTGGCAGAGCTTGAAATCTGGAGAACATGGCATATCACCAATACTGTGGCCAGCACCCAAACTAGTTGCCAGAACCAGCAAAAACTTATTTTTTAAACTCATGACACTACCTACAGGAACTATTTACAGCTATCAAGTACAGACTTGCAGAAGCAAGGAGCGGGAGCTCTGTCAACCTTCACAGGTGGTAGAAAGGAGCTAAAGAGCGTCTCTGGCAGCTTGGCTCTTTATGCCTGTATGGTGTGTGTGAGAGAGCAGAGGGTGCTCAGGGTAAAATCTCCAACTGTGCATTGGAGTACCCAAACACCTAATGTAGAAAGGACACATGCAGCCTCTCAAAGAATGAAACATTTGGAAGTGAGGGACCAAAAAATGGTAGTGTATTGATTTTATTTGATCTATCTCTGTATTGTTCATGCTGTCAACAAGTCACTTTTCACCCTTTTGCTTTGTTTTAGTACTAGGATACAGGAAGCAGTTTCAGTTGCAGCAGTACTGAGATTTTTCTCATTTCCCTGGATGAAAATTGCTTTACTTGTCTTTAAAAAAGGCTCTAGATGCAAACAGGGAGCTGTTTCTTTCAGTTGAAGCAGAACCACTAATGTCTTTAAGGTCATATATCTCAGGTTTTCATGGAGATTACCATGGCTTGCATATGGCAGGCTCATATATTTACATTTCAGGGCTTTGTTTATGAGCTTTTCCAGTTGCCTTTTGTTGTACTTGTTTCCTGGCAAGTTCTTGGTATTCTTTTCACCTTGAAAAGCCTGAGTAGCATGCAGTTTCTCATTACTCCTTTCTCCTTTTGTGCTATTGGTCATAGGGGCACAATTGAGAGATTGTTTGCAACACATTGGAACCTTTTCTTTTCCTGAAACTCTCTCTCTTACAGCATGTGTGGTTAATTTGCAATTAGGTTTTGATCGATCTTTTGTAGACTTGGTTGCCTGGGCCCATTCTTTCTTGGTAGATGGTGCTATATATATGTGAGGTAAATGAGTGACTGTTTCCTTTGTCTTTGGTTTTTTAGACTTATTTTGTACTTGGTAGCAGGTGAAGGGAGCATCTTTACCCCCGTCTTTTACCTGGAGGTACAAAAGCATGTAAAATGTACATTAATATAAGTGGATTTTGTAACAGTAAGAATAAAAAACCTAATCATTAATGCAATAGCTAAGTGCATTTGTGGTGTTGATATTGATTATAATTCTTCAAATCCTCTTTAGAGCCAAAGCACCTGAAATTTACAAAGGACTTTTTTTTCCTCTTGACCTCTCTTATAAAAGTTCTTTTCAGCTCTTCCTGCAAGTCCTAAACCTGCAGGAGACACTTCAGGCCTTTTCACTCTTTTTGTGGTCATATTAAGAGATGACTGCTGTGCAAGTTTTGAGGCAGTTACGTAGGGACATGACTTTCACAGATTTCCATGACTTTTCAACATCTCATATCATCCTGCCAAAGAAAAACTTTTCCTTCCAACCCAAATTAACCTCAGAAGGTTAATTTGCAAAGGCTCACTTGAATTTTTCTTATCTGCCATGAAATTCTCACCTGTAACTGCAATTGTGTAGGAAGCTGAAACTCACTCAGAGGAACTCTTGTGGTGGTCCACTCCTTAGCACAATCTCCAAGTTCACCATGTAGCTACAATTGTATCCTACTCTGAGACAAATTCTGATCTCAGCCTTGCCAACCTAAATCCAGAACAACTCCACAGAAGACAGTGGATGGAAGGAAGGGTGGTTCTATGGTTGGAGAACAAGGTTTAGAGGCAAGAGAGCTGGGTTTTAGTCTTGGTTCCGTCACAGGCTTACAGTGTGCAATACTTCTAATGTAAAAAATTCTTGATTTTTTTTTTCAGTTGGGGGTAATTGAGATCAGAATCTGGCCTACTACCTCTGGTAAATGAGGCCTATAAAGTAGCTGTAACAATTTTTAACATCTTAGTGCCAAATTTTGCTGTTTATAATGATATAAATTAAGTAACAGTGGTTTTTGGCCTCTACACAGTTTGATGGTATCCCGAGGTTTGGTTGGCACATTTACGACCCCCTTTTCTCCCAATCTCAATTCTGACCAAAATGAAAGGTGCTAGTCAAATTCTCTAACTGTAGGGAAATAATATGTCCTTTTGCCTTTCTGATCTTTACTTTGTTTGGAGTTTTTAAATATTTGTATTTGTTACTATTACTTGTAGTTTCCCAAAGCTGCCATTTAAAATACCTAATAAACTTAAAATGTAAATTAGATCTACAAGAATGGAGACGGGATGTGAATGTAAAACTGATTATCCCAAATACAATAAGTACTTTTACTGAAAGTAAAATACAAAGGCTAAGAAAAAAATCAAGGTGATTAAAAATATCTGTACATTTATTTTTAAAGTCATTCTTTATCTAATACATTCATAAAACTTAGATATTGCAGTAGCAAGGCTCATAACTTTCTGCCATAACCACAGACTTTTTCCTATCATCTGTCAAGTTATTTACTATCAGTTGTGCTGACATCCAGTTAATGCAAGTTTATTTAATTACTATACTGATCATGGATATTGTGACTTTTTCCTTCTAGTAGATCATTTTTCTATTTTCTCTTTGAGGCATCAGTGTTTTCAATTGTCTGATAGACACCATCTTCCTTCTTTTCAGGCCATGGAAATGTCAGTAATTTCACAGGTGCTTATATAATGTTTAAATAGTGCTATCTAGTACTGTCTGAGGACTGTAAAGCAGATGTTTGGACTGATTTGCTCTTTCTACATGTTTTGATTATTTGTGAAGGCTCTCGTTTGGTCTTAATGGTTTTCTGATATTTCTTATGGCATATTTTTAAAATTAAGTACAACGTTGGGGACTAGGAGAAAGACACCAGCTTTCTACATGTAGTGCTTATTCAAATATATCTTAAATATTCCTGGTCATATAAATGTCAGTTTATTTCTACAGAAAAGGATATTTTACATTTAAATACAGTGTTATAGTATAAATCAGTAGAGAATTTACTATCAGTGCTACTTTTAATTAAGACCATAGAAATAAGGCAGATTGCATCTGTTGTCCTTCTGGCTAGGGTGTTTCCACCTAAAAGCACAAGACAAGTGGAGATACAGAACAAGAGGGCATATTTTGAAAAGGGAGTTCGGCTATTATACAAGGGATGTTGAAAAGAGAGAGAGAGAACTGACCTACTGAATGATGTCTCTATTCTGACAGATATTATCGGACATGCAACTGTAGTACTGTGATGAAATTGCATCGTTAAGACAGACCCCTGGACTTCCTATTGCCTTGATTCTTCTAAACAAAATACAATAGATATTTCCTCTACATAAAATGAGTGGAAATCGTTAGGACTATTTACAGCCAGTTCTGTTTTTGAATAAAAAACTGCGTATTCCCATTCCTGTTTTAAAAGCATGAGAGCACCAAGTGGAAAAACTAACCATCTTGCTACAGTCTTTGTGAACTAAAGTTATAATACAAAGCACTCAATTCTTCTGTTATGCTATATGTACCATAAAATCCATTGCTTCCCAGAAAGGAATGTAGGTAAGAAGAATTCATTTTCATTGTCCTGGCTGGATTTCTACTTAAATGTATCTATCTTGTGGTAGTTCACATATGTCCACAACTTCTACCAGTAAACATGCACAACAGCATATCATATGTCTTCAAAACTAGCCACTATAAAAAGAACTTTTCTAAATGTTTAAGGAAAGGTGAGGGAGGAAGGAAGGAAATAATCTTACATTGGAAATATAGGGACAAATCCTACAGTCATTATTCAGGCTAAAGCCTCGTTGAAATAAAACACCAGGTCTTGTAAGGGATAATGGCTCAGTAATTTTGCCCCAGTATACTCTGCAAAAGCTGGGCTATCAAACTGATGATTTTGTTCCCTTTTGAGGATGACCCCACTAGTCTGACCCAAACTCATATAAGTAATAATCTTAGAACTATGTATTCTCTAAATTTATCGCAAGGTATGGAATTTGCCACCACTGACTGCTGTCAAAGGGGCTTATTTTCCATAATCACTCTTCAGGAAAAGGAAGTAAAATAAAGGAAGAGGTTGGGTTTTTTTTGTTTGTTTTTGTTTTAAAGGCAGTAATTCATCTCAACTTAGAGTTGAATGCCTAGCACCTAGTGTGGTATGGGTTCCCCTCTCACCCCAATTAGCTGAACATTCAGTAGGTGGCAGTCTTCCCTCCACACTAATACCATTATATTGTATTTCAAGTGATCTCTTGCAGCTGTTAAAACTCAAACAGAAGGCCTGATCACTTCATAAAAGAACAGTGGTGGCATGAGTCATTGCATTCTACTTTAATTCCCACAATAATTTCTATTGGAAAACAATATTATTCACATCTGCCCTAAACTATTATGCAACAGTGACGTGTGTTACTGAAAAGCTGCTTTATTTCTCCCCTAGAGGTTATTGCACATCAATAGGGGGCAATTTCTTCATGTAGCTTTTTAAAATAATAAAGTCCTTTCATTACTTAGCCTTTGCTTCAAGTTGCTGCCTAGAAAGAGCTTGCTTTCTCTCTCTCTCTCTCTCTCTCTCTCTCTCTCTTTGGATCTCAAGCAGTGCATACATGAGTGAGTAAATAGTTAATATGTAGAAGTCTATAAACTGCTTTGAAACTAATGTACTATAAAATATGAATTCTGGATTTAACTTTAATCTCCTATGACTGATTCTCTGAATCTTAAATCAGCTAGATGGTGAGTTTAGAGCTCTGGCGTAAGAGTGGAACGTGATATTTGGGAATTTTTAACTGGTATTATCTTTCCTATTACTTCCAAGTTACTGTCAAATGCATCAAAAAGGGGAAGAGAACAAATAAGTGGCTGCCACTCACAGAAAATCTTTGACTAGTGAGAAACATGCAGTCATAGTGGATGTGGATAATTTTTATTTAAGCTGTCCTAAGTTGTGAATGCAAATTTAACCTGTATTTCATGGAGGAAACTATGATAGCTAATTAGTCAAAATGAAATGTACATTTAACACAAAATAAAACTTGATATCAAAGTCCCTCTGTTTAATAATAGATGAGTCTGGCCTCTGTTAATAAAACATGAAAACAAAACATGGATGCATACACAAAAAAAATACTAATAGTACTTAAACCAATCAGGACAGATGTGGTAACTGAACATTTAACCATGCCACTGTGAAAGAGCTGCTGTTCCTGTGGCTACTTGACTAGCTCTGCTGCTCTTTTAAATCCCAGTTGTGCAAAGCATCTAAGCAAATATTCAGCCCAATGGATCTCAATGAAACTGAAGCACATCCTTAAAATCAAGAACATTCTTAAATGGCTTGCTGAATAGGGATGATCTCAAGATTGTGCTAAAATGCATTGTTGAGCCAAGTACCCTATGATCATACTTAGGCCTTGGCTGCATGAAGAATTGGACACCGGCGAGCCAGGATGTGAATCTACCCTATGCTAGCCTGTCATTCTCTTACCTGTCTGTGTGCATTAACAGTTGTTAAAGTGCTTTGAGCTAAGGAGGACTAACCCAAAGCACTCTAACAAACTTAACATACAGCAGCAGGGTGTACATGGACAGTTAGAGCAGGGCAGACTGGTGTGGGATAGATTCACACCCCAGCTTGCCCCACAGTCTAATTGTTTATGAGGGCTGCACCTGAATGAGGTGAATGCACTTAGTTCCAGTAGAACCTTAAATAAATTAGTATGGGGCAATGAGGAATTAGCATACTGTATACCATAGGCAGAGAGAGTTAATCTATAAACTGGAAATTAAATTATTTGGAAGGAATGCATAGTAGTATAAACTGATACATATAAGTAGCACCTACAGAAATTGACAAATGGCAAGTCTGCTCACAGGAGCACAAGTACAATGTATCTTCAGTCCTTTTCTCATCATATAATGAGTTCAAACAAATAGAAGGAAATGACATGAAGTTACAATATAAAAATGCTAGGTCAGTCTAGAAGACATTGTGGTTATTGCAACATGGCTGACCGTTAAGGAAGGGAATAGTCCAGGAAGGAGTTGCACCGCCTGTGTTTTTGATTCATTTCCTTGCTTGGCCTCTGAGAGACTTCTGTTTTTAATACTGTTGGTGAAAGGACCTTTGATCTCATCATGTTTTGTGTACTGTATTCCTTTTGTATGCAGAAACTGCATGTTAGCAAGATGACTGTTCTTTCTCAAAGAAACAAAATGAGAAGTGGTTGTAATTCTTCTATCTGGCCAAAGAGCACAGGGCCAATGTAACTGCTCAGGGCCTCCTTGCAGGAATGCTTTTGGAAGCCTTGAGACAAAGGATGATGGTTCGTGAATTTGTTTCTCCTTCACTGTATCATAAATGATACAGTCAGTTTCTTTCCCCGCCTTTTGTTCCACTGTTTTAGTACCCTTACTACCAGAAGCAGTCTCATCTGAAGTAGTATTGAACGTTTTCTGATTTGCCTGGGAAATAGCTGCTATACTCTTCTTAAAAGAAAGATCTGCACTATCTTTTGGAGTTGCATTTTTCACTGGTGGCAATACCAATAAAGACTTTAAGTTTGAAGATTCAGAGCTATCTGGAGCAGGCATTGTAGGCTCAGGGATCTTTACAGCTTTACTTTTTAGGGCTTCTGGGTTTTTCATTTTTTCTGGTTGCCATATGCTGTATTCCTTTACTGGCAAACTTTTCTTTTCACCTTGAGTAGAGCATAACGTGCCATTACAACTTTCTCTCTTAGTTCCATCTGTTGTAGAACAATTGGAAGACTCACTAGAATGGACTGGAACTTCTTTCTTTTCTGAAATGGTATCATCTATAGCACATGTGCTTAATTTGCAATCAGATTTTGATTGATCTCTTGTACTCTTGGTTTCTTGGCTTGCACTTTTGTCATTATTTTGCCTCATATCTAAGCAAAACAGGCAATTGTTGATGGTTTCATTTGCCCTTGATTTCTTAGCTTGCTTTTGCAACTGAAGACAGGCAAATGGAGCAGCTTTACCCCAGCCTTGCACCTGGGAACAGAGAAATATGTTAATACTAATTGCTTCTTCACAAGAAAAAAAATTAACTATGTACAAATGTAACAGTAATGGTTAACCAATAGCACTCACGATGCTACTTAGGTTTACTGTTTGGGCCAAATTAACAAGTAGTTTTTTATTCTTAGACAGGCCCACTTAAAGAAAGTGTACGAAGAAGTTTTTTATTGACACAAACCCATGGACTCCATAGATTTTCATGCCTGTTTTAGTTTTATGCTTGCAGTGCTGTTCTACAACGCCCTACACTGCAAGCCTCAGAGGCGATATCCAAGACCATGAAAAATCCAATTTCTGTTGCATTATATTATCTTTGAAAGAAAAACATGTTCTCTTCCCCAAAAAGTCTTGGATCTGAGATTATTATAGCTTTCCTTAGTTCCCACTTCTTTACTAAACTGAGTACAGAACAGAATTGTGATGTTTCTTTTATGATCCATGTACAAAACAAATGCATTTCTAGTGCCATTTCAATCAATCAAAACAACATACATTCCACTGCTGACTAAGAGTGGATTTTACTTAGCTTTTGATTCACTAATATTAATCTCTTGCAGGCTGCAACAGGACAAACTTCCAGCTGAGAGGAGAAAATCACATCACCTGCTACTGACTGCTTAAAATTAAGAGCTCAAAAACTGAAATTCCATTTTACAAGATCCCTTTTCAGAGCTCTATGCTAGCAGCCTGTCTCTGCACAATTTAATGTGAAAAATTAAGGCAGACTCTTACCAAATATAGAAGTAGTAACCATAAACTACAGGTGGAAACAGGATACGCAAAGCACAGTACCTACACAGAGAACTGATTTCACAACCAATCTGGGAGAAAAGAAAAGCTTTTTTTCGCACCACAGTCCAAAGTACAAGGAAAGATTTACTCATATTATGAGAGAACCATTTACATTAAAAAGCAATGAGTGGAAAGAGACATAAATTTGAATGGGACCTGATCTGGGAGTCATGCTCAATGGCCGCCATACGTGATTTATGCAGCCAAATGCCTACCTTCTCCTGGCTTGTGAATCACTTTGGGGCCAAAGTGGGAGATAAGCATCTGGATGCCTAGAGTGGATCACCAGGGCACATACCCCAGAGTTAAAAAGCTTAAGTACCTGGGGAATTTTTACAGTGGAAAGTTAGGCAGAGTGAGTTTTTAAGCATCTACAGCAGTGATTTTCAACCTTTTCTCATCTATGGACCCCTACAAGTTTTCAAATGGAGGTGGGGACCCCTTGGAAATTTAATCTGTGGTCCATGGACCCTTACCATAGAAGTCTTAGACTGAAAACTGACTGAACAGAATTCAATTATAAATGTTGCACATGCTTAACACAGCATTTGATGCAGTGTGAGAGAGGATCTGAACTGTGAGCTTCTATGGTAATGATAACACTCCCAGGTTTTGTCCTGTTGGTGGGGGGGTATTCACATACTTTTGATCAGAAAAACAGAATGCCTTTCCTGGGATCTGAAATTTAATTTTCATAGTTACCTATTGCAGACCCCTCAGACATAGTATGTGGACCCCCAGTTGAAAACCACTAGTCTCCAGGGTTAGCTGGCAGCCAAGCAGGAATTTCACAGAGTGCAGAGGTGCTGCATACAGGACTTAGGCACCTAAACTGCTTTGTAAATCACACCTTTAAAGTTTAGAAAGACTTAGTTTTCAGTTACATGAGCAGGTACCAGAGAACTTAGACCGAGAAATATCTACTCAAATCAAGAGTTACAACAAAATAGTCAGATTATCCAACGCTATTCTCACCTCACTAACTGTATTCCTAACCACAACAACAGCATTTCCATACAGATAGGTCTGCCCTAAATATAGGTTTCAAGAAACCAGTCTAGAAGACTGCATCACTGGGAGAGGGAGGGCTTGGGGGAAAGACAACTTTAACACCAGAATGTCCTTGGTGTATGTCCACACCTAACACTGGATAGAAAATAGTTGTTTATCTGAGTTATTTTTAACCACCTAAGCCTCCCTAGAATAGGGTTACCATATTTCAGGTTCGCAAAAAGAGGACATTGGGAGGGGGAACTGGAGAGAGGTACAGTTGGGGACCTGCAGAGGATACCTGCGGCAGTGGTACTCACTGGAGGTGAGAGGCAGTGTCGCTCCCTGTCATGGTGGCAGGACAGCTGGCACAAGCCCAGGACGCAGCAACAGCTCTCAGTCAGCACCTCCCTATGGACTCCCTCCCTAGGCCTGTGTGGGCAGGACCTAGCAGCTCTGGCTGCAGGGGAATGGACCAAACAATTGCTGATGCAGGGGAGGTACCAATCAGGAAGCAGTCCAATCAGGGTTCTTTCTGAGCGGCAGCCTCTGTTCCAAAAAAATCTCAAGACATTTCCTGTTTGAAAAATCCACCCAGACATAGGAAAAGAGGCAATATCTAGGAAAACCTGGATATATGATAACCCTACCCTAGAATGGCAAGATTTGAACCTATTGTACTCCACACAGTCATTCTGAAAAAATCGTAATTTTAAAACTACAGAAAACCAGAAGCCTCCAAAGCCATTTCCCTCTGTGATACAAGTGATCTGTCCCCACAGCTGAACTATTTGTTACTACTCTGATATAATGGATAATGTACACCAAATTCTTAAGCTAACTAAACCATCACAACCCTACTTGCCTTTTCTTCAAGAATCTCATCTGTTTTGTAGGTAAAAAGGTGAGAAGCAGCTTTAATCAGGATTACTTCAAAGATGTGAGTACCATTTATACTAACTACTATTAATATTCCTTCTATTCAACTTCATTGTAGCTATAGGAGAGGAACTTACTTGAAGGTTTAGTGAGGTTTTTAGGTATTTCATATGTCTGTTACAAGACAGTGACAGACATAAAAATGGCAATTGTATGTCCACTTTACAAAGGTTGAAGGAACTAGAGGAAGATGATCAGTCCTTTATACTAAACTAAAAATAAAGATGGCAAGTGTCTGATTTCCCCAAAGCTCACCTTATTTTTAATTGGTTCAAAGGATTGTTTACAGCTTAGTTTATCTATTGATTAACTAATGATTACGTTTATTTTGTTTTTCACATATAATGATCTTGCTTCTTCATTCTACCACACATGCTAAATAAGGAACAGAATACTTCATTTTCTTCTTGTTTTTCTGCACCTAGAGCAAAGCATTTTATCCTAATTTTCCCCCCATACGCAAGTATTGTTCATTGATTAGCACCATAATGCTTTTTGGTTTGTGTGGAGGTTGCAGCGGTTGGTCCTTCCTGTATATTCCATTTCATACTGATTAATCTGCAGCTGTAACGAACTAGATCTCTATTAGTTTAAAAATAAAACCCTAAACAATATTTTCAGTATGTTCTTAAAGTTCCTCTGCTTTTTAAGCAGCTCCCTGCAACTATTTTGAAGTTCCAGGCTTTCTTTTTTTTTTTTAAACATTTGTAGTGTTAAATATCTTTTTTTAAAACAATCAACTGTTGATTTCTCATGATTTTCCCCCCATTCTCAACTTTGACTCTGATTTAGAGGCTTTAAGGCAGGGATGGCCAGCCTGTGGCTCTGGAGTCACATGCAGCTTTTCAGAGGTTAATATGTGGCTCTTTGCATAGGTGCCAACTCTGGGACTGGAGCTACAGGCACCAACTTTCCAATGTGCTACAGGGTGCTCACTGCTCAAGCCCTGGCTTTGCCCAGGGCCCCGGCCCCACTTCCGCTCCACTTCTTCCCCCAAGACGCCCCCCTCTTCCTCTGAGTCTATTGCACCTTCCCCTTGCACCTCCTCCTTCCCCTACCCCCGAGCCTCCTGCGCACCACAAACAGCTCTGATCGTGGTGGGTGGGAGGTGCAGGGATTGAGGGTTTGGTGCTGATCAGCAGTGCTGCTGGCAGGTGGGAGACACTAGGGGCGAGGGGGAACTGCTGATGTGTTACTGTGAGTCTTTGGCAATGCACATTGGTAAATTCTGGCTCCTTCTCAGGCTCAGGTTGGCCACCCCTGCTTCAAGATATTCAAAACAGTATCTGTTGACTTTTCAAACTACGTTGTACCAAAACAAACAAATTTTTAAATAGCCATTGTTAGCAAATGTTCCAAAACTGCATTTGAGATTTTTTTCAGCCAGTAAGTCATTTTTCAAGTTTATAAAATGTAACTTACAGCTTCTTCCCATCCTGTCCTGATGACATATTCCAAGGACCTTTCATCTTGTTCAAATACATTCTCGCTGATGTCAAGGAGAGTATAAACGTGATTCCTCTCTCTCCTCTCATTTGGGTAGATACATTGCCACTTGCTTTCTTCTGCTTTCTTATTGGTAATGCTTTTTTCTAAATCTAGTTCACTCTTCTTGGAGGAGGTCATCATGATCCCAGTGCCCCAAGGTTCTACCCTTTAAAACTGCAATAAGATATGTGTCTTAAATGATCAATCTGGCAATTATTGTTCAGATATCCTAATTTTAATGCAAGGAGTTTAGACCTTCTGCACCACTGCACTCCCTGAAGACTCAACCCCAAAAGGAGTTTTTAACTGAAGAACCAGAATTGGGTATTTTATACCAGTCCCTAAGCTTAGGCTGCTCTTTGAGCCACTTCCCACAGCCCCTGTCCACCTACATCCCCCTCTTCCCAGGCTCTCCCCTGCCCCCCCCACAACTCCTCTCCCACCAGGCTCCCCTCTCATCCCCCTATTCCTGGGCTCTCCCCTACCCACCCCCTGCACTCTCTCCTCTACCAGACTCCCCTCTCGTCCCCCCATTCCCAGGCTCTCCCCTGCCCCCTACACTCCCCCCCACCAGGCTCCTTCCTCGTCCCCCCCATTCCTGGGTTCTCCCCTAGCCCCCCGTACTCCCCACACCAGGCTCCCTCTCTTCACCCCATTCCCTGGCTCTCCCCTGCCCCCCCCCGCACTCCCTCCCCCACCAGGCTCCCTTGTCGTTCCCCCAGTCCTGGGTTCTCCCCTGCCCCTTGTGCTGCCCTCCCGCCTCACCTTTCGGTCCCGGGGCGCGAAGAGATGGAGCCGCTCAGGCCGCTCTGCTGCTGCAGTTGTTCGCAGCCCCCTTCCCACCCGACAGCCGTTACCCTGGGCAACGGGGATGGCGGGGGGAGGGGGCGGAGCGCGGAAGTGAGCGCATGAGCAATGGGGTGCGAGGTGCGACACAAACAGCCTGGGGGGGAGGGCTATGTGGGGACGCTTCAGAGAGCGCGTGGGGAGGACGAGGAAGGGCTGGAGAGGATGAGGGAGCAGGAGAAGGCAGTGGGGGGAAGGCTGGATTGGCTGGCAGGGCTGAGGGAAGGGGCAGTGGCAGGAGGATTAGGGGATGGAGGATAAGAAAGCAGGAAAAGGGGAAGGGCAGTGTGAGGAGTGGGAGAGGGCTGGATTGGCTGGCAGGGCTGAGAGAAGGGGCAGTGGCAGGAGGATTAGGGGATGGAGGGATGAGGAAGCAGGGGAAGGGGGAGGGCAGTGTGAGGAGTGGGAGAGGGCTGGATTGGCTGGCAGGGCTGAGGGAGGGGGCAGTCGCAGGAGGATTAGGGGATGGAGGGATAAGGAAGCAGGAAAAGGGGGGGCAGTATGAGGAGTGGGAGAGGGCTGGATTGGCTGGCAGGGCTGAGGGAAGGGGCAGTGGCAGGAGGATTAGGGGATGGAGGGATGAAGAAGCTAGAGAACAGAGGAGGAGGAGGCAGAGCGGGGTGCCAGTGTGGAAGCTTGAACTAGCTTGGTCTGCTTGCGCTTTCCCAACCACCACAGAAAGGGCCAAAAGGCCTAGCTGAGAGATGTTTTCATGGCCTCTCAAAGCTAGCATTGTACCTCTAGCCCACCGGGCTCCAGGTCACAGTCCTGGGCCATCCCGCTGGCCATTGTTCCTTTGTGCTGCAGGATGGGCAGCTGCACTGATGCCCCCATAGGATGATGTCACCTCAACCCAGCACAGGGCTGATTCGGGCTGTGACTATGTGAGTAAAGATTTCAGCAAATCACCATGTCATGTAAATGCTGCACTGAACACACTCAGCAAAATCCCACATTGCAGAAGAAGGATGCTTTGAAAGCTCCTTGGAATGACTGTCCAGGAATTAAGTCTCCACTTCCCAATAAGCAAGACTTGAGAGACTGCTGCCAAGGACTCCTTGTGGGATCAATTTTTTTCTGAGCAGCTTTTTCCAGTCCCGTTCCTTCATTGTGGACACTTGGGCCTTCCACCTCTGAAGAGCTAGGTTCAAAACTTGCTGTAGGGCAGAAGTGAAAAAGTACTTGGTGGCCTCATCCTTGTCCCTAGTAAACATTTTCAGCTGCAGTTGGCCTATGACCTCTCTGTCATTCACACAGCCAGCAGAAAATTTCAAGTGGTGCCTCTCTTTGGCCAGAAATGAGATTAAAAATATTGGATGCAGAAGGGTCTATGGCAGTTAATATTTAGATATCTAGGAGAGGCAGCTGGAACTGGGCAATTGTGGGCAGAGGGTTTGGTCCAAATAGTTGGAATCTGACATTTGGATTAGAGAACATGGAGAATGTTCAGATCAGTATCCATTCACATCGGTCAATTAGGTGGTGCCGTTGGGAATGGGAAGTCAAGAATGGCAGTTGAGATGTTGGAACAGGGCATTTAGGAATGGCATCTGTAACTAAGCAGTTTGAAAGGAGGAGAAAATAAGGTAGTGTAGAGAACCCCTTAAGGAGAAGAGTGACAAAAAATAATGAGAGAGAAAAGGTTAATAGAAAACCAGAGTAATGTTTGGGAAAAACAGCGCCAGACAAGAAAACATGAGGAAAATAGAGAGCAGAAGAAAAGAACAGAGAACAAAAATGAGACGATAAAGAGACTAAGAAATTAATCTGAAAAGGTAAATGATCTCCTGTAGTTTGTTGTACCACACTGAGGTGTAGGAAAGTTTTGAATTGGTGCCTGACCTATCTTGTTAAAATGTGAAAGTGAAAACTATACTTGATTCCAAAATGAGAGTATTTTTATTTCTAAGATAATTAATTTGTTCTAGTGAGGGATTCAGAGCTTCTGCATCATGTGGATGTTTGATAAATATAGCTTGGAGTTTTGGAGTCAGAGGCACTATTACCAGAGGATGTGACTTGGAGACACCCATTCTTGGTTACAAAATCATTACACAATTTGCTGTGATGGTCAGCCTCAGTTCGAGGGATGCCCTGGACTGTTATGTCAGGAATGGAAAGATCAAGGTGCAGTTGTTCAGGCCTGGTTGTGGAAAATCTGTATAGCAGCTGTCCTTAGTAATGGACTGCACCCTGCCAAACTCTTGCTCATATAAGTTAGTCCTTACTCAAGCAAGCAGTCCTTTTGAAATCAGTGGAACTGCTTGCATAAATACTTACAAAATCAGGCTCTGTATGATCTTTTCTCCAGAATTAGCATCCTCAGTTTTTAGTCCTTTCCCCATTGATCTTATTTGTTAAATCTTACAATTTTTGTTTCTGTCCTCTGAACTCTTAGGCCAGTCACTTAGCAGCAACATAGAGGGTTAATGGATAGCCAGTAAAATTGTTCAGGGTGCATTAAGCAAAACAGTGTGGTAGATTTACAATGGTATAAGCTAAGCTTAACTCTAATAAAAAAAAAAAAAAAAAAAGACAATTTTAAGCTCCTTGATTTATTTGGATGCTGACTTAAAAAAATCTGCTACATTTCTCTTTAGATTACAGTAGCCCTCTAGGAAAAACTATTCACTAGTCTTCATTCGGGGTCACACGTTTTCGCTAGAGCACAATGTTTCACACAACTTTCATCTTCTGATAGGGCTGCATAACCTGGTAAGATCTTAGGCAGTTCTCCTATTTAACAGTGCTCTATTGCTTCTCTGAACAACACAGAACCTGTCCAAATCTTCAGAATGAAATAATCTAGTGAAATTTTAAAAAACATGCCAACACTCACACAGTACAAATATATCATTGCCAAATCTACAATTTATTAATGTAAATATCAACATTAAACCCAAATAAAATGAGAGACACTGATCAGCTTCTGCGTATAAAAATCTTTGACCAAATACTAATCTTTTATACCCGTTGACATCATTAGGATTACACAGATGTAAGTGAGAGCAGAATCTCACCTCTTGGTTTCGCATATTGAGAACCATGACTGTAACTCAAAAGCCGATATAATCACAATATACTTTACGTCTGTAGCAGGGATGTGATGTCTCAGAGCCGTATAGAATTTGTACATTAATCCAGTTTATCTTCTTACAATTCTAATTGCAAAAATTAAATCTATTCTACATATTGAAAATGGGCACCCCCCATGAAGCAGTGACCACTTCAGTTATGTCCTGGCACATCCCTGTTGTTAAGGCACCCCTCTCTCACCCACTATGGCGTCATCATGCAGCCATCCTCTCCCATTCCCTAGTGCTGACACCCGACGCCTCCTGCAGTGTCTGGAATCAAGGAGACTGAAGAACATAATGGAGGAATACAACCAGATCATCACCTCCAGACCAGTAGAAGATCTCTTTGTGGCTTGAAAGCTTATCTTTCCCACCAAAAGACATTGATCCAATAAAAGATATTAACTCATCCTCTTTGTCATTAGGGTGACCAGATGTCCTGATTTTATAGGGACAGTCCCAATTTTTCCGTCTTTTTCTTATATCGGCTCCTATTACCTCCCACCCCCTGTCCCAATTTTTCACATTTGCTGTCTGGTCACCCTATTTGTCATACCGTTGACAATCATTTCAGTATTTTGAATGGTCTGTTCCATTCAAAACTTTTTAAAATGGCTTTTTCCACAAAGATGCTATTTTCATATAAAAACATACTGTATTAGTCCCTATGAAGCATTCCTTCAGGGGGGCCAGGATAGGACAAAGTGACTGAATAATTAGTCTGTTGATGGCATTATCCTTTAGAAAAGTACCCTGGCTCATGTCCTAAATACATCACTATAAAAGGTGCTTGTTCAGCAGTTGACTTTTACAGTAACACAGACCGCTTGTTATCCATATAATGTTACACTCGAACCCCTGGTTGCTCAAATCTTCAACAGTTGTGAATAAGTCAGGATTTGCACAGATGTGTGGATTTGTACCCACAAACCCTAAATGGCGTGTACACAACCGATTGTATATATGCAGTTATTCGAGTGCTTGCTCATATCCATTCCAAGTAGGTGTACACGCGCCGCGTGCACATTCGTCGGAAGAATTTTCCCCTAGCAACACCCGGCGGGTCGGCAGGCGCCCCCTGGCGTGGCGCCCTTGCGGCACCGCGTATATACCCCTGCCGACCCGTCCGCTCCTCAGTTCCTTCTTGCCGGCTACTCCGACAGTGGCTCCACTTCCTAGCGGTTTACCCGTTTTTTCTCATCTCTGAGTTCACAGGTACTTCTGTAGTTTAGTTAATTCATAGCTTGTTAGTTCTAGTAGTTAGATTATTTGTATATAGTTGAAGGGCTGAGGTTTAATCCGCCTCACCCTCCGGGACCCGGGCTGCATGCCTGGCTCTCCCGCTTCAAGAGTGCTGGCCTGCCGGAGACCCCCATGATCGCTGCTTAAAGTGCTTGGGGGAATCCCATCTGACTGACAAGTGCCGGATCTGTAAGTCGTTTAAGCCCCGGACAAAAAAGGAGCTGGACTCGCGCTTAAAGCAGCTCCTTATGGAAGTGGCGCTGACCCCTGCAGCTCCGGCACCGAGCGCACCATCCGCACTGGGCAGAAGCTCTTCATCGGCACCGGAGACGCCAGAAAACCGCGTCACCAGTCTCCAGCGCAGAAGCCAGCCCGGCACCGCTCCCTTTCGCCGAAGGCGAAGAAGTTGAAGGCTCCTGCGGCTGCGACTACAGCACCGCAGTCTGAGCATGGGAAACCGTGCCGTCCGGCACCATCATCTGCCATGGCACTGGTTCTCCCAGCACCGTCGACTCCGGCCACGCAAGAGCCATCGAGTCCGGTGCAGGACAGCTCCCCGGCGGATGCCCGGGTCGAGCTCACCGTTCCCACTACGCCGGAGACCTTTGCGTCGGCGAGGGAACTTATAGCCTTCACTGAGCCTTCCTTGCCTCAACCCCCGGCACCGCCGTTGCGGGTCCTCTCGTCGGCAGGGAAGCCAGCGATGCTTAGGCCACTGTCCCTCGGAGCAGAGGACAAACACCGATCGAGATCACGGCACCGCTCCCGCTCGCACCGCCGATCTCCCTCGCGACGCCGCTCGCAGTCCCGGCACCGATCCTACTCTCGGCGCCGGTCGTACTCGCGGCACCGGTCCAGATCACCGGACCGCTACTCAACCCGACGGTCTACCTCCCGGCACCGCCCTCAACGGAACCCTTCTTACCGTCGCTACTTGAGATCCCGGTCGACCTCCCGGCACTGTGCTGGTCGCAGGTCCCAGTCCCGGTCGACCGCCCGGCACCGTGCTGGTCGCAGGTCCCGGTCCCGGTCTCGGCACCGGTATGACTCCCGGCACCGTTCGCCGACACAACCCGACACCCGGTACCGGGCTCATGAACTATCCGCTCCACCTTGGCCGTCGAGACATCCCTCGGGCTCGTCTCGCCCGGATAGCGCCCTCTATGGGGATGTGGTGGAAAACCAAGGTCTTGAACAGCCGCAGCAGTGGTCCTTCTGGACTCCTTGGGCCTACCATCAAGCCCAAGGCGATCCCATCCCACTGGTCCGGTGTGCATCTGCCACCCGTCGAGTGCAGGAGGCCACTGTCAGTCGCCCACCGCAAGATGACGACAGGTCAACTGCGACCCGGGACCCTGAGGCCGCCCCAGAAACGGCCCCCCCTCCAGAGCAAGAACCTCAGGAGGAGCCTGTGGTTCCCGGACTCTCCTCCTCCTCCTCACCGGACAAGGCAGTGGCGGGCACTTCAACATCAGGCCCGCCCCCATCGACCTTCGCGCCCACCAGGACCTGCTCCGCCGAGTTGCATTGAGCATCAACCTCCAGGCGGAGGAGGTTCCAGAGTTGCAGGATCTGTTGTGAGCTTTCTGCTCGTCAATATGTCACCGCACGAAGTAGCCCTGCCCTTCATCCGCTCGATCCAAGCGAAGGTGGATTCTATTGGCAGTCTCCGGCGTCCATCCTCCGACGGCCAGAGGCGTGGAGAGGAGTACATGGTACCCTCTAAAGGGTATGACTACCTGTACACCACTTTCCTCCATGCTCTCTTGTCGTACATCTGTCAACGAAAGGGACGCCATGGCCAGCCAGCCCCCGCCTCAAAATCGCGGGGGTAAACGTGTGGACCTGCTGTGGCCGCAAAGTATAGCTCCGCAGGGGATCTACAAGTTGCGTTGGCGAACGAGCAGCATCGCTCAGCAGTACAATTTTAACATCCTGGCAGTCCATTGACAAATTTATGATGGTCCTGGTAGACTCCCCCTGAGTTCAAGAGCCTCCTTACAGGCGCCCTCAATGCCGCAGACCGGCTAGAACCATCGCGTCGGAGTCACATGAGACGAATGTTCGGTGGTTGCAAGTCTCCGGCTTACCTCCGGACTGCAACACACGATCAAGACCTCCCGTTTGAGGGCAGGGCATCTTCTCAGAGAAGACGGACCGCAAGGCTACAAAGCCTTAAAGACAATCGCATATAATGCGTCTCCTGGGCATGCACACACCGCAAACCAGCGGAGGTCCTTTCGGCCACAACCTCAGCGCCCTGTCCCTCACACGCCTGCGCCAGGACTTTAACAGACGGTGCGGCTGAGTGTGACCGAAGACAGTCAACCTGGTTCCCAAGGGGGGCAAAACAATTGTTCCGCCAAACCACCGCGGGACCGAAACAAAACTTTGAAGGTGCACTCGGGAGCGAGCACCAGTCCTTCCCCGGACTCTTTTCTTTTTCCAGCCGCCTTTCTCCTTTCTCCGGGTGGACCCGAATAACTTCAGATCGTGGTTCTGCGCACAGTGGAGTTTGCTACCGCCTACAGTTTATTTCGCTCCTCCCCCCCACCTCTCTCCCACCCCCCGTCCCTTCAAGGACCTCTCACGAGCATCTCCTTACAGGAGGTCCTCACGCTTCTCGAAATCGGAGCATAGAGGAGATACCTCAAGACCTCAGAGGGAGGGGTTTACTCCCGCTATTTTTTAATCCCAGTCGAAAGGAGGTCTCCGACCCATCCTGGACCTCCGTGGACTCAACGCCTTCGTAAGAAGTTAGATTCCGCATGGTGTCCTTGGGTCTATCATCCCGTCCCTGGATCTGGGAAGACTGGTTCGCTGCTCTCGACATGAAGGACGCGTACTTTCATGTTTCTACTACCTACCACACAGACGCTTTCTCCGCTTTGTTGGTGCGGGACCGCACTTCCTAATCACGGTTCTCCCTTCGGCCTTCCTCTGCCCCAAGGGTATTCACGAAATGTATGGCAGTAGTGGCTGCTTCTCTTCGTCGACAAGGCATGTGTGTCTCCTTACCTGGACAACTGGCTTGTCCTGGTCTTCCGAGGCTCAGTCGCACGCATATCATAGTGATCAGGGAACTATTCGATATGCTGGGTCTATTAATCAATTATGACAAGTCCATCCTCATACCATCTCAGAGGATAGAGTTCATAGGGCTGTCTTGGACTCCACGCTTGCGACAGCCTCACTTTCCACCCAGCCGGTTCCGGGCTATAGTCTCTGTGATACAGAGCTGCTCGCTTTCCACGACTCGGCCCGCGTCTGTCTCTCAGCTGCCGTCGTCACATGGCGGCCTGCACCTTTGTCACCAAGAACGCCAAGCTCCGTCTCGCCCCTTCAATTTGGTTGGCCTCCGTTTACCACCACGGAGGGCAGGGACATGGACGTGGTCGTCACAGTCCACAGACGGTATTGCAATCTCTCCGCTGCTGTGCAACGACCCCTCCCTGGGTGTGCGGGCATGCCGTTCCCCCAGGGACCGTCCATATTCATAACAACGGACGCTTCCTCTCTAGATGGGGAGCCACATGGGTCACATCGGACACAGGCCTCTGGTCCTCTCAGGAGCTGTCGTCACATATAACGTTCGGGAGCTACGAGCAGTACGCCTCGCCTGTCAGGCCTTTATTCGTCACCTGCAAGGCCGTTGCGTCTAGTACTCATGACAACACCACCGCATGCACTACATAAACAAGCAGGGAGGGACCCGTTCTCTCCCTCTGTGTCAAGAGGAGATCAGGCTCTGGGAGTTTGTGATAGCCCACTCCGTGGATCTGCTTGCCTCCTTCCTTCCAGGAGTGCAAACGAGTTGCGGACCATCTCAGCAGGTCCTTTCTAGCACGAGTGGTCCCTCCGCCCGGACATAGCCCATTCTCTGTTCGAGGTGGGTTTTCCCAGATCGACCTCTTCGCCTCACGCCAGCAACGGAAGTCCCAGGTTCTGTTCCTTTCGAGGTCTCGCCCCGGGTTCGATCTCGGACGCGTTCCTCTGTCCTGGTCGACCCTCCTCCTATATGCCTCCCACCGTTTCCACTGGTGCACAAGTCCTGGTGAAGCTGCGCAGGGACAAGGCTCGAGTAATTCTCATCGCCCCAGCGTGGCCTCGCCAGCACTGGTACACCATGCTGCGGGACACTATCGATAGCCGACCAGTTCTCCTGCCGGCCATCAGGACTTATATCCCAGGACCATGGCAGCTGTCTCCATCCCAACCTCCAATCCTCCACTGACGGCGTGATTCCTGGTTGGTTGAGTGGCTCAGAACGCGCTGCTCTACTCCAGTGCAGCAGGTACTCCTGGGAAGCAGGAAGCCTGCAACCAGGGCTATTACATGGCAAAGTGGAAGAGGTTCTCCTGCTGTCAGACACAACAAGTAACACCTACACAGGCTCCTATCCACGTGATTTGGACTACTTATTGGCACCTCAAACAACAGGGCCTCGTGCTTTCTTCCCTGCGAGTGCACCTAGCTGCCATTTCGACATTCCACCCGAGGGAAGCCCTTCCACGTGTTTCTTTCTCACCTATAGTCTCACGGTTCCTCAAGGGCCTGGAGCGCCTCTTCCCCAGGTCCGCCGCCCCGCCCCTCTTGAACTCAATCTGTTCTCCAGGCTAATGGCCCTCCCTTTGAACCGTTGGCAACCTGCTCTCTCCTGTATCTCTTGTGGAGGTGGCGTTCCTTGTGGCGATTCATCGCCAGGAGAGTCTCGGAGCTTCAAGCTCTTGTTGTGGACCACCTTTCATATATTCCACAGGACAAAGTCAGCTGCGCCCGCATCCTGCCTTCCTTCCCAAGGTGGTCTCCTCCTTTCATCTTAACAGGACATATTCCTCCCGTTTTTTATCCTAAACCTCATGCATCACGTGAGAGCAGAGCCTACACTCGCTCGATGTTCGTAGAGCGCTGGCGTTCTACATCGCCGCACCAGACCCTTTTGCAAGACGTGCTCAACTTTTTGTTGCCGTGGCAGAGAGGATGAAAAGTCGCCCGTCTCATCTCAATAAACTCCTCCTGGGTTACGGCCGCTCAGATCTTGCTACGACTTGGCCCACACCTCTCCGGCGCCGAGTGACTGCATTCCATGAGAGCTCCGTCTTCTACTGCCTTTCTTGCTCATGTCCCAATACACGACATATGCCGGTAGCTACGTGGTCCTCGGTACCTTCTCCGCCCATTACGCCTTGGTACAGCAGTCCAGGGCGATGCAGCTGTTGGTTAGCTGTTTTTGCATTCGGCGTGTCCAACTCCGACCCCACCACCTAGGTAAGCTTGGATTCACCTACTTGGAGATGGATATGAGCAAGCACTCGAAGAGAAAAAGACGTTACTCACCTTTGTAACTCGTTGTTCTTCGAGATGTGTTGCTCATATCCAATTCCACACCTGCCTCCTTCCCATGTCGGGAGTAGCGGCAGAGGAACTGAGGAGCGTGGCGTCAGGGATATATACGCGTCAACGCCACGCAGGGCCCACGCCAGGGGGCGCCTGCCGACCCGCCGGGTGTTGCTAGGGGAAAATTCTTCCGACGAACGTGCACGCGGCGCGCGCACACCTACTTGGAATGGATATGAGCAACACATCTCGAAGAACAACAGTTACAAAGGTGAGTAACCGTCTTTTTTTGTATGTGCCATAGTACATGCATGCGTCTAAGAATTTGAGTCTTGATGTGTATCTATTCACAGAACTGGTAGCACTTCCTATTATTAAGGTTGCTCAACACTTCCCATTGTACAATCCTGGCTTCTGTTGCTTTTAACTTTGTCAAACTTCAACTGTTTGGATTGAAATTTTCCATGCCAGGTGTCTGCCTTGGGCTGAATGTTTCTGGAAAATTTCAGCCAAAAGGTTCAACTGTTTCTGAGAACAAGGTTATGGGAAAATATGTTGTTCTGCCCACTTTCAAAAATTCTGGTGACCTTTTCTTTGGAAAGCTCCAGTACCACTAAGCATTGGAGCAGGGACTTGAAATTTAGCAGAGGGGTGTCTTTTGTGTCAGGAATATTTTATTTGTTGGTCCTGTGAAGATCTTCCCAAATTTGTCTTAGATATAAGCCTTGGGAAATGGCAGTTTGCACGTACTCAGCAGAGTGCTTTAGTAGTTAAATTCCCAGAAGATTCTGTCTGTACTGAGCAAGTTGCAGCAACTGAAACTATGGGCTGTGCAGGGTGTATGTCTGGCCCCAGAACTGAAAGCAGGGAGATTGTTTTTCCTGTGCTATCGATCCTCTCCTCCCCGCTACCTTAATTTTGGCATTTCAAAACTTTTGACTGCTTGACTTTGCAACCTTAATGTTTTTAACAGATTTTTGTTTATACTGTATTTATATTATAGCTAATTAAATATTATCGAGCAAATTGTTGCTAGTCATAATAGTAATATCTTACTTTAAAATGGCACTTGTCATCCAGAAGAACTGACCATAGGATACTACAGATTGTCTGTATATAAGGATGAAAACCATTTGTGCAGGATTCTTATTCTTGTGCTCCTTAATGTGAGACAGATAGACCTCATTAAGTTATAAACTTTAAGGTCCCCGAGGACTTCAGTTCTGGATCAGGGCATAAGCCAAGCCTCTTGTTAAGGTGACTGTACCACTCAAGACTAAAACCACCACTCTTGAAACCTTCCAGTCTGCATTTTCTTGACAGGTCAGTAAAAGAGTTCTCACAGGGTATGTGCTTTGCATCTTTTCTTTATCTTCTCTGTTCTTGACAGCATCATGAATGGACAAGATAAAGGGGCCCTCCTACCATCTGGTCAGATCTGGTTGTTTTTTTTATTATTATTATTATTATTTTATTATTTTTTATGTGGCGCTTGCATTGCCACTGGTCTGGGAGTGCCAATCTCTGGAAAGCTCTGGAACTTAGGTCTTGTGACCTGATTTTTACTTTCAGACTTACATCAGGTCAGACACACTCATTGCCCCAACACGTTGTCATAATATATATCTCAAAGGTGTCATATAAGGCAGTGGTTCTCAAACTTTTTTTTTTTCACAGACCACTTGAAAATTGCTGTTGTTTGTACCATTACCATTGTAAAGCACTTTGGATAAAAGCGCTATATAAAAAATATGTAACAATTATTAGTGGTGTTTTTGTTCTATAAATAAAAGCACCCAACTCATATTTTAATATCAGTAGTCTTACCTTTCTAATGTGATGGATATGCCCTCTCTCCTCTGCCGCGGCAGCCAGCGGGCTGGGAAGAAGGCGGGTCTCTGGCAGCCGCAGCCCTGGAGCTGGGGAAAGTCGCCTCTTCCTCTGGCCGCCACAGCCATGCATGTCCCAAATCCACCCCCCCTTCTCATCCCACTGTCCCCTCCCACCTACCCCCTATTCTCCCCAAGGCCACCACCTCAGCTTACATGTGCATCTTCTCCAGGGTCCAGGCACCTAATTAGTGGAGCCATGCCTGCACAGCTACTAGTTAGGTGGGTGGCCCTTCATTCTCTTGTGTACGGCCGCCCAGGCGTGCACCTTTGAGGGAACTATCCGGGGACCATCTGAATGGAGCTTGCGGACCACTGGTGGTCCGTGGACCACAGTTTGAGAACCTCTGATATAAAGTATCATATTTTAAACTGGTGATACGCTGGTCCCGGAAACCTTTGTGTGATGTATGTACGGATCGAGTACAAAGAGTTATAAATGTATGATGGAAATATGTTCTTAAAATGTGTTTGGGAGGCAAAGCATAAAATCCACCCAGCCCTAGACAAAGGAATGTATATTTACCTGTCTGACCAGGTTACAGGCAGAGTAAAGCAGAAATACATTTACATGTAAGGTAAACAAAGCTATCAAGCTAACAAGTGTGGGAGAAGACTATTTAATAATCAGGCTGGGGGACAGAAAAGGCACCCTGAAGCCCTTTCTGGCTCTTCAGGAGGAGAACATGGACTTTGAGTAATATAAGGGAAGCAAAATGGCTAGTTTACTGATACATCACTGAGGGGACAGAGAGGGCATAGCACTTTTAAAACCTGTGAAAGCTGGATCCTTTATCTGATTTGCTAAAACCTGGTTTGAAGCAGTTTAGCATTTTCCTTTCCCTTAAGGCTTTCCTTTCTTATCTCCTCCTCCATCCTTTGTTAACCAGCAGACAGTGGAAAGGTTTGTGCTTGTTTCTTTTTAAGATTTTTTTATTTTGTCTTGTTACTACCACCCTTTATTTTATTAGTTATTTTTTGAACTATACATCCCTCCCACACTACATTGTAGTTTTATAATTTCTTATTCTCATGGTCTTTATTAGCGAATTAGGGCCTCTTTCTTTCTTACTAGTATATATATAGTTTTCTTAAGCTAACTTTCTTTTTTAAGATTTCATAATAATCCTTACACTGAGGTTCACTGATTGTTTCCTGCAAGATGAGGTTTAGATTGGCTGAGTCTTAGAGTTTGCTGGCAAGGCAGACAGGGTGATGTATTTGGGGGCAGACACACAGCTTAGCAGAAGCAATTGTTCTCACTCCTGCTCTGTCAGAAGAACGACGCAATAGCTCACATTTTTGGGTGTCCTGAGCATGACGTCATAGTCTCCAAGAAGCTGGCTTGTGTTCTGGTGGCCTCTTGAAAGCCAGCCACTAGGAAGTCTTAAAGTTATAAGTAGAAGAGTTCTGTGGCATGGTGCAAGCAAGCCCAAATGGACCCTTTTCTTGCCTCATGGAAAAAATCTTTTCTTCATCTGTCTGAATCTACCTTAAAGTTTAATTCCAGCCACGTTCATTTGGCAATTCTTTTGGCCTACCATAAATTAATCAAAGATAGGTCAATGTCTCTAAAACCCCTTGTCAGTTCTACGTGCTATTTGACACTTCTAAAAGCTCCTAGGATATTAATGTGATTCTGACACAACTCACTAAAGCTCATTTTGAGCTACTTAGTACCTATGAACTCAAGTTTCTTAAAAGGATGGTCGTTTTCCTGGTGGCACTGACCTCAGTTTGTGGACTGAGTGATCTTCAGGCTTTGACTGTTCCACCTTATATCTAATTTTAGGAGGATACGGTAGCACTATGAACTCATATAATGGCTGGCCTACAGTGAAAAGTTACACTGGAATAGTTACATTTCTCAGGGCTGTGGAAAAACCCACGCCTTTGAGAGACATAGTTAAGCCAACCTAACCCCCAGTGTAGACATGGTAGATAAACGGAAGGATTCTTCTGTTGACATAGGTACTGCCTCTCAGGGAGGTGGATTACCGTTAGCAGTGTGGGTGAACCCTTCCTGTCACTGTAGTAAGTATTTACACTGGAGTACTACAGCTGCTTGTAGCATTTTAAGTGTAGACATAGCCTAAGATTAGGGATGCTGGAACAAGGAGGGGGCCATGCCCCCCCCACTTTTTACCATCCATAAGGGTGAGCAACAGGGGGAGAGACAGAGAGGAGTGAGTGGGGGACAGGATCTTGGGGGGGGAGGGGAAGAAGCCTTGGGGGAAGAGTTGGCGCGGGAGCAGGGCCTTGGGGGAAGGGGTGGTACGAGGGCAGGACCTCGGGAAGGAGAGGTGCCAGGGGGGCTTGGGGAAGGAGTGGTCCCGCCCAGTTTTAGGGACATTCCACTGCACCTGCCTGAGATTCTTCTCCAAGGTGGGTATGGATCCCCATATTATTGAGTCTATTGTACCATCACCATTTCCCCCCCATATCCACATGCCCATCGTTGTAAGCCCTTCTTGCTCTCTTGTAAGGTTAAAAGATCTTTGGGGTTCTATACGGAGAAGAGTAAAAGAACTGAGAATGTTTTATTTAACACTCATTCCGTGAGCAGTGTTGTCACCAAGGAACATCTTTAAATAGTGTTTGTTTGTTTGCCTCTCACTTAGCTATGACCTGGCTGGCCTGAAGTTGTTTTTGAGTTGGCATTTTTCTTATCTTTTTTGCTGCACTAATTTTTTCACTCATCTCATTTCTGTGATTGGGTAATTTACTTTGGAGGAACGAATTGAAAGATTTCAAGAGCAGCAGTGAAATCCTAAGTACACCTGCCATGTAAAGTATTACACGATCTCTGATGACCCCAAGTAGTCATGGTCTCTTTATATCTGTAACACACAGGCTCACTGGTGGTTCACTACTCTGTGTCAACAACACTTGTCAGGCCTGACATACTCACTACACCTAACACACCGTTGTCAAGATATGTACCCAGAAGGTTACATGTAGTATATCATTGGAAAACAAATAACTCGCTCATCATTAATATTCTTGCATAATGTATGTGTGGGGTATGTATAGAATTATGTTTATGTTCTTACAATGTCTTTGACAAGCAGTGCATAAGACCAGTCTGCCCTAGACAATGGAATGTGTATTTGCTTGGCTGACCAGCCTGGTCATCAGGCAGAGTTAGTGAAGGTGTATTTACATAAAAGGTAAACAAAGCCATCAACCTAGAGAGTGGGGGAAATAGTCACTTGGGAGTCTGAACCTCAAAAGATAAGTAAGTGAATCAATTGATTGTATGCAATATTACTGGGTTATAAAAGTGTATCAAGTAAGGTCTTTTATGAAAGCTAATGATGCAGTAGCAATTAATATCACTGTAAAATGTATGTACTAACACTATGTGAGGAATTAATACTCACTAATATTATGCTTTAAAGTCTGTGACCAAAGAAGGGGAGAAACAGGTTTTCTTCCAGACAGGTGGGAAGGCAGCTATCTATTGGTCTCCAATGAAATTAAAAGCAGCAAAGAGTCCTGTGGCACCTTATAGACTAACTAATGTATTGGAGCATGAGCTTTCGTGGGTGAATACCCACTTTGTCGGATGCATGTAGTGGCTCTGATTCTTGACAATGAAATTAAGCCAGGTGTGACCAAAAACAATAGAAATCCTATTTACATATGAATCAGCAGGGGGATGGGAAGTCCCCAGGAAGGGAAGAACAGCATGGGGTCATCCTGAGCCTGGGGACAAAAGAGTGAGTTTTGGAAGATATAAGATCAAGACAACTCCATTTTGGAATCCAGCACTGGACAGACATACAAGAGGCCAGATCTCTTGCAAGCTGAAAAAAATGGTTTCTTCAACTAAAGGGGATTAAATCTCTGGGAAATGAATATAGGTAAGAAACCGGCTTATGCAAAGATCTTCCACCTTCGAAGACAAGGAAAACCAGCACCTTGTACTTCTGTGGAAGATCCTTACTGAGAGAAAATCAACCCTGGCTGGAAAGAAGATAGACTGATAAGAAATATACCTTGAACCAAGACTATAGCTTGTTCAGTCTTAGTCACTAAAAAGCTATTTTACTTTTATTTACTTGTAATCACTTCATCTCTATCCCCTGTACTTGAACTCACCTAAAACCTCTTAGTTTTGTTTTACTTTTAATCTACACCAGCCCTGTTTGAACTGAACTTATTATTAATTTCAGCTAAAATAAACAGTGCTTCTGTCTCTTTAAAAGAGCAGCTTCTCTGAATGTTCCAGGAGAGGGTTGAACATTTCAGGGCAATTTAGGGAAATTCAGGATGAGGATGTTTTGGAGTCACATAACTGGTAGTTACCAAGGCTGGTAGAAACCAGAGTGTGACTATGATGTAACAAGCAGGCTGCTGGATTCAGAGTTGCTGGACCAGGGATGCTCAACATAGTGTATGCTCTTTGGGAGTATCCAGACAGGGAGCTACAGCTTCCAAGTGTTTTAAGACACTCAGAGTTACAGGACAAGCAGTGACACAACCTTTCATTGGTCTGAATTGGCCCCAGAATTTGACTGTCATACTGCATAAACAACACCTCCAAACTCACATTGATCTCTGCCACCATGCTGGGACATTGCTACAAAGAGAAGAATGCCATCTACAGAATCACCCCACCCTCTATTATCAAGGTTTTCCTTGAGGGTTTCCCATGCAAGCAGTTAACAGATCTAAGCCTGTTTAGTTTATCAAATCTGAGGCTCCTGAAGGTGATATGAATACATAGGGTTAGTTTATTGAACATTATTAATCTTACAAATAAAACTTGTATAATTCAGTTGTTGTGAAATTAAAGTAATTAACATGAGCAAAAGAATGACACTAATCATTTTAATTTCTTATAAAATTACAGACAAGAAATGACCATTCCCATGATTAGGGATAAAAATTAGTAAAAATAAATGGTTAGAACAGAGTATATATAAGCTTTATGGAACTAAAATGTATGTTAATCACTGCCTGGGCCTCTATAATCTTTACTCCAACATTCAAGTGTACAGATCAAAATACATAAGGACTTACAAACAGCCATACTGGGTCAGACCAAAGGTCCATCTAGCCCAGTATCCTGTCTTCTGACAGTGGCCAATGCCAGGTACTTCAGAGGGAATGAACAGATAATCCAAGTGATCCAAGGCCTATCCCCCATTCCCAGCTTAAAGCAAACAGAAAAAGCAGGCAGGGGTTCCTGCTGTTTCCTTGAGACATTAATTGCACTGGTGGGAGGGGGCAAAGGCCAGTGCAAGAAGGCAGCAGGAGGGACAAAAAAGGGAGACAATCTCAATATACTAGACTAGTGTATATGCCAACTGAATTCAAATGTAACAGTTGCTGTTACTGTTTTACTTTCACATGAATACTGCCCAAAATGATCCTCCTTTTGTTCTGACTACAAGGCTACTTCAGTTCATTATGAAGCAAATTCAATGTCACATTTAACACTGTTGGACATTCCTTTTTTGTTGCCTAATTATGACCCATCCAGCATAAAAAGATAGACAAATTGGATATAATCATAGGAGGTAATTTAAAAACTCTCTTTTGAGTTGCTGACAGTTTTGGTTTAAGCCAATAGAAAAACTGTTCCCTGTCCTCTGCTGGGATGATGTTGTTGGGGGTTTTGTTTTTAGATTCTGAATCCTTGTTGTACTGACACGTCTCATTATTAATGTCATCACCCAGAGTCAGCCTCTAGACTTTCTAGAACTAGGGAGCACTGGAGTTAACGATGATGTAAACAACCCTGCTTAGAAATGAAACTGAAGAGTTGTGTGTCAGGTTTTTTCTTTCACATTGGGTGTTTATTCTGTTGCCTGGTTGCTGTTTTTAATGTTTGTTTACTACAGTTTATAGAGTCTGGATTCGAAACATCTTTGTGAGTAGTCTGTTAGCTCCTTGAACCTCTTGTGAGAAAGAGCTGCCAGCTGGGCTTCATTAAAGTATAATTTGTTTGAATACCGTTTGCTAATCTAATTAACTTCATAAAGGATCAAACTGTTCATATTTTGTAATCAATCCTTGTTTACACTGGGATTTAGCTTTTATTACAAACACAAGTCTCTAGCTGGACTGTAGCAGGTGTATGTTATTCAACAGGGGTACTGTAAACGCATTATAGCAGATTAGCAGGGTTTCCGCCTTTAAAATGTACACTGCGAGATCCAACTCCCAAGCCAGCTGTTTCTTATCAGTGCGTTTTGCCTTTCAGAGCTGCACTTTGCATCGTTCTTGGCGCTGCTATTTCTGTAACAGATCGGATAGGAAGAGTGGTGCAGCAGTGCACTGTTATGCTGTCACGGGGGAAACCCTAGCGCCTTTTTGGAGGGGGAGGGGGATCAGATCCTTTTGGAAAGACCCAGAATAGGAGCAGGAAGAAAAGGGTGGGTGGAAGAACCTTGAAAACCAGGGAAGAGGGGGGATAACTGGAGAAGAGGGGGTGGATGATAGCGGGATAGAGGACAAGGGAGACGGTGGGAGGGAAGAGATGACGGGGCGGAGAGCAAAGTAGTGATGAGAAAGGATGACACAGGGACAGGAGATGCGTAATTTTCTGCATGACTCCAGTGCGTCAGCAGTGGCTACGGAGCCAGAGCGCGTCACAGACAGTCTCCAAATCTTAATGGATACCGCAGTGCTACTGGTATAATGCAGGCACATGCAGCTGTCTGGCAACAGATCCCGGCAGCATCATACGCTAGGGTCCGGTAAAGCAGCAGCAGGATCGGCTAGAGCTCCGAGATAATCGGGCATCATCGTTTTCTAGACCCCGACGAGACCCAGCAGCTGGAGCGAGGAGAGCATCAGCCTCCCTAGGAAGCATCATACAGGAGACTCTGAGATCGTCCCGGCAGCAGTCGGGCTCGTGGGTCAGCCCCATGTACTAGGCTCGAACAGAGCCCCCGCTGGCATCATGCACTAGGCTGCACGACACAACCAGCAGAGCGGAAGAGCCAGCAGCTGAGCTTCGCGGAAGAGCCAGCAGCAGCCGCGGGAACGGAGAGCTCTAGGCATGCATTAGACTTGGGCTCAGCCCTAGCAGCAGCCGCCCCGCTCATCCTAGTCGCCCTCTCGCCCCCCATGGATAAGGCGACCTCGCTGCACACTTCAGTGCCCACGCCTCCCCCTCGGCTCTATCTGCCTCGGAACTTCAGCTGCAGCGCCTGCCTCTATGGCAGCCTGGCCGAGCGCTGCAAGGGGGACTGCAGCCCGGAGCGCGAAGGGGCGCCGTCTCCCACGCCGGTGGTCCGAGAAGCGGCAGCCTCCGGGGAGAAGCCGCAGCCTTCCCGCGGCCGGGAGCCCTCGGTGCCTCCTGTACCCCCCAGCCCCACGCTGCGCCGGCGAGCCAAGTCGCTGCCCACGCCCGGCGAGCGCGGCCTGCGGCCGGCCCTGCAGCAGAGCCCGTCCCGCAGGAAGACCGTGCGCTTCGCCGACTCGCTGGGCCTGGAGCTCATCTCCGTGCGCCACTTCTGCGAGGCCGACCTGCCCCAGGTGCCGCTGCCGCTCCCTGCCCGCGCCGCCGACCTGTTCAAGACCAGGAAGCCGCCGGCGCTGGGCGAGCTGGAGCCGGTGCTGTTCGGCCCGTCGCCGCTGCTGGAGCCTCTCTTCCCGCCGCAGCCCGGCGCCAGCCCCGGCTTCGCGGAGCGGGTGCGGCGGCACAAGGTGAAGCTGGAGTGGGTGCGGGCCGAGCCCGCCGGCCTGCGCGGCGCCGTGCGCGTCCTCAACCTGGCCTACGAGAAGGCCGTGTCCGTGCGCTACACCCTCAACCGCTGGGTCAGCTGCGCCGAGGTGACGGCCGCCTACCTGTCGCCGGGCCCCGCCGACGGCCTGACCGACCGCTTCTCCTTCCACCTGCCGGCGGCGGCCGCGGGGGGCACGCTGGAGTTCGCCGTGCGCTACCGGGTGGCCGGCACCGAGTACTGGGACAACAACGAGGGGCTCAACTACCGGCTGCGGGGCCGCCCGCGCGCAGCTCGGGCCGCCACCTCCCCGACGGAGGAGCCGGATGGCGGCGCCTGGATCCACTTCATCTGAGCGGCCTGCCGCCGGACCGCTGAGCGTGGCTTGCTCTGTGCCGGGGAGACCTGAGCTCCCTCCCGGATGCAGGCCACCCTCGCCGCCTCAGCGCCCTTCCCGGGCTCGGCAGCCTTCAGCGGCTGCTGGGCGCATTTCTCACAGGCCGGGCGGCTGGGGGAGGAATTTCCCGCCATGAACGTGACAGGGCCCCTGGAGCATCGAGCGGGTATCGTGTTAGACCCCAAGGGGCTGGCACCGGCGGACTTGGGCACATCCAACCCACGAAGAATTCTATGGCCAGGGACTGGGGAATAGGAGCAAATACGGTTTGGCAGCTCCGTCCAAATCTCTTTTTTATTCCACTAAAACTTGTACTCGCTATACTGGAAATATTACTAAGGAGCTTTTCTACGAGATCTTCGGGGATCTGAGATACTTTTCAATGTTATCTACAGTTATCCTCTTCTGCCTTGTCATTTATCCGCTCCACTGTAATCTTGCCACTCTTCTCACCGATATAGTTTGCCCTGCAGTTAGTCACAGTCTCTTAGTTTTAAAATGCTTGTTTATATTTCACTAGAAGATATTTTTTGAATTCTGTTTACAAATAAATATAAATTATTTATATTTTCTATTTAACTTTATTTAGGGGAAAACATTTCAACACTTCTTCTTTGCAAAAGCAAAGCATAAGTGTGCAAGTCCTGTACTGTAATTTGTGAGTTCCACCATATCTTCCACCTCAAGCTTGCTACATTTTTGTTGTTATAACATAAGTTGGTGTAAAGTATGGATTGGACAATTGCAGAATAATCTGTAGCGAACTCTGTATTTATATGGCCTCTAGCTGCTAGTCATCACTGGGAACCTGGAGTGCAAGCAAGCCACCTGCAGTGATTTGGAGACCAAGTCCAGCTCTCATTAAAATTGATGGGACTTGGACCAGGCCCTAGGAAGCACAGAGCTCAAATATGATAATGAGCCTGATCCTGCCTCCCTAGCTCACTGGAGTAATCCTACTGAAGTAAGCCCCCAATCCAGCAAATTCATAAACAGTTTGGACCCCTGCTCAGTGCCCCATTGATGTCAGTGTAGTTTTATGTGGGCATAGGAATCCACTCAGGTGTGTTACTTTGCCAGATTGGGACTTTACTTCAGTGAGCAAATACTACAGTATTGGGCCCAAACCAATGCTCAGTGGTGGAGCCCAGAAGATCCTTTGCATGGGTTTATTTCTCCTGTTACAAAAATAATTCAATTTAGAAAAAAGGTTTTCATTTTATAACTTTGTTTTACCTATTTAAAAATATTTAGAAGCGTGCTGAGAAAGCAAATTGCTGTTAAGTGTCAATTCCACTGTGTCCACGCAGTCCATTGCACTGTGATTTGTGCATTAAAACATGGTCAGTTAAGGATTAGATTTGCAAATACACAAATTGGATGTGCTTGCAAGTGGAAGTCCCAATGCAGTCTTTCAAGTCCATGTTTGCATACAGAATATGCATCCTTATATCAGGCACATGAAAATTGGCACATGTGAAAATCTAGGCTAGAAACTTCCATCCTTGGTGTAACCAGTTTAATATTAAATAATTTTTAATTGTGTATACGTTTTGACAAATGTTGGATACTGTAACTGATTTTCAAAAAGTTGTGTTCAACTGATATTTGTTTTTAAAATTACATAATATATTTTTTGTAAATATTTATGTAAAAATCTTGTGTGGCTCAGTGGGACTGTTCACATTAGTAAAGTTACTTGCATGCATATTTGCAGGATTGAATCGTTAAATCCCACTGAAGCAAATGGGGATTTGCCTGAATAAAAACTGAGAATTAAACCCATTCTCAGTACACGTTACAATATCCCATAATTATATTTCGCATCCCATCCCTATCCTTTTTAGCGCTTTTCAGTTTGAATTTAATCTTTTATGCTGACGTACCAGTGCAGGAGTTTTGCCTTTTTCAAAAAAGTTGTCCAATATAACTCCACTAACCCACTGATTCCATGAAGGCCCCTACATCTCCTTCATTATGACAGGACATATTTTCTTTTAAATCTAGACAAAGCAAAGTAAATATTAACAAAATGATTGTGTGGAATTAGTAGTAGGCATCCTTCAGTCTCAAGAAACCATGAGTCTGCATCCCTGAGAGAGAGAGAATTTCCTCAATTGGTTTTATAGCAACCATGGCTGTGACTGAAGAGACCCAGGAGAGAGAATCTCTGCCACATCTGTCACATTTAAAGGTAGTGTTTCTACCCTTTGGTTCTGTCTTGTGCGAGCTCTTTTCTTCTCTACTAAGTTGGACTTCTTCCTCTTGTAACTCCACAGGCCTTTATTGAGCTGTTGTTTCCAATGGCTGTGCTCCTGAGTGAGATCTTTCCATTTGTCCACATCCATGTCCATGTCTTTGAGGTCTCACTTGCATAGATCCTTGAAATGCAATTTGGCCATCCTTTGGGTTTTTTCCAGATGCCAATTTGCCATACAGCAGTGATGGGCAACCTTTCAGGGTAATCCACTGGCAGACTGCAAGACAGTGTTTACATTGACCATCCACAGATACGGCTGCCCGCAGCTCCCAGTGGCCAGGGTTCACCATTCCTGGCCAATGGGAGCCGCAGGAAGTGGCGCAGGCTGCAGGAATGTGCTGGCCATAGCTTCCAGCAGCTCCCATTGGCTGGGAACGGCGAACCACGGCCATTAGGAGCTGTGGGCAGCCGTGCCTACAGATGATCAATGTAAACACTGTCTCGCAGCCCACCAGCGGATTACCCTGATGGGCTGCAGGTTGCCCACCCCTGCTGTAGAAGATGTGAAATTACTTTAAAACATACATTAATATCTGCCTTTCAATTTACATTTAGTGTCTTATTAACTGTGAACAAGGCCAGTATATTCTTTCATTTTAAAATACATTTTACTGAGACGTTTAGTGAATATGAATTGTACTGGGGCCAAATTAGGGCACTGATTCTGCAAACACTTACACTTCGTGTGTGTGAGTGAGTAGGAATGGGGCCACCGCACGCATTGCTCATCTGAGTGGTATGACTGACTTAGATGAGACTATTCATGTGAATGTGGGCTTTGGGATTGGGCCTAAGTGTTTTTGGATCCCTTGTGTATTGCATTAGGATGGAGTTTTATGGGCATTTGAATATGTTCTTTAGTAACACTTTTATGTCAGTAATAATAGTAAAATCTTCAAAGCCACTTGATCTAGCATGATGCTGAGCTCCCTCAACTTCTGTTGAACTTAGTGGGAGTTAAGAGCACTCAGCATCTCTCAGAGAGTGCTCCACATCCAGCAGGATGATTCCCAAGGTTTCTAGTTTTTGGTTCGATTCAGATAAGGGTCCAAACGTTTGTTCTGATGGCTTCAGATTCAGGAGATCTGTGGTGTAAGCACTGTGCTGGAAATGTCATGAGAATAGGATTTCTCACCTGATTTCAGTTACATCTGCTTCTAGTCCCATGAGGAATAATAGCAAAAACAGCATTTCACATGGTAGTATTGTTGTTTGTTTGTTTATTCCAAACCAGTTTTCCAATCCCTTTAATTTTAATAAAGACCTAGTAATACACATATATTATCAAAGTCCTGTTGTGTATTTCACAATTTGGAATATTTAGGCCCCAATCCTGCAACCATTTATGCATGTGCTTAACTCTATGCACAATTAAATTATATAAGAAAGTATATTTTGATAAGGATATGCTAAATATTTTTCAGTTAACCAGTTTTCTAAGAGCCTTAGTATGAGAGAGAGGGAGAGAGTATTATCCATTTAAGAGCACTTTTTGAAAATTGAAGAAACACTTGGCAAATATCTCTTTATGTATGTGTTATGGCTTTCTGCCATATTTTTGCTTATACTTTTTGTAACAGATGCAGTTCTATAAACGTTGTTCAGAATATTAATCAAATGAAAACACTGCTGTTTGGAAAAAAATTGACTAGTATTTACCCATACGAAACATTATGTATGCTACTATTTGTTTATGGAGATTGAAAAATTTCCTGTAATACAGTTTTAAAATGGCTTTGGAAATATGAAAACTATGACAACCATTTTCAGCTCTGAAGGATTTTAATTATAGTGGTTTGAAACAATTATCTTAAAGGGATTGCATCTGAGTGCTGTTTGATTACTTCAGTGTTTGTAGACGTTTAACTGTTAAAAATATCTATTCTCATAAACTGTATCTTAATTTTTTTTAAATTCAGAAAACCTATATTTGGTGCACGTGCATCAAATATTTATTAGCAAGTTATAGTTTTACCTTGTTTAATAATCAACACACAGTAGTTCTGACTTGAACTGCTGTCCTAATGTAGGCGAAATTGCTGTTGCTTTCAACTGAAGTCTTGCTCCCAGAATTGGGGTATAAATGTGTAAGCTGTGTAATACCGGTCAGATATATTATTGATTTTGTTCTGTTATTTTTCAAATATAAATCTGGAAGGTGAACTTCTTACCTAGTCAGGAAAACTAGGTGTCTGTTATTCAGCAGAAGTATTGTAAACACATTTTAGCAGATTAGCAGGGTTTCCTCCTTTAAAATGTAAACTGTGAGATCCGACTCGCAAGCCAGCTGTTACTTATCAGTTCGTTTTGCGTTTCCGAGCAGGGCAAAGCTAGAAATGTTTTTGCAAAAACAATCCCTAGACCCTGCAAACAGTTATGAACATACTTAACTCTACGCACCTCGGTAACTTTGTTGACTTCAACAGATGGCAGATTGACTTCAGTAGGTATATGCATGTGTTTAAAGTTAAATATGTGTGTGTTTACATGATTGAATCCAAATTTGTAAGGATAGGCAGTAGTTTTCTAAAAGCTTGTATTAAAATCTAGTTATTAACAATCACTTACACTGTGTGTTTTCCAAATTTTGGGAAACTCATATTGGGACCATTTCTGCTTTGACTTAAGAGTTTTACTATTGATTTGAGTGGTAGCAGGAGCAGGCTTACAATGCATTGTTGGGTATTTAAATCATCTCAGTGATATGCTAAAGTTACATTATTTTAATCATGCATTGAATTAGTTTAATTTTTATTAAAATAGTTTATTTTTAAGGAGGATTTATTTAGACTTCCAATAGCCTGATAGTGAGCATTTTTCCCAGCTACAACATTTATGTATGCTTACCATATGTTTATATGCTCAGCCTAATACCAGATCTGGGTTGCTACATAGCACTGTGATACGTAGGAGAGGTAAAAATGGAGAAAATGTAGCTACAGAATGGCAGTCAATGTAATATTTGTAAATATGACAGCTTTGAAAAAAAAATAGGCCTGAATTTGCTCCCTTTGAAGTCAATGACAAAACTTCCATTGACTTTAATGGGAGCAGCATCAGGCCTACTTTTTAAAACCAAATATGTACAGTCTCACAAAATAAAGATAATACTATATTGCCAAGGTAAAGCATTAGAAGTATTTTTTAGGAATATATGAATGTTTTGCAGATGATATTTTCTAGAAAAGTTGTCAGCTGTGAGTTGTGTCAATCTATCATAGCATCCTTTCCAACTGATATTAGAATGACCTTGCCAAGGCAATAACATTTAATGACACATTTTACTTTTAAGTAAAATTATTCATTATTTTTGTCTGTCATAGATGTAAAAATGTATCTGTTGTATACAGTGCAAGAATTGTAGCTTTATAAAATGTGCCATGTTATGTATTGTGCAATATAATGGTACTTTGTACTGTAAGTCAAATTGTACTGTATGTGTGATACACATTGATATCTGCTGCTTCACATTTAACTTGGTGGATTTGTTACATGTGATTCTAATCCCTTTTATGCCTATATTTTCCAGTTCTTTCAGTCATTATTAGAAACCTTTAACAGAATGCCAGGAAAAGTGACACTCAGGTAACTATAAACTAAACCTCAATTAGCTAATGATAGTAATGCCCATAAGTATTTAAAATCAATGACTGAAACATTGGCACAGTCAATTTCAATGTAATTATTTAATATAAGCTAATTTTTACCTGCAAATAGTCATAATGGTCAGATCATAAGTGTTTTTTTTGAGTATGTATATCTGTGCCTCTACATGTTCTTAAACAAAAGAATAAACACAAAATCAATTGTGTATTTGGAAAATGAATCACTTGAATGAACAGCTGTTTATTCATGCATAACCTTGGTCTTTTTATCAAATGCTTGAAGCAGGTTTTGATCGAGCCTAGAGCCAAAAATCTGTTAAATCTATGTAATTCTAAATGTAAATTAATTTATAGTAGCATTCATAATTTGTTTTATAATAAATGTTCAAACATAAAATGAATTTTTAGGTGCCTTTCAAGAATGACTAATAAGAAATCTAATGTGTTCCTTGATTAGTTTTCTTATTTTTTGAACAGTCTATTCATGGCTTTCCATTAAAATGCATTTTATAACAAAAACCTAAGAATTCATACCAATCCGCTGACATATTTTCTACTGTGCCAGCAGTGTGCAGCAGCTAGAAGGATTAGGTACTATTTTCCTATATTGTGATGAAAGGTGCTCTAATGAGAAATGTCTTCCTGGTAACCCTATAAAACCATGTCATTGTCTAGAAAGTAATACTGTGACCATAATTTGTTATAAAATATATTTATTCAACATGTGCACCTTTTTATAAAGATATAATTCTAAATGTATATTCTAGGTGGAATCAGAAATTCTAGTTTTTTACAAGGCTGATATGTGTAGTGTTTACCCCTCCTTTAAATGTGTGTTTCAGTTGCATGGTGCATAATACATATCATGATATTTATGGATGGATTTCATTTCTTTGCACAGTCTCTACCAAAAGATTCAAGTGCTCACTATAAGAAACATGTCTCTGAACAAAATTTCTTCTACCTTTAAATTAATGTGCATGGTTTTTTAGCAGCATTAATTTAGCAATTTTACCAACGTTAATGAGTAGGTATACCGTCCACAACTTATTTGTGCAATCTCTGATATATGAAAGGCTCACTAGTTAACATTAATTACATAATTGAAATGAAAACTTGTTAGGTCTGAAGTTGTTCTAAGGCCTTACAAACATTTTCACTATAAAGTTAGGGAGTGGAAATAGTTAAATTTGCTGTAAAACTCAACAACACACAATGTGTATTGTCTTATAATACTTAATAGCATGCAGAATAAAAAATGTTCTTGAAATAATACATACACTAGCAATTCCAAAGAACGTGGTCAAGGAAATCATCATTAAATGTGAATTGTACTACTTAAAATATATGGGCTTTGTTCTAGTAAAATGCAGGCAAAAAGCCTCCATATCCAGTGTAAACATATTTATACCAGGGACTTTTTTCTATGCAATATAGTGGTACACCTATTTTTTTTTAGAGATTAACTTGAAATGTTAGTTAATGTTCCTGCATTGGTCTATTGTATCTATAATACCATATGAAAGGACTTGGTAAGAAAAACATATGTCTTAAATAATGTTTGCATTGTGGGCCTTATCCTGCTCCTGCTGCAATCAGTGGTAGAACTTTAGGTGACTTCAGTGGCGCAGGATCAGGCTCTTTATAGTTGATACTAACAAAATAGCATTTCAGAAGGTTTGGTAAATAAAATCCCTTCTGCAATGCTATTCAAATAAGCTGCTTGGTTTGAGCCCCCAAAATATGGTATTACTATTATTTATTAATATTGTAGTATTTATTATTTTATACCTTAAAAATACACTGAGTAGCATTGAGACCTTGATCCACCAAGTTCTTAAACTTGTGCTTCAAGTTAAACATAAGTAGTACAATTGAGGTCAATGGACTACTCACCTGCTGAAAGTTTAAGCATGTGATTAAGTGCTTCGCTGATGTGGATCCTAAAAAATCACGGCAATCAGTTCCATGTGAGCAGGCCCCTTGGGTGAAATCCATTTATTTAAGTAGATCCAGGACTTCACCCCTTGATAATCCAAGAAGATCTACTCATATGGAAAGGCCTTCCTGCATGGATCCAATTGCAGGACCAAGGCCTATATTATAAGGTGTCTTCCACTCTTAAAATGGTTTGAACCAAACAAACTTTGCTTTTACAGTGTTAAATAAATTGTTTCTATCACTAATCACAAATGAAGACACTAGCTGTTCAAGACCACATTCGTTCAGCAACATATGCAATTTGTTGTAATAATTTTTTTATATATTTTGATTCACTTTGACATTATTTAAAAAAAGTTGTCTTTTCTGAACATGGACTAGTAAATTGGCTTTGATATTAGTGTTTTCTGTAATGTTTGCACTTCAAAAGTTAATCTTGGTTCGTTCACTGTTTCTAATTTTTTAAAAAATTATTTCATGTCAGTAATATAAAAAGTTGATTCTGGGTTTTTAATGCCTTTGCTCTTTTTGAAGCCTGTGAATAGAAATGTGATTTATCTTGCCTTACAACAACATTACATGTCTTGTCTACTTAAATCATACCTAGTCACTGGTTGTGTCACTATGATAGAAAAGGTATATTTATAAACATGTAACTATTAGTTGTCATTAAAGATGTGTGGTACAAACTGTGAGTGTGATCATTATATAAACCTATTTGTTGAACTGATGAGCTAAGAAGTTCTATTAGTTGCAGGTTGTAAAAAAATTAATAGCCAAAGGTTGTGCTCTTATACGTCCATACAACCTGTTTGAAGGCAATGGGCAATATACCTGCACCTGTGAGGGCAGACTTATCCCTTTGGCCTAGATTTTCAAAAGTTCAGAACCTACTATTGGTGCCAGACGTCCAAAGGCACTTGTCACCGAGCAACTTTCATTAAGGATGTTCTCGATAGGAGCTGTAGACTGCTGAGCTCTCTTGAAAATCTGGCCTTTTCTGTTACTGTAAGTAATGTTAAGTATTACCAGCTGCAAGGAGCCCTCATGCCAGGTTCTAAGCTGGTAAAAAAATGATGTACTTACTTTCATACTCTTGTATCACAGCACATCTTACAGACACATTCTGTACAGCATTTTCTTACTCCATAGGTCAGATGCTCACCTGAACTCAGTGAGCTTTGGGCACAGACTGGGGGAGAGGTAGCAAAGGGGCTTTTTTGTGTCTTTTCAATCCTGAGGATTGGTTTTGCATGAGTACAGCCCCCAACATAAATGTGGAGCAACCTCATGGCTGCTTTCAGCTTCTCCAGCTGCAAAGGCATGTTCCAGCTCAGGGGCATGCAGAGATGTGCCAGAAGCAGCTGGCCGCTTCCGGGAGTGGCATGCGGCCACAGCAGGCATGCAGCCTGCCTAAGTGCCCTGCTGCCCCACGGGACTTTTAGCAGCCTGGACTCGGAGATCGCGTGGGAGCAGAGGAGGCTGGATGGAAATGTTAATCATGGCAGGCTGGATAGAAATGTTAGATGGGCCGTATTTTGCCCACCCCTGTTCTAGGTGCACTTTTGTTTTGAGGGTTGGAAGGGGTAAGGATTGAAGGTGTGAGCTTTGTTTGACTTTGGAAATATCAGTAATATTTGGTATAATTTACCCAGGCTGCTGGAGGACCACTTGGTGGATATACTCAGCTTGTGCACTTCAGCTGTGAAGAGGCACGGGTGCTGAAACTTTAACCAATACATCCTTCGCCCCCAAGTATTGATTTTGCATTTTTCTCTCAATTGCTCAGCTCTCAATTTTGCCTCATGTAATGTCACAATTTCACTAGTCTCAGTCTTCTGTGGCAGCCAAGACTTGAATTTCTAACAAAAAAAAAACAGATAAAAACCTTTGAGAAAAACCTTTCAGGCTTTTTGTATACATGGAAAAAACAAAGATAAAAGGAGAGGGGATGTGAGACGCCTAATTTGTCTTTCTTTTTCTTTTGTAACTTTAAAAGAATGGTAGCTGCTGGATGCAGAAGCAGCTGCAGTTTGGCTTATTTTTGGTGTGATAACAATAATAACAAAAGTTCCATGACTGATCTGTAGCATTGGGTATATCATTTTACAAGAGAGTACACTTAATTGTCTTCACTTTTTCATTCTTTCTTCACTCTCGTTTTGGAAAGACCGAAAACAAAAACTATTGCCACTAATGGTCATACTGGGTCAGACCAATGGTCCATCTAGCTCTATATCCTGTCTTCCAACAGTGACCAAGGCCAGATGCTTCAGAGGGAATAAACTGACCAGGGAAATTTATCAGGTGATCCATCCTCTGTCGTCCAGTTCCAGCATCTGGCAGTCAGGGGCTTAGGGACACCCACAGCATGATTGCTAATAATCATTGATGGACCTATCCTCCATGAACATATCAATTTTTTTTTTTTTTGAAACCTAATATCCTTTTGGTCTTCACAACATCCCCTGGCAATGATTTCCAGAGTTTGACTATGTGTTGTGTGAAGTACTTTATTTTGTTTATTTTAAACCTGCCTTTTAATTTCATCAGGTAACCACAGATTCCTGTGTTATGTGAAGGGATAAATAATGCTTTCTTATTCACTTTCTCCACACCATTCATGATTTTATAGACCCCTATCATATCCCCCCTTAGTCATCTCTTTTCCAGGATGAAGAGTCTGTCTTTTTAATCTCTCCTCATATGGAAGCTGTTCCACACACCTAATCATTTTTGTTTCTCTTCTCTTCTTTGTTTTCCATTTCTAATATGTCTTTTTTTGAGATGAGGAGACAATACTGCATGCAGTATTCAAGGTGTGGGTGTACCATGGATTTATATAGTGGCATTATGTTATACTCTCTTACTATTTATTCCTTTCCTAATGTTCCTGACAGTGTTCACTATTTTGACTGCTGTTGCACATTGAGCAAATATTTTCAGAGAGCTATCCACAATGACTTCAAGATCTGTTTCTTGAAAAGTAACAATTTACCATCATTTTTTATGTATAGTTTGGATTATATTTTCCAATGTGCATTACTTTGCATTTATCAACATTGAATTTCATCTGCTATTTTGTTGCCCAGGAACCCAGTTTTATGAGATCCCTTTGTAACTCTTTATAGTCTGCTTTGGACTTAACTATCTTGAATAATTTTGTATAGTGTCCAGACTTTCTTACCTCACTGTTTATCCCTTTTTCCAGATCATTTATGAATATGTTGAGCAGCACTGGTCACAGTACAGATCCTTGCAGGACTCTCTACATTCTGAAAACTGACCATTTATGCCTACCTTTTGTTTCCTATCTTTTAACCAGTTACTGATCCATGACAGGACCTTCCCTCTTATCCCATGACTACTTACTTTCCTTAAGACCCTTTGGTGAGGGACCTTGTCAAAGGCTCTCTCAAAGTCCAAGTACCATTATGTCCACTGCCGCAGTCTTTTTTCCAAATGATTGTTGGCCTCTCAAAGAATTCTAATAGATTGGTGTGGCATGATTTCCCTTTACAAAAGTCATGTTGACTTTTCCCCAACAAATTGTCTTCATTTATATCTCTGTTAATTCTATTCTTTACTATAGTTTCAATCAGTTTTCCTAGTACTGAAGTTAGGCTCACTGGGCTGTAATTGCCAGGATCGCCTCTGGATCATTTTTTTAAAAATGGTATCACATTCGATAGCCTCCTAGATTTTGTGTCTTTTGCTAGTTGCTCTTCAAATTCTTTTTTGGCCTGCATAATTCTATGTTAACACTTGACTTGCCAGAGTTCGTGTGCCTTTCTATTTTCCTCATTAGGGTTTGACTTCCAATTTTTAAAGGATGTCTTTTTGCTTCTAACTGTCTCTCTTACTTGTTTTTTAGGTCATGATGGCATTTTTCATCTTTTTACTATTTTTTTTTAAATTGGAATATACATTTAATTTGAGCCTCTATTAAAAGTTTCCATGCAGCTTGAGGCATTTCAGTGTTGTGACTGTTCCTTTTAATTTCTGTTTAACTAGCTTCCTCATTTGTGTAGTTCCCCTTTTTGAAGTTAAATGCTACTGTGGTGGACTTCTTTGGTATTCTCCTCCCCCCATGAGGATGTTAAATTTAATTACTGTATGGTTGCTATTACCAAGTGGTTCAGCTATATTCATCTCTTGGATCAGATCCTGTGCACCACTTAGGACTAAATCAAGAATTGCCTTTCCCCTTCTGAGTTCCAGGACTAGCCACTCAAAGAAGCAGTCATTAATGCTGTCTAGAAAATTTATCTCTGCATCCTATCCTGAGGTGACATGTACCCAGTCGATGGGGTAATTGAAATCCCCCCACCCTTATTATTGAGTTTTCTATTTTTATAGCCTCTCTCCTCTCCCTAAGCATTTCACAATCACCATTACTATCCTGGTCAGGTGGTGGGTATATATTCCTACTGCTATACTCTTACTATTCAAGCATGAATGTCTATCCATAGAGATTCTATGGTACAGTTTGATTCATTGACTATATTTGATGTATGGTGCCACACCCCCACCAACCCAACCTACTCCTTCATTCCTATATATTTACTACCCTGGTATTACACATCCAACTGATTATCATCATTCCACCAAGCTTCTGCGATGCCTATTACATCAATATGTTCATTTAATACCAGTCCCTCAAGTTTACCCATCTTAGTTTAGCATTTGTATACAAAACTTGTCAATATCAAAGCACTTACAAAACTTGTCAATATTAAGTTGTCTGCCTTTATGTGATCTAATTGAATGGGATTCTTTCATTTGACTGTTTCTCTTCAATTCCTACCTCTACTTTATCAACTTCTATCCTCTCCTCTTTACTAGGATATAGAGACTTCCAGTTACTAGATCCTCCCCTAAAGGGAAGTCTCTATCTGAACCATATGCTCTTCTACACCTATAAGCTTTCCCCCCGCCCTTAGTATAAAAACTCCTATGACCTTTTTAATTTTATATGCCAGCAGTCTGGTTCCAGTTTAGTTTAGATGGAAACCGGCCTTCCTGTATAGGCTCCTCCTTTCCTCAGTTCCTAATAATCCTAAAACCCACCTCCCAACACAATCATCTCATCTACTTCTCATCTTTTTGTTAAAAGTAACAGAAAACTGTTAGCATAAATTATAAATTCTTAAACCCAGCGATCTTCCATGAAGTTTCATAATATACCACTGTTTAAATATTAGGGTAGAAGATCTCTCTTACAAAGAATAGTATTTCCCCATCTTACCTCTCTGCTTTAAAGGATAAAGCTTCTAATACTACTGAAGCAAAAAATTGAAAAGAAATTTGTCTAGCATTGTCATAAATGGATAGGTAGGTAAGGGTTAAGTTTCTTTTACCTGAAAAGGGTAACCGAACACCTCACCAGAGGACCAATCAGAGAACTGGATTGTTTAAAGTCAGGGGCGGGAATTTGTATACTCGGGGTCTTTGTTGTTTTCTTAGCTATGAGGAAACAAGTCTTCTTCTAATTCTCTCCTAATACTTCTTCTAAACATCTGTAAGTACCCAGGAACCGCAAAGTAATTCAGCTATGATGGTCTTTGGGGTGTATTTACCTGTATGTTAATTTGTTGTGCTGGTTTAATTGGGCTATCTTTTAAATCAGACTGTTTCTTTATATTTTCTTATAAGCAAGAGCCTGTATTGAGTTTCTTAATGCAAGATGATTGTTTTATATTTTCTTTCTTTTTTTCTATAAAGTTTTCTTGTTAAACCTTGTGAAAGTTCTTTTCCTAGGGAGGCAAAGGGAAAAGCCAGGCTGTGGGCTATTTTCCTATTTGGGTCCAGGGAAAGAGCAGACTACGGGGAAAGAGACGAAGAATTCTCTCTGTTCTCTGGTGGTTACAGTTTTTCCCTCATTCCTGGAGCAAGGGGGGTGGCAGAGCCCAGCTGTGGGTATTTTGCATCTCCATTGTCCTGAGGGAAGCAGAAAAGCTGGTTTCTTGGGTCACACAGGTTAGCCGCGAGGCAAGCCTGATAAGGAGGGGGAAGGGGTTATTTTCCCTGCTTTTAGCATCCAAGGGATTGGGAATCTGGGTGTCCCACCAAGGGAGGGTTGGGGACACCAGAGGGAGGAAAGGGGGGATCAGGCCCCATAGATTAATTCCTGATCTGGTGGCAGCGAGAATATCCAAGCTGGTAGTGAGCTTGGGGGAGTTTCAGGTAAGCCCCCAGATTTTGGACGCAAAAGTCCAGGTTTGGGACAGGACCAGACTGGTGGACACTAAAGTCCAGGTCTGGGACTGGACGGCTAGATTACCACAAGCATCCAGCTCTATACAATGCTTAAATAAAACATGAACTACTAAGGCATGAAGCACAGGCGGTTCTGTTTTATTTTGTCAGTATTTTTTTCAGATAGTTTTAGATTGAAAATGTAAAGTTATTATTATAAACCTCAAAATAATATCCAGTAAAAAGTTGATGAGGTTTCAATGTTAGAGATCTGTCTGAGAACCTTAATAGATTTATTATCATTTTGTCCTGTGTTATCTCAAAGGGATGGGAGAGTGAAAGAAGTACTCAACCTCAAGGATAATAAAAACAAATAGAATTTGAAATATTTTATGTGACTTTCTTATCCGTGAAAAATATCAGTGCAGAAGTCACTATTAGCCAAAATTACCAATAGGGTGAAACAAAGTTCCTTCTTGCTAAAATAACTTAGAATATGTAAAGCACTCAGATATCATGGTAATATGCACAGTATACATTAGGGAGAAAATTCCATTGGTCACAGAATAATAAGATGAATCCAAATTATACTTTAGTTACAGGAAGGAAAAAGAAGTCGCCTACAACATATCTCATGCAAAATTTCCCATTGTCACTGGTCATATAATATGCTCATTAGTGTAAATTGCTTATTTTAGGGAAATTACAGTATATCACATTAGTGAAAATGATTCTGGTTCAAAAGTAATTTCTCTTCTACTTTTTAAATAATTCTAAAGCAAATTCTTAAAACAAGCAGAATATTTGAATTCCCAATATTTGGATTACAATGATAGCATTTAAATGATAAAGTTTCAGAGTTTATAATTCTACAGGTGTTTGTTTTTGTTTTTTTAAATGAAGAGTATCCTGCATTCTGGGGGTAAATCCAATTTTTGAAATCCTGACTTAGGCAGGTAGTCTCAATAAAGTCAGTACGATGATGCTAGTGATAAGGACTATCTACAAGTGTTTATAGGATGGAACCTCTGGATATTTTAGTTTGCCCAGGAAACTAAATTGTCAGACTCTTTCCTCTTGCTTTAAGGCTTCTATCAGTTACATGCTACTGCTATGAATTGTTAAGAGCCCACAGGCTCTGTCCTCTCTTAAATAATGCATCGGCATTCTGGTTCCTTTCCCATTAACCTGTTTGCTGTTTCATAAAACTCTGTAGTTGTATATCCAGGCAAGTTACAATTGCTCAATCTTTTAATGTCTGGTTGATTTAGGTAACATTCCAGTAGACATGGTTTGCTGTATTTTGAAGAATAAGTCATGTCTACATGGTTCTAAAAGAAGTGCAAAGATTTACTGAGTTCCGTATGGAAAAGATTTTTCCAACACTAGGTACAAATTAGATTGTTGTCTTCTAGATGAAATCAGCATCATTTCAAACACACACATATTAGACTGAAACACTCCCATGGAGTGTGGTTACTAGTGAGTCCATCTCTTAACATCGCTTTTTGTGGTCAGACTGAGAGCCACAAAAATCTGTTGTTAAATGTGTTTTTCACTATCTTGACCTTATATTTAGGAAAGGAAAAATTAGCTTTACCAAGCAGAGAGAAATTAGAGTTAATGTGTTCATGATCTAGAGCAGCGGGGTCCAATTTCAGCCGGAAGGGCCAATCTATTATTTCAGAAAGGTGAAGGGGTTACAAGTAATGCTGTAGGGTAGAGAATTGATTGTCTCCCTTTCCCTGCATTGCACCGCAAGTCTATTACTTGAGATTATCCTGTTTTTTGGTTCTCAGTCTCTCCTCTTTCTGCCTTCTCCTGGGCAATCCTTTGGTGGTAGTTTGGAGGAAGGGAGACATCCTTATTAAACTTTCCTTCAGACTCAGGCAGATCCAATTGATCTCCATCCTGTTTTGCAGGGGCTCCCACAGCCTAGTAAGGGAGCAGGCTATGGTGCAAGCAGAGCTACTGTTCCCCCTTTCTTGCAAAGCAGCAGGCAGCCAGAGCAGCTAAAATAGGGAAGGGATAGGAGCTGATAATGCACTTCTGGCTCACACCGGAGCTGCTTATATGGCTGCAGGGAAGATGAGAGACAGATAGGAAGATACTGTCTGTCCTCTACCTCCTCCCTATAGTGATTAAGCTGATACAAATATTTCATTTTTAAGTAAGTCACAGCTGAGAGAACATATTTTCAATTCATAATCAAATACAAATTTTCTTCTTAACACAGTTGCCCTCAGCAGCCAAATTTTGTTGCCTCAAGGACTGCAAGTGGTGGTTCAACGGCACTGTACTAGGCTCTTTCCCATAGCCCAGGGGTTCTCAGATTTTTGTACTGGTGACCCCTTTCACACAGCAAGCCTCTGAGTGCAACCTCCCTTATACATTAAAAACACTTTTTTACATATTTAACACCATTATAAATGCTGGAGGCAAAGCAGGGTTTGGGGTGCAGGCTGACTGCTCACAACCCCCATGTAATAACCTCATGACCCCCTGAGGGGTCCCGACCCCCAGGTAGAGAACCGCTGCCATAACCAATCTGCACTCACAATCCTGATTGGCTGACATGACCGGAGACACTTGAGTGATTGTTGTCAGGGAAATCAGCTAAAATCCATATAGCATGAGGGAGCAGAAAATGTGTATTAACACAGGAGGAGATATTTATTAGAGATGACAAATCTATGGGAGTCCATGGAGAAGTGAAAAAAACATTCCCTGTGAATGTTTTGAATTACAGTCATTCAAAACACACCATATAATCAAGACAAAATATTAATCTGATATAAGAATGACACCTTTTGTCATAGTAACAAAGAATCAATACAGTTGCCCAGCTTTTAGCTTGCAGCTGAGAAGCACTTAGTATAGCTGAGAAGGGAGCTCTGCAAATATGACTTTGAGCCTGAGGCTGCTCTGGGCTGGGCCTGTGTCATAAGTAGATAGGTAAAGTAAGGGTTAATTTTCTTTTTCCTGTAAAGGGGGAACAAAGAGAACCAAACACCCGACCAGAGGACCACTCAGAGAACGGATTGTTTGAAAGTCCGGGCGGGAATTTTACTCGGGGCTTTTGTTGTTCTCCTCGGCTATGGTACAAGTTTTCTTCTAACTCCATCTATCTCAAGTTTCTCCCTAAACATCTGTAGTAAAAGGAAAGCAAAGTAATTTGGGCTATGATGAGCTTTGTGTTGTATTTACTGTAGGTTGATTTGCTGGACTGGTTTAATCGGAGCTATCTTTTAAATCAGACTCTGTTTTATTCTGTTATTTCTTATAAGCAGAGCCTGTATATGAGTATTCTAATGCAAGATTATTGTTTTGTATTCTTTCTTTTTCTGATAAAGTTCTTTTTGAAACTGGTGGGGAGTTTCTGTTCCTAGTGAGGCAAGGGCAAGGAAAAGCCAGGCTGTGGGCGCTATTTTCTATTGTATTCAGGGAAGAGCAGGTACGGGGAAAGAGAAAAGAATATCTGCTGTTCTCTTGGTGTTGAAGTTTTTCTCTAGTTACTGCTACGAGACGGAGAGGGTGATCCTTGTGTGCAGCGTGATTAGCTGTGATGCATAGCCTCGGGACAGCTTAGATTGCCTCTCCGGTTGTTTCCAAAGAGTGAACGTCTGTTCGACCGGCTAACCCAGGGAGGGGGGAAGCTGGAGAGAGAGGGAGACCAGGTGCTGGGTCTTGTGAGGGTCCCCCAGGGGAGTTTGGGTGACTGGGCGGGACGGTACTAGGAACCCTAGTCCTAGTTGGTGGCAGCGAGAAAATATCCAAGCAGGTAGTGAGCTTGGGGGAGTTTCAGGTAAGCACCCAGATTTTGGACGCTAAAGTCCAGATCTGGGACAGGAGGCTTTACCACAGCCTGTCAACAGCACACATTAGGGGGCTGTTATAACAGCCAGGGATTTCCAGGGCATAGGAATGTCTCAGTCTTAATCCTTTTTCCAAATTTCAAACCCAGCATTGGCTGGAAGGTGGAGTAGTGGTTTAGGAGCTTCTGTGGCAAATCCATGACAATCCCCTACATATGGGGAATTCTTGTGCAAGACTACTTCTCTGATATAAGAAATACAGAATCACCCTCTGAGTTTGCGGAATCATTTTCATAGTTAGAAAATAATCTAAATCAAGTTCTGTATCTGTATGAAAATATATCTGTAAGTAAAACACATTCCATGTCCTGACTAAAGACAGTAAACAAATGTACAAGAAAATGGTCTGATAACAAATGATGTTGAATACTTGAACAGAGCCAGCACCATTATAGCCCAGGGGCCCAACACCATTACACTGATACTGTTAGGGAAATTAACCAAACCTAAATATCACTGAATATTCTCTCCCACCAAGGACAGTTCCTCCAGGATAGTGGAACATGTTAGAAGCCAGAAGATAAGTTATATATGCAGGAACAAAACATTACCATCCTGCTCAGTATACATGATTGGGAAACCAGGAAAGAACTGTATATATTAGGATAACAAATGATAGCAATACAAGGACTAAATCTGAACAAGGACATTAAGTGAAGATGAACATAAATATATCTTGAAAATTAAATATACAAACTTCAAATTTGGCACATTATGTTGCAGATTCCTTCTTTAACTTTCGACTGCTAGTTAATGTTCAGATTCTGAGGCCCAAAGGGTCATCAGATCATCTAGTCTGTCCTGTATAACACAGTCCATAGAATTTCACCTAGTTATCCTTTACTGAGCCCAGTTCCTTGTGTTTGACTAAAGCATGTCTTCCAGAACAGCATCTAGTCTTGCTCTGAAGCTATCAAGAGATGGAGAATCTGTCACTTCCCTAGCAGTCTGTTCCAACGGTTAATCATCTTTACAATTAAAATATGTGCCTTATTTTTAATTTGTCAGGCTTTAACTTCTGGTGATTGTTTTTTGTTGTATCTTTCTCTGCTGTATTAGAGAGCCCTTTTCGTGCCTAGTATTTTCTCCCAATGAAGGTACTTAGACACTGGGATCAAATCACCTCTTGATATTCTTTTTGATAATCTAAACATTGAGCTCTCTAAGTTTCTCACTATAAGGCATTTTTTTCCAGCCCCTGAATGATTTTTGTGGCTCTTTGCTGCACCATCTCTAATTTTTATTCCTTTGTATAATAACTAGACATAGTATTCAATTTTTGGTTTCACCACTGATGTATACAGGCGTAAAATAACCTCTGTACTTCTACTCACTTCTCCCCTCTTTATACATGATGCCACCTCAGACTTTTCCCAATCTGCAGGAACTGAACTTGCAGTCTTATGATGTTCCAGTGAAGAAAGAACCAAACAGAAAAACTCCTCAGCTTCCATGTTCCTTCTCTCCAATTCAAGCTTGTGGACATCAATCTGAAAGTCTTTTATAGGAGACCCTGAACTTATCAGTTTTTCCATCCTCCATGGTTCTTTGACAGCGGGTACTTGTCTGTTCCCAAAGCAGCTGTTATACAATCTTGGCAACTGCATGTTTTGTAACATTGCTGAATTCTCAACTGTCCTATGTGACCCACAGCAGTTGTTCAATAAGGTTGAAGGTAGGGCTGATCCTGGATTCACCTGGCTATAGTTCTAGCAGTGATACAACCTAGTTCTGCACCTGCAGTGGATCAAACCGCAGAGCAAATTATCTATTGTGTCCTTCCACCTCCTTCACCACTACCATCTCTTCTTTTGAAATTCATCATTTTTCTCCACAGATTTATAAAATAAAGAAACCTGTAAATTTAAGGCTTCCTTGTCCTGTGATATCTGGGCTAAATTACTTGGAACTAGATAGCAACATTCCCCCCAGATTAACAAGTATTCAGCCATCTTCAATGTACAGTTCCCTTCCCTGGAGTCCTCTCCCTGTTGTCTCAGATCTGTGCTGATTTGTTTTTATTAACTTCAGCTGGGAGAAGCTGCGTTCTCCACTGGCAACTGTTACAGGAAGTGTTAGATGTATGCACAGAGCAACAAAAGCATATGGAAAGAGGGTGGTCATCTTATCCGTGCACATATTCCAGAACAGCCTTTGGAGTTGATCCTGCTGAAATGTATCTTGAAAGGGCTTTCAGTTCATCACTTAAATCACTCGCATCAATATCATGCATGTCATCATGTCTCAGTGCTGTCTCTAGTGCCCTGCAGTTGCTGGTATAGTTCTTCTTCAGGTATAGTGAGGAGTTTTTGAATATCTTACGACATCCCAAATATGTTCCTTGAGCTGCATGGAACGTTCTTCAGCTGACTGTATTGCACAATCTAGCACCTGGTTAAAGAATTTAACTTTGAATTGCTGTTTGGGGTCTCTTGTGGGATTATCCTGTGCCGCCTCATCAAAATGTCGTCTTCTTCGGTGACTCTTGTATTCTTGAATGGGTGGGAAAATAGCTTCAGTATGAAGTTCCTCTGCCAACTTCTGTGCACTCTTCAGAACGTTTTGAAATCCCTCATCTGACTGGTGAGACTGTAGGTATGACTTTGCTTTGTCCAGTTGTTCCATTGCTCCAGATATATCAAGGTCAACAAGACATCCTTATTAAACTTTCCTTCAGACTCAGGCAGATCCAATTGATCTCCATCCTGTTTTGCAGGGGCTCCCACAGCCTAGTAAGGGAGCAGGCTATGGTGCAAGCAGAGCTACTGTTCCCCCTTTCTTGCAAAGCAGCAGGCAGCCAGAGCAGCTAAAATAGGGAAGGGATAGGAGCTGATAATGCACTTCTGGCTCACACCGGAGCTGCTTATATGGCTGCAGGGAAGATGAGAGACAGATAGGAAGATACTGTCTGTCCTCTACCTCCTCCCTATAGTGATTAAGCTGATACAAATATTTCATTTTTAAGTAAGTCACAGCTGAGAGAACATATTTTCAATTCATAATCAAATACAAATTTTCTTCTTAACACAGTTGCCCTCAGCAGCCAAATTTTGTTGCCTCAAGGACTGCAAGTGGTGGTTCAACGGCACTGTACTAGGCTCTTTCCCATAGCCCAGGGGTTCTCAGATTTTTGTACTGGTGACCCCTTTCACACAGCAAGCCTCTGAGTGCAACCTCCCTTATACATTAAAAACACTTTTTTACATATTTAACACCATTATAAATGCTGGAGGCAAAGCAGGGTTTGGGGTGCAGGCTGACTGCTCACAACCTGACAGTCACCATTGCAGGGACATTTTCACTAGTTCTGTTGTTGTTACAAAACGCACCCATTAAAGTCATTTGTTCCTGTATGGCTGATGTCAGGTGTGGCAGTCCAGAATAACAGAGTAATATCTTGCTGACTTCAGATCTGCCACAATCTTCTGTTTGACTTTTGTTGCCAGTAACTGTATGATCTCATTTTGATTGTTTTTCAAGGTAGTGGTGTGTGTACATTTCTTGGTGGTGACTCTTCTTAGATGCTCCTGGAGTACAGCATCAAACTCAGCCATCAGCTCCACAATTTTAAGGAAGTTTCCATTGTTTGGCAATACAGCTGATCTGAAGTGCCACGCAGTGCTAGGTTTGGGTAGCAAGCATTCTCACAATGGCAATGAGCCTTTTCAGAACATTTGCAAGTAAAAGACTCTGATGCAATCTTCTCTTGATGCTGATCATCTATGGTGGCCTTTAACCTTAGTCTCATCTCAAGCTCTTTCCACCTATGGAATGCTCTCTGGTGATTTGCTGCCTTCTCATGGCATGCCAGATTTCTAGCCAGATTTTTCCAGTCCTTTGTTCCTGTAGAGAACCAATGTGGCTGGAACATTTAGACTGGAAGAAGTTTGCAACAAAAACAGTATGCAGCATTCTGGGGTTTTGAGTACATAAGCCATGGCCTCTCCACTTTCTTCACCATTGGGGATTTCACGCAGTAATGTGTTGGATGGAAACTTCTATTTTGCATTTCTCTTGGGAACATGAAGTTTTTCACTTTGCTGTGGCCCATGCAGTACAAGGAAGTCCCTCAGGCTACTGCTCAAGTGGTCCACAGTCCTGGATCATCTAGAACTAAGGAACTAAACTCAGCAGCAGCTGTTTCACTCTTGTGCCCATCCACCACACTCTTCTCTGATCTCTACACTTTCTTCAGGAATGTGCATGGTTACATCCATTTGAGATGGAGATATGGATGCTGCAGTAGCTGCCAGGTCACCTGCACTCTGACTAACTGGAAGATCAGGCCATCTCCTCACCACTCACATCCTCACTGGGGCCAGAAGGCTCACCGTGAACATTTGTGTCTATGTATCTCAGGAGAGCTCCTTCCTGCTTAGATAGAAAAAGCTCCTTTTGCTTGCTTTCTTTTTCGAATGCTGCCCCCAGAGGGGCATTTTCTTCTTTCACTCATGACTGCTGTTCTGTGCCAGCTATATAGTGCTCTCAACACTCAATTGAAGGGACAAATAAGCAGGCTGGTAGCAGGGGCTGAGTGAGGAAGATATCAGCATCTTAAGGGCCTAACTGGCTCCTACTACTTCAGTTGACTGCCTGTTCTCCTCAAGTGGGTTCAGGAAGCAGAGGAAACAGGATGCTCCCTGAGAAGCTGCTGTTAATCAGTCCAGGCTCCTAGGGGTGGTAGGGAGGTGCATAAGAGGTTCCTCCTCCTCTCTCTCTCTGCAGCTCTGTTATTCCCCCTCACCTTTTCTCCTGCCTGTCTGTTACGTCTCTTGTGCCCTCCTTCCTCCAGCACAGCACTCCACCATCTCTGTGCATCTAGAGCAGAGAGAATACATATGCACCCGCAGCAGACAATTTTCTACGCTCTGGGTCCTAGTGGCGCCCCCTCAGAGTCTGGCACTAGAGGCGGCTGCCTCAGTTTGCCTCAGGGTAAGGCCAGCCCTGCACACATGCTGTGTTTAAGAAATGGAGATGTGCCATCGTTGTAGCTCAGTAATCAGAGTTGCTTAAGTAATTGTCTTACTACTAATTTAATTTGACAGTGAAGCTGGTACTGAATATGTTTTGCATCCATGTCTGATGACAAATTAAAAACAATTGTGAATGGGTAAATATTACAGCATTAGCTCTCAAAAGGAATACTATCATGCAAACCTGATTTCATTTTTCTGTACTGTAGATGCAACATTAATTTTTAATAATTCTGTTGCTGGAGTATGATAGTGTTTCCTCAGCAGTGAATGATAATAGTTCATACATTTGTATAGAGCCTTACATCCTGAGGGAATCTAAAGTGTTTTACAAACTATATACACATAGCACTACTGAAATGATCCAACCTCTAGGGTGAGATTCTTTCACCAAAAGTCTATTTTGCTCAGGAATGTTATTTAGAGATCTATAGTGAGTGCCATAGAGGTACTAAAGAGTGTAACCAGAGATGTTTTCAAAAATGCCCTCGGTTAAAAAGAGATTAATCTTACCCAGAACACACCATTATTACAGCATGTAGAAAAATTATTTACAAAGATAATCCATAGAGATGAATTAAATTAATGCAGCAAAAATACAATTCAGTGGATGAACTTTATGAAGTCTATAATTATAGAAAAATAATTACAAGTTTAGTGGTTAGATCAGGGAACTGTGAGTTGGGACTCTGCTTGTATGACTATGGAGTCACAGTCTCTGTGTTATGCCAGTTTCCTAATTTGTAAAATTAATATCAAGTCACCTACCTCCCAGGCGCTTTGAAACTTAATTAATAAGTGTTTGTAAAGTACTTTCAGATCTCCAGGTACAAGATGTTACAGAGCTGCAGAGCATTATTATTATTTTAGCTTAGTTTCACACTGCTGAATGTCACACTGCTGAATGGATGTTTTTTCTCTGATAATAATCCATGCATAGATTTATCAATCCAAGGATCTTAAACATTTTACAGACATTAATAAAACCATGCAAGGTAGGGAAGTATTGTTGTTGCATTTTTTAGAGGAACTAGGAGGCTAAGTAACTTGCTAAAGATTACACATGAAGCCATGATACAGTAGGCAATTGACAGATATCCTGATTTCCAGTCCTGTACTTTAATCACAGGATCATCCTTTTTCAACGTGCATTTCATTAAAGAAATGTTGAGTTCTGGCTCAGCTGGTAGCTTAGGAAGTTGTCATTCTGGCTACCAATGTCTGGGAGCAAGCTCATGACTTTTATAATGCAGGCTAAGCGAGCCATGAGGGAGAGGACACAGACTTTATCACACTTGACTACATCCCAGCAGCCTGTTTAAGTAATGACAATGCCAGCAGTTTGCAGTGTAGTTGTAGCTGTGTCAGTCCCAGGATATTAGACAAGGTGAGTTCAAGTAATGTCAGAAGTGACTCTCATATGCTCTTCAGACTCTGGTGACTGTTTTGCACCCATCTGATTAAAAGTAAAGAAAAATATTTTAAGGGTAAAAAAATAAATGCCGTATGTCTCTGACTGATTTCATACCTGGACTCAGAAAGGTACATGTCAACTGTGACAGTGGAACAGTGAATGAAGGGCAAATAATGCTTGGATACTTAACCCTGCACTGTAAAGCAGGGGTTGGCAACCTTTCAGAAGTGGTGGGCAGCATCTTCATTTATTCACTCTAATTTAAGGTTTCACGTGCCAGTAATACATTTTAACGTTTTTAGAAGGTCTCTTTCAATAAGTCTATAATATATAACTAAACTATTGTATTATGTAAAGTAAATAAGGCTTTTAAAATGTTTAAGAAGCTTCATTTAAAATTCAAATGCAGACCCCCCCACCGGGTGGCCAGGATCCGGGCAGTATGAGTGCCACTGAAAATCAGCTTGCGTGCCGCAGGTTGCCTACCCCTGCTGTAAAGATTAAGAAATCATGCAGGAAGGTAAAATGCCTTAACTTATCAAATGAGCACATTTTTATTCTCCGTGTTTTTCAGGTACTTCTACCCTCATTTGACTCCAAACAGATCTGGAGCTATCTTTGTCTCTTCAGGAGTTTGGCAGGTTTTGTACCTCATCAACCCCTTTGCTTCAAGGGGGGGGAGAGGTTAACCCCGCCTCCTTGCATCTATGTCAGTCTTACTAATTCCCTGGTAGTTAGGGCTGTATGGCCCAATAGCCACAGTCCCTCTAAATCCACTTCCCCTGGTAGGATAGTGCAGCCTAGCGGCTGGAGTCCCTATAGTGTGCTCCTAAAGCAGTGGGACCCAATAGCCAGAGCCTCTCTACACTTTCTTCTCCTGGCAGGCTAGTGCAACCTAGCAACCAGAGTCTCTATAGCATGCTCCTAAAGCAGTGTGGCCTAATGGCCAGAATGTCTCTAAATCCTCTTCCTCTCAGGGGATAGCATGGCCCAGCAGCCAGAGTCCATCTATCCCCTCTGGGGTGAGAGAGGGGTCAGCAAACTATGTTGTCACAAAGGGGGCAGGGGGTTAAAGACCCCTTGGTAGCGGAGCCCAGGGCCCACCCACCTTCACAGGGCTCTGACCCAGTGACAGCATGGTCCACCACAGGTCAGTGGGGAATCCTACTGCAACACGCTGCCCTCAGAGTGGTGGTAGATACCACTCCCTTCCTTTCCCTGGGTCACTTCCTACCAGTTCTCTAAAGGTAGCAATCCATGTGATACCAGGTTCCTCAGCACCTGGCGCTCCCTGGGGTTCTAACAGCTGCCAGTCTCTGGGCCTGCTTCCTGGCTCCTCATCTCCCTCCAGTCAGGTTGCAACTGCTCCTGGGCTGGAGCTTCCACTAGACATCCCCCTTCCCCAGCCACCAGCCCTGTCTAACTAGTTCTGCAGGCTTTTATGCTTGACTCCCGGTGGGAGCATGTCCAGCAGAGACTCAGGGGCATGGCTTTCTCTGCCAGCAGGGAAGGGTTAACTCTCTCAGTCCCAGTGCGGGGCCAGCCTGCTAAACACAAGGAGGCTGATTCAGCCGAAGTATGTTCTGAGAATTTTTCTTCATTTACCACTCACTCTGAATTTCTAAGTGTGAATCAAAGCACCTCCAATAAATTTTCATTTGCTGCTGTGGCCCAGAATTCAGCACCAAAGAGCAAAACTGAAAACTGGACATCTTCATGGACTTTAAAAAATAGCTGCTCTGATAATGTAAAATGTCCTTAGAAAAGTTATGAGACTGATCAACAGTCAATAGGTATAGAAAGTGTTTATCATGGCCAACTGGAGCCTGAAAATTGTGTTTTGTATTCTTTGGATAACAATGTTTGTTCTTAGTGGAGATCCCACCTGCAAATAAGACTATAAATAGAACTGAAAGGGGAAGGAGAAAGAAGGTGGCATCTTTGCCAAGGATCCCGATGGCTGTGAAAGCTGCGGTCTTCTGGTTTAGAAAAGTTTTGCGTGTACATGACAAACCTGCATTACTAAAGGCACAGGAGCTTCAGGTTCCAATTATGCATGTTTTCCAGTGGAGCTTCCATAAAGAAAATGGGCAAAATTATACATTGGCAGCCATATTTTACAACCTGAAGAATGGCTGGGGTTGTGAAAATGATCCTCCAAGGAACATGAACTGGAATTTTGCCTTTTTATAATGAATAAGCCTTTTTTATGTCACCTTCCACCAGTGGTATTTGGTCTGTCTTTCTACTGTTGTGTGTTTATTATTATTTTCAAATCACTATTTTGAAGTAGGAAAGGAAGCTTTAGACTAAAAACTTGCAAAATCTTTGTGGCTGCAAATCAACCATCCTTTCATAATCTACTGGTTTGCGTATAAATCACAATTGCCCTCTAGTGGATGGAATGTCAGATTTATTCGTATCTGCCCTTCCGTGTTCTGAGCTAGTAGAACTGATTTTCCTAGGTCACAGTTTGGGAGATGAAAGTTCAATTTTCACTCCTGTTGCACATCCTGGTGACTGGTGTATATTTGTGCCTACAAGTTGTTGCACTTGACTCAGCACAATGGGCCCAATTATTACTGATCATATTGTATGCAAGAGCACCTTCTGTTCTAAAACTATTGAAGTAGCTAAGCAATAGTTCCTTGCTTCTTTGGTTTATGACAACTTTGTTATGTGAAGGTTGAATATATACATTTATAAACATATGCCCTACACAGCCCTTTTTAAAAAAAAAAAAAAAAAAAGTGGAAGAAAACTGTTCTGTGGTATGAATTTCTCATGTCAAAGAGCAAAATGCAGGGTAAATAGAGATAAAAATACACAGGGATATAACTATATATTGGAATTATTACATAATGCAGTTAAAAGGAAGTTCACCATGGAGCCTGAATATGTGAGCATGCAAGGAATTGTATTAAAGATAGCCAAACAAGAGCTTGTTAATTTGTTGTTGTTCCTCTTTGATTTAGATTGGATTGACTGGGCAGCTTGTCAGAAAATCCCAGGACTTTGTGCTTCCTAACGCCTGGAGAATGGTAGAGAACGTTCCAGGGAACACTGCTGTACAGAATAGGAGTGATCTTGTTTCCATTGATGTAAATGGTAAATTCCTAGATTTCAACAGGAGCAGGATTATATCCTAGATCTAACTGTGTGATCAACAATTTTTTTCTAGTGGTCCTATAATACTCTGAGTAAAAATGACTTTTTTTTAGTAGGACACTCTCTGATTTGGTGAAGAGTTGAATAAATATATATATAAAATACTTTTTAAGGAATTAGACACTATGAAAAAAAATCAGATTGTGCTGACAGCTCCAACACTAGTCATCTCTCTCCCTGCCTCCATTTTGGTCAGATCAGTGCTTTATGAAGTCTACTTCACTAAGATAAGTGTACCTAAGTTTCTCAGAAAGCTCGCCTGGAGAAATCTGGCTTATTGACTATTTCCAGACAAGCCAAGAGAGTCAGACCTGTATACGTACTTATAGTTTACGTATTCCAAGGCACAGCTTTCAAAGTGACACCTACAGTATTACTATGCTCTAACAGTGTTATGTACTTAGCCAACATGTCTATTCTGTCCAGAAATTTCCTATTACTAAAGCCATTTAGGAATTTTAGCTAGTCTTTCAAAGGAAGTATTGGATTCTCTAGAGTTATATAATATTAACCTAGACAAGGCAATGGACATATTGTACTGGCAGCAGGATAGTCTGGACAATGTAATGGCTTTCTTCCATCTCTCACTCTTATATAATACTATACTTTAGTATCCTACTGTATATACACTTTGGCTATAAACTGCTGAATGTAATTTTTTATTGTTTTCTAAATGTGACACCCCTATAACAGAACACTTGATGTTATATTCACAAAACATGATAGCATGTTTCTTCCCAATTATGGAAAGCCGAAAAGAGAAGGGAAATTTGTATCCCAGAATAGATTCCCTTCTTGTTAGTAATTCCTGATAAGCCATATATTTCAGAATTACTTTATTCTGTCCTTCCTCTCTGCCCTCCATTTTTATGCAAAACCTTGCATTAGTACATGGGTTATGACTGTTACGGATTTGGGTTAACAATGAGGTAGGCCCATTGACACCCAATTGTTACACTTATTTGCATAATTGCTTTTTAATTTTTAAAGGACTCTGACAACATCTATTAAATTATCCTCACAATATCTTTGTGTGTGTAGTTCCATTTTAGAAATGGTGAGACTGAAGCCTAAAGATTAAATGAACTACCCAAGGTCACACAGTCAGCCAAGCAGCGAGGATTAGAATATAGAATGCCTTAGTCCCAGATAGGTGATCAAGCCACTATATGACATCTCAGTGACTGCAGTTCACGCTGAAAGAAAAGTCAGGAGACACTAAAAATCCCAGGTAAACAAGGATGAACTATAAAATAGTAGTTTGCCAGCTAGAACCTCTTTCAAGGATAGTTACATGACCTCTCTGGTCACTCAGTAACAGACTAAAAGGTGGCAATTTTGCAGCAGAAAAGCTTCAAAAACAGAAACTGCTGAACTTGAATGTAATGGGCTAGTTTTTTCTCTTAATAAGCCTCTTAGAGTTGGTAGGGCAACTCCCACCTTTTCATGTTCTCTGGATGTGTATATATATCTCCTTGCAATATGTTCCATTCTATGCAGCCGATGAAGTGGGCTATAGCCCACGAAAGCTTATGCTCAAATAAATTTGTTAGTCTCTAAGGTGCCAAAAGTACTCCTGTTCTTTTTGCATGGAAACAGGACATTATATCATTTCCATATATTACTGGAAATGACTTATTTCAGAGCAATTGGCTTTAATAGCATTATCTCTCACTTACTTGAAAGCTTAAAACAAATAGTTCCTAAAAAGTAGGTCTTAGGCACTCCTGAATTCACATACCTGTTGATAGTATTGTCTGTCACTGTGTTACTATTTCAAAGGCATGATTCTTGGACAGAATTTTCTATAAAGTCATTACAGATCTACAAGAAAGACAGCAACAGTCCTTACAAGCTGTAGTTTGAGGTATGGAAACATATGGACTATGTGGATTCTTTCTCTGGCTGTAAGAGGGTCCCTATTCTTGACAAACTTCTTGACTTTATACTAAGATGTGCTGAAGATGATGCAGTCAAGAATCAGGAAGCTTGCTTTTTGGCATCTGGATCACCTAAAAAGGTTTTAAGTATAGAATTTTAGATCCAGCCTCCTAGGACAGCCCTTCTAATACAGGGCTAAAAGGTTATGAGAGTCAGATACAAGACAATTGTCTATCTGAATGAAAGAGACTTCACTGCCAGTGCCATCCCTAAGGGGGCACTGAAGTATGAACACCAGCAAGAGACTGGTTACATAGTGGAAGGACTTTACTGCAGAACTCCAGGAACAAGAGCAGTAGTACACCCAAGCAAGACCCCTTCATAATAATATACTCAGCATATTGTGACATGGCAAATTAACACTTGGAGGTCACATACTATGTTTCACAGCCTACTTATATTAGGCTCAGGCTGCACAACTCCTGTCATTGTTGGCCACCTTGCAGTACTGGCTATAACAAGTGGTACTACTGCAGCTGAATACATTTTAAACAGTTACTAATCTCCGTATGATGGCACTCCCTACCCACTTATCCAAAAGCTTGACATTTCTGTAGTCCCCAAGTGGCTTTTCTTCAGTACACAAGAGGATGTCACACACGATCCTGAACATTCGCATCTGATCAAAGCAACCATTTCCCAATTGAGTCACATTAAAAAATAGGTAGAACCTGCTGTTTCCTAACCATCAGCTGATAGATATTGAACTTTAACATGATTTTTAATAGAAGTAAATAATGCTTTCTGCACAAGAATTAGAGAAAAACAATGAAATCCAAACAGCTCTAGAACTTGTATGAAGAGCGCAGTATACAGGTAATTTCCAGCAATCGAATTGCGCTTGTATCCTTTTCTCACATCTCAAAAACTTATCATTCCTTCACATCACTTGCATCTATCCCATCCTCCAATCCTAAATCAGTTTTTTTTTTTTGTTTTTTTTTTTTAAGTACATTGGACTTATCCTTCAGTTTGTATACATAATAGGCATAGCTGGCCTCTTACTGAAACTTCAGCTTCTCTTAACCCATCATGGTTTTGGCTGAAGGGCATGAGATAGTGTTAAAGCATTAGAGAGGGCTGCATTTCTATCACGTATGTGTCAGAATAAGATTAGTCATTCTAGCACGCAAATGCATAGTTAGAATATACAGATCCTGAGCCTTTGAAGGGTTGCATGTATTTTGAGTCCCAAGTTTGTTCAAGTGGTAGGTTAATCTTGCAAGTTCCAAACAGGATACCAAACTTTATAAAAATATGTAAAATGGGTTCTGGTACATGGAGTACAAAATAACAAAAAACGTAAGTGGTAAAGTCAGTTATTTTTTATTTTCTGTTATCTAGTCTGCTGCAAGGCTCTAGACATATCTGTAGAAAATTTTAACTAAACTAAACTTTTTAAAGATTACATTGCTATGCACACCTGAAACCTGATGCAGCTTTTGTATCACAACAACCTGTTAGCTATATAAATGTATTTGGACAGCTAACACAGTTACCATACTGCTGTTAAGACTGTTGCATGTTACAATGCTACACTGTGTGTGTATTTTTAGGAACTAAAAATATTTTACTCTAGATGACACTCCAAACTCTGAAAATTACATAATTAAGTTTAGTAAGCTAAAAAAAATCACTAGCAACAAGGAGCAAATGTTAAGCATTTTTTTTTCCTATCTGCAACCTCTGATTGTCACAGGATTGCTCTTTAGTACAACACGATTCAGAGGCAGCATATTTGTCTTGAAATGTTATCCAAAATTTCTGGAATATGCAATTTTTTCAAGCTGCCCAATGTCAGACCTCCTGTTTACCACTAATCTATGACAAACTACGCTGAAGTAAGTGTTTTGTAGTGGTTTATTTTAGCATTCCAGGTCAGTCCTCAATGGATTTTATAAATTTCTCATACGCATCCTCACTCATCAGTTCATTAAGTTCCGAAGGGTTATCCACAGTCATCTTGATAAGCCAACCTGTAAATAAGAAATTAAATTACATTTTTTAAAAAATTAATTAAACCTATTAAAATAAAAGCATCGAAATCCAAACATTGAGGAAATAATGCTCTAAGTTCACCCCCACGTACCTACAGCTCTTTAAAACTGGAATGGACTCAAGGGCTTGGTTGTCTAACCAAAACGCAAAACAATTTTCAGATGCTTTTAAGATCTGTTAACCTTAAAGGAGGAAATATAACCACTCTAAAAGGAGATTTAAACTCAACCACGGTATACATAGCGCTGAACATTTCTGGAAGTTGTAAGTAACACGTCAATTTACTGTGAAGACAGGACTAAAATGTTTACCAATTTCATACTATAGGGTTTATTGGAATTAGAGGATGTTCAGAGACATGAGGCATGTCTACACTACAAACTTAAGTAGACCTACATTAAGTGGACTTACAACTACTGAAGTATTACTGCAGTTGTTTACGTCCACACTACCCTTCTTCTGCCACTGGTGTGTCCCCTCACCAGAAGCATTTCTGCTGACTTAAGAGGGGCAGTGTGACCCCCCGGACTCTCAGCTCAGTGTGGAGCTCTCTGCCAAGAGCCCGGCTGTCCCCCCGGACTCTAACTGGGGACCTCCACCTGCCCTGAGGTGACAGCTTGGGCTGGGTACAGGGTTCATAGTAGGGAGCTTTCCAGCCTTTCTGGTCAATTTCATGACTAGCAGGAAGCTGTGAAATTGACAGGAATGACAGCCAACAACTGATGTAAGTAATGCAGCGTCCAGACACTGCGTTGCCCTAACTACCCGACATAAGCCCTAAGCCTCTCATGGAAGTGGAGTTATGATGTCAGTGTAGTATGGCACTTACCTCAGCAGGAGCAAGGCAGCAAGACACTGACATAATTAAGTCTATATAAGCTGCCTTATGTCCACTTAACTCTGTAGTGTAGACTAGGCCAGGTTCCCTCCATGTCACATTTTTAGATTCCAAATAATTAAACTGGAGATATGGACAACAGAAGATCTGCTTGTGATAGAAACACCATCTGGATCTTAAATCATAGAAGTGCTGTTTACTCCTTGAAAGTGAAACAATAGCTCCTTACCATCTTCATAACAAGATTTATTGACGAGTCCTGGATTATCTGCTAGGCTGGCATTAATTTCAGTTACTTCTCCCGTGAGAGGAGAATAGAGTTCACTAGCAGCCTTCACACTTTCCAGAGCACCAAACTCATCTGAAATATAGGATTGTGTTAAAAAAAAAAAAAAAAGGAAAAGGCATTGATGATTTACTTTTGTAGACAAAGCTTTTAAAGATGACCCAGCCCTGCTAAGTCTCTGGAAACTAAACAAGAAAGAAAGGATGAGACTTTCACACAGGCTGAAGATAAGGCCCTGGTTTCATTACAATGACTAGAGGCTTCAAGTTTGAAATTTCTTTTTGAACTATGTACTCTGGATGAAGGGGCAGTCAAGGGATAACATTACCTGCTACTGCACAAAGGATGGGAATTTGTCACTTAGCTCATCCTGGGGGCTGTTGCCTTACTGACAATTAGACTTGGAAGAATTCAATTTTTTTCAATAAATGTCAGTAAACATTGATTTCATTGCACACAAACAAAAAAATATTTTCATTGGTAACTAAAATGTAAGATAGACCTTGAGAACTTACTAGATTTCTTATTAGAAGGATATCTACTGGCACTAAATAGCTACCTTTGACTCGCCCCCATAATTTTCTGCAATTCTACAAATAAATTGATAAACATAAAAAACCTTGAAGCCCAGAATTGTGTAATTGTGCAAAACTGAATAGATCAAATAAAAAAATGTTTAAACATCAGTATTATCTGTCAAATATAAAAAACAAAAATTGAATTCTGCCAAGCCTATTTACAATGCTTTACAACAAAACTTCTGACCAGCGAACAGGGGCCACATCCAGCCCTTTGCTGCAGAGTATAAATACAAATTCTGAGTAGTTGCTAACTAGCCATTACCTCAAGTAATCTGCTTGTGAAATTGTCAAAGCATTAGTCTCATGAACTCTGATTTCCTAACACACTGAGGCCTTGTCTACACTACAAAGTTTGGTTGGCAAAAGCTGCCTTTTGCCAACAAAACTCAAGAGCTGTACACACTGCAAAGCTACTTTTGGCAGCAAAACTCTGCTGTTGTGCTGACAAAATAAAACCACCCCAGTGAGAGGCATAAAGCTTTTTGTGGAAAAGTTAAAGCGATAAAGCATCAGTGTAGACACTGCTATTTGTGTTGTGTTTGCTTCTGCCAGTATCCCACAATGCCTGCCATGTGACCACTCTGTTCACTCCTTTGATCTCTGATGCCCTGCAGGCATGTGCCCCTCTCTTTTCAAAGCTCTGGATATCTGACAGCTGAGCTTGCTGCTCTGGGAACAGAGAGCAGATCATTAGAGGATTGCTCCTGCTCTGTCCTGCAGTAGGAACACAGGGGCTTGCTGCGGGGAGCGGGACTACTGTGCTGCTTTGACATTCCTCAGCACAGAGAGCTTACAGAGCTGCTCAGCATTCCACTCCCAGCAGCTAAGAAGGCTGTAGGGAGGGAATCTCAGAACCAAGGCAGGCAGGCTGGCAGAGTGGGCTGCTTGGGGAGAGACTGCTGCGCAGAACAGAGCCAGGGACTGACGTGGGGGGTCCCTCCCCCTCCCCCCCCGCCTCAGGCTAGGTCGGTCAACCTGTCGTCTCTCCCTCCCCCTACACTTCAGTTGAAAAATGGCTGAAAATCTACTAGGATGCCCATAGAACCATGCGACTGAGAAACGTGCATCATGTGATGCTACACCTTCCCCATCAGGCATTGCAAACCCTCCCGAAAGTATCCTGCAGCCACTTGCACATTAAATAACTACCACAGTGAACTGCTTTCTGTATCAATGCAAGAGCTGCTAGCGTGGATGCACTCTGCTGACACAAGGAGCATAGCGTTGACATGCAACAGCGGTTTTAATTAAAGCGACATAACCTTTGCCGACCAAACTTGGTAGTGTAGACAAGGCCTAAGAGTGCACTTTTTCAGAAACACCATCAGGAGCTAATGTACATGCACTTGGTGAAGAACAAATCCCTTAGTATTCAAAATCAAGAAGTGGGTACCAGTGAATTGCTCACCCCTTTTCCATATTTTTATACAGTTATTAAAATGACAGGTGGCAAAATGTTAATGAAAACAGCCGTACACTGTAATGAAATGAGAAATAGGCTGGAGGAACATGGAATTGTCAGAACAGCAGGTCGGTATGAGCACAGAATGTAATGGGTCCGAGAGTTTGGAATTAAGATGTGCACAGTGCAGAATCACCATTCGAGATGGTGGACCAGATAGGAACTAGGAGGAATGAATTTACTCACTAGAAAGTAAAACAAAAATTTTGAGTTTGTTAATTAGAAGCCCAAAAGCAAAGGGCCTTTCTCCAACATTTGACATTCGGGCCCTTCTGTAGACAGTGTGGCTAAAATAGTCTGCTGCAGACATTTTACACTACAAGGATTTCAGAATAGAGGTCCTGCTGCTTTACCTCTTTTGTAATCTTGTTTTGCAATTTCCTGCATCTGTAGTCCATGGTGGATTATTTATGTTTAGGCCTGAATGATTTTTAGAACGTGTACCAGAACACCAGCACTCCTTATGAAAACAAAGGAAAAGCCTCCTCCTGCTTGCTAACACTCACTCTTTTGTAGTGATTTACAAGTTATTACACTCTTTATAATTTAATAATGCATAATTAAATTACTGAGAAGCAGCATGGGCCAAGCATGGAACTGGAATCTGGAAACTATCAAAATCTAATTCCAGCTCTGGTAACTTGCCAGAGGGTCAAGGTTTGTACAAAGCTTCGAATTTGTAAAGCACCACATCAGCTGCTGTGTTGATTAATGCTACAACCAAAAAGTACCTTGCAAAACTGTAACAAATAAGTCACCTAGAAGCACTGGCAGGTTGTCAAATCACAATATGGAAAATTGTACAATTTTAAAAGTTTATTGTAGCAATTCTATTTAAATTTGTATAATTAAAAATTTAAGCAAACATTTAAATTAAACAACTGGTTTTAAGTGTCTTTTTACAATTTGAAAGGCAGGTTCTCCTATTAAGCAAGATCTGAGAACCCTATTTGCTCTGTTCTAACATTCAGAGTTTAAGAAATAAGGCTTTTAGCCTCTTAAAAATGTGAACAATCCATATTTTATATGCAACCATATAAATGAAATTAAATATGACAGGATCCGAGGGTAACATCAAACAAACAATGTTTAACTATATGAAAAAATTGAGGAAGTGGCATAATTACGTTAATTTAGATTAAAACTTAAGAATTGTTATAGCAATAGTTTAACAGCTTGAAATAAAAATACTTACCTTGTTTGTTCAACTTTGTCCCAATTTCTGGAAGACTACAATAAACAATGTCTCCTAATGCTTCCTAAAAACAAACCAAATGCATCAGGAATATACACTAGGAAAAGCTAAATGAGCATGTGGAGGAGAGATTTAAGGTTGTAACTACACAACTGATTAGACTAAAATTATATTCCTCTGCTTAATGTTGGTGCCCATCCCACTCAAAGGCTGCACACTTAACAGGAATCATGTTTTTTGATGCACAATTTGCAAACTAGTTACCTTCTCATACTCTCTAAATTGCAAGATGTGTTCCTATATTAGGGTTTTAATAAGCTTACAGCTGTGTTATGAATCCATGAGAAAGAATTACATAATCATTCCTCCAGGCACGATGTGACAGAACTCTTGTTGATCTTTACAGAACCAATATGGGTCCTAACAGCAAAACTCCCAATGATGGCAGGGAACTAAGATTTGATCCCCAAAGCATGAAGCATTTACTGTTTCTGTCCTTTGAAAGACCATGCAATATTTGAGTCCTAGTCTACCCAATGCAGACAATTTACTCATTGCCTAGTACACAGTACTCATCAGTTGACTGGCTTTGGGCCATTTGAGTGACTGAGATTTATGCCATTGAGTTCAACGGAGCAGGGTCAAGCCCTTTAAGACCCAAATTTATCTCTACTCCACACAAACCTAGGGATCTTTTATGATAATTGATGTTATTTACACATTCAGAAAGCTGAAATTACAGAAAGGCTATTTATCCTAAAGAACACGAATCCCACGACACTCAGAGCTTCTGACATTGTCCCATATATTGTACATCAATGCCCCACATTTGGTTGTTACCAGGTTTAGGCACGTTTCTTTGGATTTTCTGTTTTTAATGCACATCTTTAACTAGCATCCAAATAACCAGTCAAAACGGGGACTAAAGTTAGAAAAATACCCCAACCAAGGATTTGAAAGCTAATAGTCCAATATCTTTGGTAAGCATCACAGATGAGGATGCTAATGAGTATCTCACACATTACAGACTCTCTGCACCAAGTCCTATTCCTGTTCACAACTCCACTTAAATCAAAAGGATAAAACTAAGAGCAAAATTTGACCTAAACATGTACAATGCAATAATTTCCTCATGCTGTCTAATGTTCCTATAAAGAAAGTAAAAAACAAGATTAAAACAGTAAGAGTAATACATCTGATTTGTTATTGTTCTGATTTAACAACTAAGATGCTCATCAAGTCTAAGTCAATCCAATGAAGAACTAACATGATCAAAAAATTACCCACCAATGCTGAAGCGGTATAATGTATTTTAGAAAGAGTTTGAGATCTAAGCCCATAATATGCTTCAAGTGTACAGTATATGCAATAAAAATAATGAAAGGACAGGGTAACAATCCAAAGTTCAAGGACAAGAGCAGGAATGTACAAGTAAATATTGAAGGACAACAAAAAAAAATCAATACCTGTGCAAAATTGCTGATTCCTACAGTCCCAATACCATTTTCAACTGATATCCACTCATGCTTGTCTGTGAATTTGCGGGCTAAAATGAAACAGATTTGATATCTCAGAAAATATGACATTTTACTTCTATAAATACTCTAATATACTGGCAGTTCTAAACACTGTTTTCTCTTGAGTTTGGCTTTGAACATTATTGTTCAGCTATGGTAAGAACTGCATGTTTGGGGCACTTTTTGTAAGTGCTGCTATTATGTTTTATATTAACACAGACCATATGTGAGGTGTTGAAATGTGCATCAGAATCGCATCATTTTGCTTTAGATGCCAAAATATATAACTAGCAAGTGTGAATTGCAGAAGCATTTAGATCCATTACAAAGAGAGACGGCCTGATTTACATCTTTAGTGACACAGTAGGGGCCTGATCACAAATGGCAAAATCTGGCCCTGGACAATCTAAATATGCCATAGGAAATGATATTTAAAGCTACCAGCTCAAAGTGTGGAGCATGAAGCGCCACCAGATGGGATTTAGTTGGAAAAGAGACTGTACTATTAATTAAAATAACAGTTTAAGAATTTGATTCATTGTTATGTGTGTCCAACACAACTTTACAAGGTTTCTCCCTCAAATTCAGAATTGTTTATTATGCCAATTCTCCACATTATTCCCATTAAAGCCAGCCCTAACGACATTTCTGTAACACTGCAACTTTAACAGTGCCTCATGCAATGCACTATATTTGAACTTTCTTAGATAATATGGATATGTCATACTACCCCTTTGCAGAAAAACTATTTCGACTTGCAGAAACTCAACCATAATGGTTTTTAAGTACATTTATTTTCCACTTATTCGTTATTGCAACAATTCACACTTTGTTTTAAAACAATGGAAATAAGATCACTGAATCCCCCCCACTGTCCATATTTTACTAATTCATTTCATTCTGCAAATCCAGATAAGAGGCATGATTCTGCACCCTATGCTCATTACAGTTAATCAGACTACTCATGCAAGTAAGGATTACCCCACAGGAATACGGGTTGCAGGATCAGCTTCTGGGACATTTATATAATTGTTGTGCAACTACTGCAGGGTCACCAGAGAACTGTGTTCTTAATAGACAATTATATAGAAGACCCAGTTAAAGTTTGATCACTTCGCAGCAATTCTCACTCATACTTCCATATGTATTGTACAAATACTACTCTGTTTCTCTCCTGAGTGCACCTCTTTCCATGCTGATGTTCCAGATGCCCTACCTCTTCATACTTAATTCTCCCTCTTGGAATCCCATTTGAAAACCTCTCTTCTCCATGACCTTTAATCCCCAACCTCTTCTTAACAGGTCCCCATCCTATTCCTTCAACTTCCAGTCTGCTCCTTTTCCCCTCTACTCATCTATTCCCCCCATCTGCCACATTTGGGAATGAGGGGAATGAACAGCAGCAGTGGGGGAATTTTGTACTTTTTCTTCACCCTGACTCACTACGTGCCCAATCAGACATGGACTGTTCTGACAACTGGAAAAGACTTTATGAAACCAAACTTTCTGTATGATCTGTGCCATAGCAATTCAGTCTGGCCAGGCAATTCATGTTCCTATCTGGCTTTCCTTTTTGACTCCAAGATCCTCCCTGTGTTTTTGGCTTCTCCTGTAGGATGAAATTTCAGCCACTGGCCCCCTACAGAATCCCCACTATACTACCTCAAAGTTTTCCCTATCTTGTAAACCCCTGCCTGAAGAAACTCAGCATTTTTTGTTATCAACTTGCTGGGCTCCTGGACTGCAGCTCAACTATATTGCTGTAAACCCCTAATTTTAAAGTTGCAATTCCAGGACCCATGAAGACAAATGATCAAAGCAGATCTCAAGCCCTAGCTGAACACAAACGTTATGTATTTCACATACACGAGACAGCCACTAACTCATCATGAAGATACACAAGCATATATAAAATTTGATTATAAAGCAAAATTTAAAAAACTTTCTTTGAACTGTTGGAACAGTCTGTAAATTGCTCTTTATAGCACATCAAAAAGAAAAGAAAAAACCCTTGTAGTCCACTATGGCAACAAACATTCTAAATTCATATAACAGTAGAGAGATTTCATAAATAACCTTGCTTGGAATGGTCTCAAGAACATTTAAATGTTGAACACAACAAAAACCTGAGATTAACTAAGTGATCTGCTTTACTACAGTTCATTATTACTGAAAACTCTAGGCATGTCTACAGGGGGACTCAGGAAAATGACACTGAATTAGCTGAGGCGTGAATTTAAAGTTTGTTAAACCCAGGTGGATGAGCTCATTGGGAATTAAAGAGGCCTTTGTTCTGTTCAGCTTAATTCACTTCCAAAGTGAATTTGCTTTGGCTTTAACTGCTTCATTTTAAATTCATATCTTCAGTTAATTCAGCTTAACTTTCCTAAGCATCCCTGTGTAGACATGCCCTAAAAGTGAGAAAAACCTGAGCCAACCATCACAAACAGCAATGGCATATAGATACTCATTTTTTTTTCTGTAAAGAAGTGTGTGGTTTAATTATTACATACAGGATATATCTACAGAAGAAATGCCCCATATATTAGAAAGACTGACATGATGAGAGATCATTCAAGAATCACTCTTGTAATTAAGCAAGGAGTGACTAATGAAAAAGCCATTTTTTCCCACTATTTACATGGAACAAGGAGGCACCATGGAATACCTCAGGCCCTTAACCCAGCTAGCTATTAACTGCCAGGAAATTCAGTACCTGGAGGTCACTGCTCTTATAAACCTGTCATCACATCCCTTCCCACCTCCTCCTTTTTCTGCATCTCTTTTGTCTAGGACATTATTTATTGATTTCTGATTTCTTTTTTGGTACTGGTCTTTTCTTAAGAGTTAATAAATGGATCAGTAATGGAAGCTCAAGACTTCAAAACATTCTCACAGTTACACAGCAGTATAACATCTTTGCAAGTACCCTTAAACTAGAAGCCTGCTTTTGATTAAGAACTTCATAAGTAATACACTATTTGCCAGAAATCCTTTTCTGCATGGTAAACCAAATCAAAAGGAGAAACATATCCCATTGTTTTGTCTTTCAAGACAAAGTAACTGTCCTACATTAGGCACAAGTGGTGTAAGTCACACTGCTGCAAGCCCAGTTTTGCCCCAGTACAGCACATCTACAGTAGGTGTTCATATCAGTGTGAGTAATTGGAGTAATTGACTAGCTCCGGGGAGAACGAGCCCATTTGGCTAACAAGTGTACAGCATAGCTACATCAGTATAGTTACACTGGTCCAAGTTCCCTAAAGTAGAGAGGGTTCAGGGTCCTGATCCTGCAAGTAGCTCCATGCAAGTGGACTTCCGTACTCTTGGGAATGTGCCTGCATAAAGCTCATTCATACCTAAATTCACATAGTCCATTGAGAGGAAAGTCTAATGATTCATCCACCTTAAACTTGTAATTACATTGACTGGTGCATCATCCAAGCTTCACCTGTTGACACCTCCTAGATGGCTCTATGGATCTACATCAGGGATCAGCAACCTCTGGCACGTGAATCACCAGGGTACGCACCCTGGTGGGCCGAGCCAGTTTGTTTACCTGACGCGTCCGCAGTTTCGGCCAATCGCAGACGTGGCAGGTAAACAAACTGGCCCGGCCTGCCAGGGTGCTTACCCTGGGGAGCTGCATGCCAGAGGTTGCCAATCCCTGATCTACTTTGAGTAAGAATTGCAGGATCAGTGCCTAATCAGTCATCTTTTCCTATACGAATATGACAGCTATCAGTGAATATGTAATAATGTTCAGTGCCTGTGTCTACAAAAAAGCCTACCAACGCCTTCTTTTAGATCAGGTATACATTTAAACTTCTATAGTACACTATGCATAGTAAAGTAAAACCATGTAAGGTCTCGAGCACACTAACATCAGCAAGAAGTACCGCGTGGTCACTTGGGTAGCAGTGCTAACAAGAGGTCGGATTATGCCATAGTGATGAAAATGGCTGCACCATGTCTACCTAGTACTTGTACCTGTAGTAGCCCCACTGCAGCATTACCCATTGATAAAAACAGGTGAGATGTTTACTACTACAGAGAAAGCATCGGTGACCAAAATAATGGCTCACTGTCCATTTTGCAAAATGTGTTGTGTTGTTTTTAAACCAGGCTACACACAGTGGAACATGATTTGCTAACTTGACTCCATCCCATTTTGTGTGTCACTAAAAGTTACGTCTTTAAAAATGCATGATTTTTAGGCATAAATCCCCTTTTCTGCAGATTAATGAATCAGGCAGTTTTCTAGCGTTCAGAGAGTGGGAGTCAGGCGTTCAGGATTAGGCTCCCCGCTTTGCCATTTAGAACAGGACCCTTCCCCTTTCCTCTCAGCCGTGGGTTTCAAATGGGGGTCTGCAGACTATGCCTGAGATTACCAAAAGGGTCCCCACCTCCCTTTGAAAACTTTCCGGGGTTTACCCAGGAAAAAAAGGCTGGAAACTACCACCGTAAGCCACGCTCTCCCGAGATGTTAAACCAGGGGTAGGCAACCCATGGCATGGGTGCTGAAGTCGGTACGCAAGCTGATTTTCAGTGGCACTCACACTGCCTGGGTCCTGGCCACCAGTCCAGGGGGCTCTGCATTTTAACTTCATTTAAAATGAAGCTTCTTAAACATTTTAAAAGCCTTATTTACTTTACATACAACAATAGTTGAGTGATATATTATAGACTTATATAGAGAGAGACCATTCTAAACGTTAAAGTGTATTACCAGCATGCAAAACCTTAAATCAGAGTGAATAAATGAAGACTCAGCACACCACTTCTGAAAGGTTTCAGAAGTAGCAGCCGTGTTAAAGTCTCACCCGGCAAAAAGGACAGGAGTCACTTGCCGCACTTAGAGACTAACAAATGTATTTCAGCGCGAGCTACAGCTCACTTCTTTCAGATGCATGGTGCCAACCCGTGTTTAAACACCATCCATCGGACACAGCTCGGTGCCAACGAAAAGTAACAGGGTAGGGGCACCACACTCCAGGCAGCAGCAGCTCCCGCTCCTGCGTGCGCCAAGCGCCACGCTCCACAACGCCAGCCCCTAAAGCTCGCATGCAACCGGCCCCTCCATGCACTCGGAGGCCCCCCTGCGCCTGCCGCCAACAACGCCCAGGCCCCTGAGGACTGGCCACCATGACGCACCGGGGCCCCTCCTCCAGCCCTCTGCCCGCCTCCCCGCCATGTGGGCCCGGCCGCAGCTCGCCCTCCGCTGGCTCCCATCCCCGGCTGCCCGGGCCAGGACTCACCCGAGCACAGCAGCGCGCTGGTGCCCAGGCCTCCGGGGCCGAGAGGCTGAGCTTGCGGCCAGCCCCGTCCGGAGCGAAATGAGGGAGGCCGCAGCGGCCGGGGCAGCGCGGAGCCAGGCTGACCCCCAGCCTCTCCGAAGCGCTCGCAACGCCGCCATAGCCGCCCGAGCCCGCGGCGCACACCGGCCCCCGCAGCTGTCCCCAGACGCTCTGAGCCCGACCCCGCGGGCGGAGCCGAGGGGGACTAACCAGACGCGATCCGCCCTCGGGTAACGTGTGGGAAGGCGGGGCGCGGGGGCATGAGGGAGGGTAAGGAAAGCTGGGGAGTGGGTGTGAGGGGGCCTGAGGGGGGAAGCTGGTGATGGAGAGTGGTGTGGGCGTAGGGGCTGCGGAGGAGGACAACTGGGGAGTGGGTGTGAGGGGGCTCTGGGGGGGGATGTGATGGGAGAGTGGTGTGGGTGTAGGGGGGCTGGTGGGAGGAGGGACAGAACTGGGGAGTGGGTGTGAGGGGGCCTCTGAGGGGGGGGAAGCTGTGATGCGGGAGAGTGGTGTGGCGTAAGGGGGGCTGCGGGAGTGAGGACAACTGGGGAGTGGGTGTGAGGGGGCTCGGGGGGGGGGATGTGATGGGAGAGTGGTGTGGGCGTAGGGGGCTGCGGGAGGAGGACAAACTGGGGAGTGGGTGTGAGGGGGCTCGGTGGGGGGGGGGGGATGTGATGGGAGAGTGGTGTGGGTAGGGGGGCTGCGGGAGGAGGACAGAACTTGGGAGTGGGTGTGAGGGGGGATCTGAGGGGGGAAGCTGTGAATAGAGAGAGTGGTGTGGGCGTGGGGGGGCTGTGGCAGGAGGACAGAATGTGGGAAGTGGGGTGTGAGGGGGCTCTGAAGGGGAGGGTGGGGGTGTGATGGAAAAGAGTGTGTGTGGGTGTGGGAAGGGCTGTGGGAGGAGGACAGAACGGTGAGTGGGTTGTGAGGGCCTACTGGGGGGGATGTGATGGGAGAAGTGGTGTGGGTGTAGGGGGGGCTGTGGGAAGGAGGACATTAGAACTGGGGAAGTGGGTGTGAGGGGGCTCTGGGGGGGAGGTGAATGGAGAGTGGTGTGGGCGTGGGGGCTGCGGGAGGGAGGACATACATGGGGGAATGGGTGTGGAGGGGGCCTCGGGGGGGGGATGTTGAATGGAGAATGTGGTGTGGCTGGCGGTAGGGGGCTGCGGGAGGAGGACAGAACTGGGGAGTGGGTGTGAGGGGGATCTAGGGGGAAAAGCCTGTGATGAGGTGGTGTGGGCGTGGGGGGCGTGCAGGAGGACAGAATGGGGAGGGGTTGACGGCTGCTACTTCTGAAACCTTTCAGAAGTGGTGTGCTGAGTCTTCATTTATTCACTCTGATTTAAGGTTTTGCATGCTGGTAATACACTTTAACGTTTAGAATGGTCTCTCTCTATAGAGCCTGGAAAACCTAGCTTCCCCTGGAATTTCAACTGCTGCTTTTCCCCAGAATGGTCAGCAGGGGGTGCCCTTGGAGAGTCTCTTCTCCCATCGCACCAGGAGAGAGGTGAGTGCAAGGGTCACCATACTTTGGAAAACCTGATGGAGAGCAATCAGTATAATAAAATCTGGGTGACTATAACTGCTATAAATCTCTGGGGGTTGTGATGGGAGAATGGTGTGTGCGTAGGGGGGCTGCGGGAGGAGGACAGAACTGGGGAGTGGGTGTGAGGTGGCTAATCGCAGGGGGCGTAGGTAATCCACCTGCCTGTGTGGCAGTAGTGAGGTTAATGGAAGAATCGTGTGTGCGTAGGGGGGCTGCGGGAGGAGGACAGAACTGGGGAGTGGGTGTGAGGGGGCTCTGAGAGAGAGGGGGCGGGGGGTTGTGATGGCAGAGTGGTGTGGGCGTAGGGGGGCTGCGAGAGGAGGACAGAACTGGGGAGTGGGTGTGAGGGGGATCTGAGAGAGAGGGGGCGAGGGGGTTGTGATGGGAGAGTGGTGTGGGTGTAGGGGGGCTGCGGGAGGAGGACAGAAGTGGGGAGTGGGTGTGAGGGGGCTCTGAAAGAGAGGGGGCGGGGGGTTGTGATGGGAGAGTGGTGTGGGTGTAGGGGGGCTGTGGCAGGAGGACAGAACTGGGGAGTGGGTGTGAGGGGGCTCTGAGAGAGAGGGGGCAGGGGGTTGTGATGGGAGAGTGGTGTGGGCGTGGGGGGCTGTGGGAGGAGGACAGAACTGGGGAGTGGATGTGAGGGGGCTCTGAGGGGGGAAAGCTGTGATTGGGGAGTGGTGTGGGCGTAGGGGGGCTGTAGGAGGAGGACAACTGGGGAGTGGGTGTGAGGGGACTCTGAGAGAGGGAGGGGGACTGTAATGGGAGAAGGAGGAGGTGGGGTGAGGCTAGAACTGGGGAGTGAGTGTGGGACTGGGAGGAAGGGGAAGGTATGTAGGCAGGAGAGAGCCATAAAACCTCACCCAGTAATTTCTGTATCAAGCCTATAACTTCTGTTTGAGCTAGGGTGACCAAATGAGATGAAGAAAATATCAGGACAATGGGAGGGGGTCTGCTGCAAAGCCAAAACAAACCCAAAACACCAATGCTGTCGGCGGAGCGAAATATCCAGACACATTGAGTCCTGACCAAACATCGGGACGCGGGACAACCACCCAAATATCGAGACAGTCTTGATTTTATCAGGACGTCTGGTCACCCTAGTTTGAGCTACAGCATATCTTTTAGAAAGATCTCCAGTGTTGATTTAAATGATGGAGAATCTACCGTATCTGTAGAAAAATTGTTCCAATAGTTAATTACCCTCATTTATTTGTGCCTTATTTCTAGTTTGAATTTGTCTATCTTCAGCTTCCCTCCATTGGCTCTTATGTTATTTTCTGCTATCTGCTCTCATAAATGTCTTCCCATATTTGTAGCCATGATTCAGTATGTGAAAAGACATGTCTGAAGGCAGCTGAGATCCTCAGTAGAGTTCACCAGATAACATACTATCAGAGGAGATGTGCTCAGGCAGAAATTGTGCTCCATGTAGGTCCAGGGAACCGTCTGCATGGTTCTCATTGTGGAATCAGGGACTTAGAGAGCAATATAATAACAACAAAAATGATGGGCATCACCAGTACGGTAAAGACATGATATCCAGAGGGGCTAATCCCCTGCAGAACCTATTCGTCTGTAGAGGGCTTTTTTCTCTGTTATATGGATATAATATTCCGTTTTCTTCACTGTTTGAAGAAAGTGCTTGGCTAGAATCCCCCTCAGTAGTGTGGGAGGACCGGATGACTGGTGTTTCCTGCCATACACCTTCCAAACCTGTCCCTCAGCAGCTTGCACCAGTGGAGGCACTTATAACTGTCTTTTCTCTTGTTGTCTCCCCTCTCCCTCCCCCCTTTTATTTATCTGTAATCTCTTGTTTTATACTTAGATTGCAAGCTCTCTGGGGCTACTACTCTTACTTATATTTGTGTTCAGCACCTCATGCAGTTGGGCCATGATCTTTTAATGGGGCCTCTGGACACTATTGCAATAGCATGCTCATAAGGAGACATGATTGCCACTTACTGAGTGGAAAAACGTTCATTTAAAATTCTGTATAACCACTTTAGCATGGCACTGAATATTTTCACTTTCATTGGCTGTATGTTTCTGACTGTGAGTGTCCATTGTACTCTGTTCAGAATCTACCTATGGAAGGAAAGCTGGTGGTAACTTCTTACTAGCTTAGTTTGTGCACAAAATCAATCGGAGAATATGACTCATATTGTTATGCAATAACAACAGCAATAAAATAATGAAGGTAGCTAGTAATGACTTTTTCAAAGCTTAAAAGATGCAAAGATGTGTATGTCACACTAACAACACTGTGATTTTATTATTATAACAGAGAGCTAGGAAAGGGGCAAGACTGAGGAGCAATTGGATTGACCAACAGCCCACATAATTTATTATTATTATTTTGAAGGCAACCTTTTCAAAAGGCCTATTCAGAAGCATGTCATTTGCTCATGTGAATCAGGTAACCGTGTCCCTGTGGGTTGTTCAGTATGGATTTGCTTGCAAATTTGGTGAGAACAATTCAGGAAGTTTTCTGGAAATTTGCCTCTAAAAGTTAGCTTTGCCATTTTTTAGAGTGGACTAATTTACTAGAAGCACAAGTGATGTAAACCAAAAGCTTGTCTACATTTAAAATGCTGCAGCTGTGCCGCTGTAGTGCTTCAGTGAAGACTCTACTTTGCCGACGGGAGGGATTCTCCTGTTGGTGTAGGTAATCCACCTTCCCAAGAGGCAGTGGCTAGGTTGATGGGTGAATTCTCCCGTCGACCTAGTGCTGTCTACACCAGAAGTGAGGTTGGTTTAACTGCCTCGCTCAGGGCAGTGGATTTTTCACACCCCTGAGCAACAAAGTTACACCAGCCTAATTTCCTAGTGTAGACCTGGCCTAACTGCTCTTCTCAGGAGCTGGCCTTTGTGCCTTCCTGTGCACCTGAGGTGTGTGGTTAACTCATAGCACCCGCTGTACCCCATGTCACGTGCTATTCTTTACTTACCATACTTTTATAGACTCAGATGTTACTTGTTACTCATAACATATGAGGGGGAGAGGGGGTGTTTCTGTGATATGACGTGGGCAGAGCTCCCCTGGCGATAAAAAGTAACCATCCCAAATGAGGGGCGGTTGCTTTATCGCTCCTGGTGATAAAGCGCTGTCTATACTGACACTTTTCAGTGCTAAAACTTTTGTCCTTTAGGGTGTTTTTTTTATATGCCTGAACGACTAAAGTTTTAGTGCTGAAAGTGGCAGTGTAGACACAGCCTTAGTCAGTGGGGATTCAGTGATACTCGGGAAAACAATGACTCAGACTGAAGCTGTTATCCACAAGCTGTAAGGCCATTAAGTCTGACGATCCTTAAGTACCCCACTTCCCCCCAAAAACAAAGATCTGTGTTGTATGCAGTGTTGTAGGAGCCCTGTTGATTCCAGGATATTAGAGAGACAAGGTGGGAAGTACTATCCAACAGATACTTATCCAATAAACGATATTACCTCACTCACCTTGTCTCTTGAAAGATCTCTATTAGTCCCCAAGCTATAATGGCTCCAGGGAAAGAGACGTTACTTAGTACTCCCCTGCATGACCTGGTTGTTGTGATGATGTGGCCCATGTTGAATATGCAAAGAGAGATGCTGAATTTTAAATGCGCATTCCTTCTAAGACATTTAAATCACAGACTGAATAAGTAGGACCCTATCGCTTGGTGATTTTATGATCAAATAATTTAGATAAACTTTGCAGTGAACATTTAGCATTTATTAAATACATGACAGTACATTTACAGAAATTATAAGACAATATACATATTTGGACACATTACTCTAGATTTGTTAGTTCACAGATAATATCCCATAACATCACACAACACAAGATTTTATTATTGAACATATTCCTGTTTATGTCACAGCTCTGCAGATGACACCACTTTACACATAGGAGCCATAATATCTAAGTCCAGCCACAGCAGCTGTAGTTTAAAATGGATTGAGGGAAAGACTTTACAGAAAGCAATTGGTCATTATGGTTGTCAAGTGCTAGCAGCTTCTTTCAGTTGGTCAACATTGGTCAGCTTCTCTTCCTTTTTGCATTTAATCCCAAGGAAACTGAAAATTTTCATCAGCATTAGATCAACAATCTCTTCTTCTTCTGAAGCCTAAAAATATGACAAAAATAAAGCCCCATGCTGATGTAGCTGTGTATGGATTGGTAGTTTAAATAAATGGAGCGAAGTCTTGGCTCCATTGACATAAATGGCAAACTACCATTTGCTTCATTTGGGCCAAGGTTACACGTAGAGAATGTAAATACTGTAGGTAGAACAAACATGGATTCAAGTGAATGAGGCAGAATATCACCATCACTTCAAAAAAAGAAAAATCAGCCTGTTGCAACATGCTGGGTGAAAATCTGGCTCCACTCAAGTCCATGGGAGTTTTGCCACTGACTTCAGTAGGGTCAGAAATTCATCAGCTAGCTATACACCCGACAGTTCCCATAGATGCATGTCTATAACTCCTAGTAAAGTGAGTGGAAGTTGCATACATGCATCTAGTGCTTACATTAACAATCTGTTCTGTTTTCCATTCCCTTGGTTTTATATACAATACAACAGATTAATCACGGCCTTCATGTATAGTATCAAAGAATTTCATACCACAATATCGGTATCTCAGAAGGAAGCTTTGCCAGGGACTTCAGTGGATTTCAACCTAAACTGAAATTGCTGGATTTGGTGTAGGTGCATATAATAGAAATTACAGATAAAACTAAGATTAATGCACAAAAAGTGGGCAGCTGGGTGCTTACCTGACTTGTGTGCACAAGTTTTAAGAGTGTATGTATTTCTATTAATAAAATTTAGGCTGACTTAGAAAATCTGATTTTTTGAATTGAAAAGAGCAGTGTAACTTTACAAAAGCTAAAATGTGTTTAATTGGAATAGATTGTAAGCTCTTAAAAGCAGGCACTGTGTCCTCATCAGTGTTTGTGCAGCACAGTAAAATATCGCAATCCAGATTAAGGCCACTGTGTGCTACTGTAATGTAAATATTAAATAATAAAACAATTTAGATGAACTTACCTGATAATGTTTCTGTTCCTCACTAAAAGCAACCAGAATCACTGAAATGAACAGATTGAGCACCACAAATGTCATGAAAATGATACAGGATCCAATTAAGAAGGAGCCCAAAATTGGATTATAGTCCAAGACCTGGAGAATAAATAAAATACGGCATTATGTTTTTTATTATAGAAGAAAACTGTTGGGAACAGGGTCAACTTAAAACCCTGAAGAAGGCATCCAAGTTGTTGATAGAGTATACAATAGGTTTCTTCTCTCTCCAGGAGTGATTTTCATGCTATGATGTACTACTATACATCAGAGTTGATAGAACATGCTTTCATGCATGTGATGCATCCGTATGTATTATGGGCCATGCTTTCTTTTGTTTTTTAAATGTGTGTGAATTTAGTGATTATGAAGGTGTCAGCTTGACAGACCTGGAGACCAAAGGCTTCTGCTTATCCCTAGAACAAAACAGCACAGGCAGTGCAAGCTTCACCATACATTCCTGACAGTCTGCCCCTGCAGTGAAAGGACAGGTCAGCCTCCATATGTATTCAGTCATTGGCCTCTTTGCTGAGGCTAATTATAGTGACATGGACACTTGTAAAAGTGAGCCTGTACTGAGACCCACCAAACTCATTTAATCAGAACTATGAAATAGGAGTCAGTTAGCAACAATTTTTCATAAGTGGCAACCTGGGAGTGAGGATTTGAACCTAGGACCAAGAGGTGAGATACCTTTCAAGCCCATTGTCAGTCCTCTGAACCATCCAATCTTCTGCTAAACTAATTTTTCAAACAGTCCACAAGAAAAGCATGAGCTTTTGCCTGTATTGACTGTATATACAAGTTTAATTCCTTTTGAAAATGTGCTATATGTGAAATAGACTTGTTTTTTTTCCTTTTAGGCTAAGGAACATCTGCAAACACTTACTACTGGGATTCATGCTTACAATGCTTCAATGAGATTTCTCACAGTAGCAAATATAACACATGATAGTAACTGTTTGCAGGCCTGGGCAAATATTTATTGATTGACAAATATTTCATACAAGGACAGGCTGGCATGTACAAGATAACTATGTCAAAGGTGAAGAGTCACAGAGATTAGCACCACACAGACAAGTTTTGAAGCTATCATGTGATTACAAAGTAACCTTCAGTACCAAACAAAGAGAAGCCCACAAAAGATGACAAAGAGGAACTAATTTAATCCACAAAAGAATTGGCTAAAAAAAGTTGTAACATGGAAGAATATTTCTTGGAAGATCAGGGAGTTAAAAATGTATTAAAAATCCAGACATTACATTTGTCCCTTATTGTGCAAACACAACTCCCCTTGGAGAGCAGAAGGTGTACGTATATAGCCGCCCCAAGAAGATGGTTGGTCTGTGGTTCAGGTAGTGCATATAGACTACTGATAGTAATGTCTGTTGTCTAGATAAATCATACAATAATTTTGCATTGCTGGCAGGAAAGGTGGCTATTTAAAACCTGAGTATGTGTCTTAATGAAGGGTTCAAGAGGGTTTAAATGAAATAGAGAATAGGGTATGAAATATATTTCACCCTAGTCTCTTTCTCATTGCTTGATGAGAAAGTGCTCCCAGATATAAAGCAGGCAAGTTGAGCTTTTCAAATCAGACTCGTGTCTAACACTAATCAAAAGTCTCCCTTTTTGCTGCCTGAGAGCATTAAGCACTTCTCTCTTTAAAGCATCAAATATTCAATGTTTTATTAAAAATGAAGTAGCGTTATCTGTACTATCTGGATTTGAGTTCAGCAGGCAGAACTCGAGATTGTCAGAAGCAATGTTCTTTCTTTGAGTTTCTACTAGAAAGGGAAAACATTCAAATGTAGCTGTGTTGATTTCTCAAACTAGTTTCACAATGCCCCACTGAGTTATCTGCTTTTCTGCAGTTGTGAATACATTTCAGAGCTGCACTTTTTCTTTTCAAATAAGATCATCTGTTGTTTATCAGAAACCCCACTGCTGCTGCAATTTCTACATAAAATTAGCTACATAAAACATCCACTTAGTCATTAAAACAGTCCCACTCTCTTGACTCCACTAAACTGCGTGCTACTTTCACTGAGTAACTTTGTATTCTTATTGCTATTGCCCCATCCCACTCCAGCTCCTCACTATTGTCTTGTTTTCTCCTTGTTAAGTCATGTCTCCGCTGTCTTGTAATCTCTGTGGGACAGGGATAAGCACCTACCACCACACATTTTGGTGAGGATAGAAATAATAATGAGTGTCAGTTATGTGGTAAACCCAGGACAAACAGCTACTGGGGGGAATTAGTCCCAGGGGGTTAAAAGGCCTCTCCCTATCCACTGAGGAGGGAGAACCACGGGGAAATAAGGTTCAGCTGGAAAAGGGGTTACCAGGGAACTAACTAGGTTCAGAGGGCTCCAACTGCTTGAGACCTTTTTAAACCCTCCCCTGAAGGGGGGAATAAGAGAAGCTACTAGTAGATTAGGTGCAGCAAGACACCAAACCCAGATAGATAGATTGCACTCCCTCCCTCCTCAGAAGGGAAGGAAAACAAGTACAAGGGATTGACTGAGGAGGGAATAGCTAGACCCTGTGCTACCTATAAGGATTTGCCTTGCCCAAGCCTATATCTCCAAAGCTAAAGAGGACTGAGCCTGCTGAGGAGAAAAAGGTACTTTGCCACAGTTATAAAATTCTGATCTGGCTTTTTGTACCCTTACTTTGCCAAATTCTGGGACTGCTCAGGTCTGATTTGAGTTCAGGTCTGCCTCTATGAATTTGTATTAAAGTTAATATTTAAAGTGGTGGGTTTTTTAATAAACTTTTAGGAGGCTAGGTGTTTTTTGTCTTTTACACCTGTACATTTCTAGATGTCTGCTGTCTGCAGTGGCAGCTGTCATTTTGCAAAGCAGCACAAATGTAGCATGTTACAGACAAGACACACACTGTGCTCTCTTTCCTGGAGCCTTTACTATTTTTTCATATTTCATTTTCTTTAGTTTAAAATCACTTTGAAACCATATGGCTGCTTTTATAGCTCTGATCCACTTCCCATTGAACTCAGACTCTCAGTGACTTGAATGGGAGTTGGATTGAGCCCTCAGTATAAAAAATCATAACATGATTTTGTGGTTTAGTTTTTCATTTTATTTGTCTGAAAATAAAAGCAGCTTAGTTTCTGCCCCACAGAGCTGTCTTTTTTGTGTGTGCTGTCTTTGTACAAAAGATAGTTATTGGCCTAGGTGCTACCACAATGCAAATAAATCTCTGAAGGATAGATTTGGTACCTCCTCATAGTTGAAGATTCCCAGCTGAAGGCTGACCATTGTCTCTGCTGAATCAAAGAGGGTTTTGTAGGAGTGCAGCTTCCAGCCAAATATCAAATTTGTCTGCAAAGGAAAGAAGGCAGATCTTGCATCATAATCACAAGGGTTTGTTATCCATTTAGGGTCTGACATCAAAGTTACATGGAGTAGGCAAGAACCTAGGATCTGTGAGTTACATCTCCTTCGATGATTGGGGCTTGGGTCATGATCCACATACAAAGTAATGGACCTATCAAACAAGTCACCTTACTCAATTCCTAACTTCCTCTGTCAATAACAGGAGTGTTTGCAGGGGAGAGAATGGGGGAACCAGCTTTTTGGGTTTCCTTCAGTAGCAAGGAAGCAAGTGATGGATGGTCATAACTGCAATAAAAACCTGATTTTTCAGCAATGCTGAGCACCTACAGCTCCTATTAGCTTCAAGTGGTCTTGTGAGTGCACAGCATTTATCAATATCAGATCAATGGTGCCTTCTTGAAAGATCTCAAAATATTCTACAAAGTATGTACACACACCACTTCAGCTGTCATTGAAATGCAGTCACCTCTGGTGTTTAATACACAGCAGGACTATAGAGCAGCATAGGGAAGGAAGTGGAGAATGTTTAGTTATGTCTCTCCAATTAATTTGTTAATGAACCAAGATTGCAAAATCTTAGAGGGTAGGAACCACATCTTCCTCTGTGCCTGTACAGTACAGAGTACATTTTGGATGCTACTGTAATGCATTATTTTCTATTTATAAGAGAAGATGCAAATAGTTTGTTTCTGTTGCAGGAGATTTATTTTCCAATGGTACCCTACTGTGCTGGGTGTTCACGTACTTAGTAAAAGGGGGTCTTAGTTTAAAGAATTTATAGTGTAAGTAGATGAGAAACTGGACCTGTGTTCTCCATTCTACAGATGAGGAACTGAGGCACAGAGGGATTAACTGGTGTGGCCAAGGCCACACAGGAAGTCTGTGGCAGAGCTGGAAATTGAACCCTGGTCCGAGTTCCAGTTCAGTGCTTTATCCTTCTTTGAGATTACTGTTTAGATGGGGTTTATTGCTATTTTGGAGAAGTTCTAATTATTACCTAATCTTTTCAGTGCCAGATTGAACATATCTGTTCCATATCCCATGGTAATATACATACAGTGTTTCAAATAAAACAAATACCCATAGTGCTGTAATTCATTAACCTGATTGAATAAACTAGTATATTTACATAATAATGAACTTTATTCCTGTAGAACCAGCAATGGGCAGGAACCCAAAAAATCTTCCCTATGTTTGTTTTACATGTTCCAGACCATATCATATCTGGTACTGTCAGTCAATCAGTCTCCCCTGTTTAGTTGTCCTGTACGATCTTTGCCCCCCAACTATATTTCTGTACTTTGCTCTTTGACACACATTCACCATGCACAGGAAATCTATATTTTTTTATCATGTTTGTTGAACTTCATTTCAGTTTGCAAAAGAGCAGATAAGTGGATATTTTAACTTGCCACTCATATGCTGGAGAGTGGATCCTCCCGCAGCATATTGCAGCCATCCAACTATTCACCCAAGATCTAGTTGGACAGCTTTTTCATCTTACATTTCAGAGCCACTTTGTTTTCACTATTCAGAAATTATTCATATTATCTGCAACTAGCAGATTGCAAACAAGAACCATAAAGATACTTACAGCAATGGAATAGGCCAGGAACATGATTAAAATAACAGTGATAAATCCAGAGATGTCACCCCAAGCCCTCCTCAAGGTGGAGGTGATCATGTTTAGTTTAGGGTTGAGCCTCAGGAGATGCCACAATTTCACAGTAGAGAGAAGCACCAGGAAAGCAATTAAGTAGCCAAGAGCTGCATCAGCTGTTGCTGTTTCATTGAAACTTACACACCTATGAGAAAAGATTAATAAACAATGCATGAAAAGCTTTCAGAACATTTCTGTGCACTGTGATTAACGAGCATGCTGGCAGCACTGGTCAGTCAGGGTTTGTCTTCACTGCAAAGTTAATTCAGGTTCTTACTCAGGTGTTGCTCCTAACTCCTCTCCCCTCCTCACACAAGAGTCTCTTGTGCATGGTGATGCTTTACATCTGAGTTGGCTGGCCTATCTGAGGTACAGACTAAAGCCTGAGTACTTCTAATACTCAGTCAGGGCAGGAAGTTCTTACTCAGTAAATCCTGGAGTAACAGGCACCTAAAGCAAATGCTTAGAGTTTACTGTTGGGTAGTGTAATAGGGTGCATAGACCCTTTCTGGAGATTGACGGGGAAGGAGTTTACAATCTTGCTCTGAAAGGGACCCTGGTTTCCTCCTAGGTCTGCAGGATAGCAAGGCTGGGCCAGCTGTGGAGAAATAACTAATGCTCTGCAAATTCTATATGAAGATTGTGCTGCAGGAACTTGGGTAATAAATCTATCAGTGAAAGGGGGAGGGGTTTCTAGCAATAAGGCTGGAGCAGGACCGCTTGGGGGACGTTCTTGGCTGAAGTAAGCATGCTACAATAGCTTGGCTTTGAGAGAAGCCAGTTATGTTTGTGTTTTGGTGCTTAAAGGGGCTGTGTATTTATTATCTTTGTTACTCTGTTTTGCAACAGCACACCACAAAGGTGTCTCAAATCTGCATGGGCCTGTTGAATTCTTCTCTGTTGTGACTGGCTTGTTAATTTCTGTCTTAGGATATTGCTGTGTCTGGCTCTGCTCTGAGCTCTTAAACAGTAGCCATGTACCTACCCAGGGTAGCTGCAGTGAGATGAGGGTAAGGCAGGTGATACTCATACAGGGCCTGCACCAGCAAGACCCATCAGTTTCATATACCCCATGTTAGGGAAGGTGGTGTTAAAGCCTGCTGTCCTTCAGCATTTCCCCAAGTGAGGTAGCTTTAATTCCTGTCACTGACATAAATCCAAGTCCTAAAATCCTTACATGGATTACATAATACAGCCATACAGATTCATGTCATCCACCAGTAAATATTAGCTACTTCTGGAGAGCACATATCTCAGGCAGCGGAGGTGCTGGGAAAACAAGGGAGGTACTAGCTAAAGCAGAGAGAGGCAGTCATGGAACATTTACTCATCCTTGTGATGCTGGTAGTAGCTGATATCACGTGCCCCCAGGATTGTCCTCTTCACAAATACTGATAGGGTGCTCCAGCTAATCAGTATAATAGCCAGCTCTAGCAAGTTCCACTTGCTGTGGAAATACCTCCATTTCAGAGCCCTCATGAGCTTTGCCTGTAAAAACAGGAGTTTCACTTTCAACAGCCCTTGGCAAGAATCTCAGCAATATGACTGTATAAAGGGAGTAGGATAGATCAAATATATCACTGCCATGTCACTCTAACAATCTTTGATTCCATTCATTTTTGCTAAAGCTGCTGATCCAGCCCCAGCTCTTCCTGGAGCTACAAACAGTTCAGTCCAATATTTGGGATTGAGGGTCCCCTCTGCACAAGAAGAGACCCCTGCACATCTGCTCAACCAGTTCTTGTGCTGTTCTCTAGTTACCTCCTTCCCAGCATGCACTCCAGTCAAGAGAAATCCCCCCTTTCCTTTATTTATTAAAGGTACAGGATCTGATTCAGACCTCACGCTGGCAAGGGGCTGGAACAATTTGTATAGTGGGGGTGCAAAGAGCCTTTCAACCAAACTGTAAACCCTGAATATAATGGAAACCACTTCCAGGGGGTATTTCTGCACCCCCAGCACACCTAATTCCAGCACCTGTGTCAGGAGCAACACCAATGAAGTGGCTTGAATTACACTGATGTAAAACCCTTGTCGTTGAGATCAGAATCGGATCCAGTGACACATGGCAACTGAAGCTTCTGCTGGGTCTTACCTGTGCTATCATATAGTAGATGATAAATAGGAAATAAATCACTTCTGCTGCAACAACAAAGATGTGCAGACCATCTGTGTAGGGGTAGAGCCGGATGCTCTGCAGTTCTGCATGCGTGAAGAAGGCCCCTGAAAAAATAAAGCTGTGTTCAGCTCTCTTCTCTTGAAAACGCCTCCCTAACTCTGTTGCTTGTTGTGTACTGCAGTGCAAGAGCTGAAAGTGCTAGAATTGAAAGTGGGCTCTTACCTAATGCATTTGTTTCAAACATCAGGCTTACAATACAGAACAGGTTCACGTTGGCATTGTAGACTGTAAATTCAACAAACACTGCTCTTGTGAAGGTGTCCAGCCAGATGTTGTTGAAGAGATATTGGAGAATTCTGCCAAAGAGTGCACAAAAGAGAGACTGACTAATCACTTTTGACTCATATTAGAGGTGTGTGGTGTTACACAAGGGGTAGGATTGTTTGGAAACTACATACAGAAAGTGGGGACAAGAGGCAGGGACTTTCAAAGGACACCTGATGTGTGGGTCCAAACTGAGGAATTTCTCTGTCCCTCTATGGTCTACACTGGACAATTAGTCTAGTGCTTTTACTCTCCTATGAAGCTTCAGGTGTTGGCTAGTATTGAATCCAAGATACTGGCTCGATCAGTTAGCTTTTGCTATGCCAGGCTGGGTAAGTTCCTATGCAGCTATCTCCAACAACATCTAATTTATCTGTAGGTAAATAGGTACACTTGGGTTTCCAACACTAGGGGGAGGGATAGTTCAGTGATTTGAGCATTGGTCTCCTAAACCCAGGGTTGTCACTTCAATCTTTAAGGGAGCCATTTAGGGATCTCAGGCAAAAATCTGCCTGGGGATTGATTCTGCTTTGAAGAGGGAGTTGGACTAGAGAATCTCCTGAGGTTCCTTCCAACCTTGATATTCTATGGTGGATACTATTTTTTGTTGGTAATACACAGGTCCCTTGTCTCCAAGCCTCAAACTCCCAAGGCCTCCATTTTCTATTGCTTCATTCCTAGAAGCAATCTCTGTTTTTATTCACAACCACAGAAGATAGTGGAGTGAATTGTCCATTACAGGAAACAAACTGTGGCTAGATGGTGGATATGATTTCTGCAATCATCTGCAGAGCATAAACACTGAGGAGGGAGATGAAAAGTTTAAGATTGACCAAGAAGATCTTGTTAAGATTAATGGGATGAACATGAGCAGGGGAAGATTTAGGCTGAAGTATTTCCTAACAATGGCACTCAGTTAAACTATGAAATGATCTGTAAAGGGAAGAGGTAGAAAACCTATTGCTTTAGGTATTGAAAAGTAGACCAAAAACTGGAGTGTGTGGAAGAGGAGTAATGTTGCACTGACTGGGAGGAAGTACTAGGTCTTTTCCAGTTCTAATTTTTTTGATTGTGTGATAATTGCTAGTGTAAATCTGGTCTCTATGTACATGCACATAGTTCTAATCTTAGAAAATCAGGTTATAATCCTGGATTGGATTTTGGTTAATACGTGATGTAACACAAGGTGACAATAGACATAAAACATGAATCAAATCAAAACCACAACAGAAGCAAAACCCAAACACAATAAAAATGCTACCTGGTTGCATTTTTTGGATCAGTTCCTAAGTGAACCACATATCCTCCTCCCCTATAGATGGCAAGTTTGCCCCACACTGGATGCCCTCTAAGTTTGGACTGGCTCTGATATTGCCATGCAGAACTCAACTCAGAGGAGTTATCGAAGGCTGAGATATTCCAGTGTTCCCCATAGTCTGACGTGTCTTCTGCTTGGGGAGAATACGAAGCATGGCATTCTTGGACCGAGCCTTGCAATTTGGGAGCTATCGGGCAGGTGTTCCCCTTCACTCTCACTTGACGAATTCGGGCACTGCCTACCAACTTGGAGTTGCCATCTGTAATGAAGCCTAAAAGAGGTATGTAAAAGAGTCAATGTTGATATTATGTCAAGCTCAATAATCAATATAGTCTCAACTCCCATTTATTCCTCACTGAAATATTTTTTGTCTTGTTTATTATTAGATTCTGTTTCTTAAATTCACATTGGCTTTGTTTTATTTAATTCTCAAGAAAACAAAGGATTAATTGTCCTGGTTTGAGTCAGGCATATTGTAATAATAAGAGCTAATTCTTACATAGAACTTTTCATCCATAGATGTCAAAGTATTTCACATGCAGTCAGTATCATTATCCCCATTATACAACTGAGGGTCAGAGAGGGGAAGCAACTTGTCTAAAGTCACCCCATAGGTAAGCACCGGGAATAGAACCTAGAGCTCACAAATCTTGGTCTATTGTATCAGAGTTACCCTACACACAACTCTGCCAATGCACTTCAATAGCACAGAGACACTTCTGAGCACCAAAAATGGGCTAAATTTATGTTTTGGGATTTGCCCTGATGGGGTTCTCATCTGCTCCCTAATACTTGTATTCATTGGTGGCCTAAGCCATAAGCACAGATCTGGAGGGAAAGCTGGTAGTATCACTAACTCCTGCTGCCATCTAGATGTTTGGCCTTGTTTTAAATGACAGAAGATCATGGAACAACCACCAGGCATATTTTAGTACAACACTAGATGCAGATTATGTAGAGTTACACCAGAGATGAATTTGGCCTATTGTGGTTTTTAATGCACTGTCTGAGTTGTATCCATTCAGCTATGCAGATATTGATCAGCTAATAGGTAATATACCGGATGACACTAATGTGTGTAAATCATCAGTTCACCAGACTTGCACCCTAATGTCCCTCCCCAGAAGCCAAAGGCACATGAACAAGTTGGGGGCATGCACAAAAGTCAGAGTTTTGAATGCCAAGTCAAACAATGTGAAATCCAGTCAGAACTCTGCACCTTGATATGAGCCATATAACTTGTTGACTAAGGTAGTTTTTGCCCATGTGAAGAAGTCCTGATAAGAGTAGATATCCCGAAACCCATCCGTAAAGCTGCTTTCAATGTGCTTGTTCAGGTAGTAGGAATTGGGATCTCTTTGTCCATAGGCAACCAACAGTAACATCCATAAAAATCCCAAGTAGGCTGGAAAGAACAGCAAACATTCTTTTAGGTTAGAACTGAGATTGTTTGGTTGTCTACAGAGCAACATGACAATTATTGCTATTATCACTTAGTATTAGGCTAAGAAGATGTCTGGCAAAATGTTTCTCTCTGGACTACATCAGATCAGTGCTGAATTTACATGGGTTGGCATAGACTGGTGTCTCTTTCCCCCATCACATCAGTCAGAATCTGAGTAGGGTTCAAGAAAAGAACAGGCAAATGGGTAGGACACCAGCAGTAACTCAGGCTATAAGAAGGACCTGAGGCTCAAAGATATTCTCAGTGAAGTCAAGGCAATTTTTTTTCTTTGCCTTCAGAGGGAGCAAGAATGAAGCCTAGGATATTAACTATGGGTAATTCTTGCTCACAGGAAGGAGCAAACCCACCTTCTCCCAGCGACTAATCTTCATCCTCTCCCTCTGCCTTTTCCACAAACTCTCACACTCCTCTGGCCTGTTCTCTTAGAATACAAGCAAGCCGTGTTTGCCCCTTCCTCAGAAAACCCACCTTTAGCCCCACTGGCACCTCCAGCTATTACCACATTATTGTTTTCACCCTCTGAATTCACTATTTACAATCCATATATTCAATAGGTATGTCTGTGTAAAGCTCTCCCTTCCCCACCCAAGGAGTCCAGCAGGATAATATTAGCACTGATTTGCAAACACATGAAAGAACTTTGTCACTAAAACAAGATGATCATTTGTGGGCAGATTGCAGACCCAGGATTTCTCTGATTAAGGCAAAGGCTTTCTGCTCCTTGATATGATTGTTCTTCATTCTCTGAATGTCTGTGGCAGGGGGTGGCTGATAGATGTTGCTTCTGCTATCCCTTCGAGCTCCAAATAAAGGGTTTGAGTTGCCTATGTAAAAGAACAATAAAAGTCAACATGTCAGCAGCTCCTCCAAGCCCTGCTTTTTATTTCTAGGGCACCCCAACCATTTCAGGGAAACATTTCTAGTTATAAAGGGTTTCTCATCGGGGGTGGGGGAGAGGAGAGCAGCCCTGGGCTGGGGCAACAGACTAGTTCAAAGGACAATGGAAGTGAAGGGCTGAGGAAAGGATCAGTGCTGGGGGGAAAACTACCAGATCCACATGCTGCTACTTCTGCAGGTAACGTGACCAGTCTGAAAGCTGCTGACTTTCCCTCTCCACTCCCACTGTGCCCCTTATGTAGATGGCTGTGGGGGTAGCTTATAAACATAGGGCTGCAGGCTCAGGCCACAACTCAAAAGTCCAGGCTTCTCTTCTCTGCTTCCCTGGCTCTCAGCCCGGCCTTGGGTGGCTCCAAAGGACGCCCTACCCCAACAGATCCAATGCCCAGCAGCATGAAGCCTTCTGGTGAGTGGGGGAGAGAGAAAAGTCAGCAAAAAACATGCAGAAGAGCAAAAAAGAGAAAAAAATATTTTTACCAGTGACAAATAGGAACAAAGGGAAGGAGGAGATAGAACAGCCAGAAAGGAAATGGCTCTGTCTGCCAGCCCACAGAGGTAGTGGGTAGGCAGCATGTCCCCAGTCTTTGTGCCCTGTGCAGTTAATACAGTGGGGCAGGGATTAGCAGCAGGACCAGAGGCTTCAAAGATAGCTGGGAAGGTTGGGGCCTTGGTCCCAGCCCCTTTCAGCACAGGCCAGCAGATTCTGCCATTGCAATTCCTGCGTACACTCCCGCAGTGCCTCTGTAAACTGCCAAGAGTGCGGTGTCCCCCCACTCCCATCTCACACAGCAGTGAATGATAAAGCCACATGGGACAGACTCTCATGGATGTAAATTGTCACAGTCCCATCAGAGTTCACTGAGCTAAGAGAATTTCCACCCACTGAGGATCTGCCCCCCCACTCTGGCCCACAGCGTATGTACATATGGTACCTACATGCACGGTATATCTATACATGTATAACTAAGTCTAGCAGCAAAGGCTGAACATCCAGAAAATGGAAAATAATGGAGACTTACCGACTAGCTAGGACAAGGAACCGAGGGTTTTAGCTCAAACAGGCTACAAATATCAAGAACCATAAATGATTTAACACCCGCCTGGGTTGTGAGAAGGGGAAAAAGAAGATTCAGATGAAGAGAGAGATAAAAATAGATCCCAACACAATGGGGAATGACCTGCGCACAGCTTGCAGGGCTGATCACAGGCAGCAGGATTTACACTTCAGAAAGATACAGGGAAGCCTGGCAGATGTCCAGTCCAGTGCTGGAAACTGACATACCCTTTGTAAGAGGGTTGGTGCAATTGCTACTGCAAAAGGCAATTTCCCTGGTGAAAACTGCTTACTCTATCCACTGAACCCCCCTTCTCCACTTGGTGAATAAATTAAAGCAGGCCTAGATCTTGCTGGCCTCTTAAGATCAGGCTGAAAGAAAACAGCAAATCAAACACAAAGCCCCTCTCTCTGGGGAATAGCACCACTTCCTTGATTCTACCAGTTTGGCAGGTCCATGACTCCTTGCTGGGATGTCTTGCTTGTGATATATTGGGGAGGGAGTGTGATGGGGTATCTAAACCCTGCTCAGTGATGGAAGGGGTTACAGAGTTGCCTTGGGGAAGGCTGGCCTTGCCCCTCAGCCCTGTCAATCATGTCAAGGGTGGAATAGCAGCAGAGAGTCCTGTGGCACCTTATAGACTAACAGACGTATTGGAGCATGAGCTTTTGTGGGCCGACGAAGTGAGTATTCACCCGTGAAAGCTCATGATCCAATACATCTGAAAGGTGGAATAAGATCTTAAAAATGGGAAATTCCCAGCAGCAGCAGAGCAGCTCTAGGAGAGAGTCCAGGGTGGTTCTACAGCTCACAGAGGAGACTCCTGGAAGCTTTTGGGGGGATCTGCCCTTGGGAAGGTCATTTACCAGCCTCCCTCTCTGCCCCGGCCTTGTGCTTACAAGGAGACAGCAACTCTGATGTACTGGCTGGGTAAGATAGGTCTGGCAGGCCAAGTAGGCAGCTGGTGCCTATATCCTTGTCCCCTTTTGAGATTAGAGAATCTGAGAGTAGCCAAAGGGACTAGGGGAGTAACAGCCAAGAGCCCCGTCCTCATCAACATAAAGAGACTATGTAACCCAGTTTGTGTCGCTGGGCCTCCTACTTAGGCAGATGGAGGTGCCCTAAAGACTCGTCAGAGCCTGTCCAGTAAAAGGTGCCTGTCAGAAGCCTGAGAACTGTGGTAGCGAGTTGTAGTATTAAGGCAGTACTCTGCATACTGGACAATGGACCTCCCATTGACTACAATACATTTAAATAAAGGGTATTAAGGCCACATAAGCCACCAGTTGTATTATGGAAACTGTAGCACATCAGTTCCATCTTGGGTAGAACAGCAGCTAAGAAGTTAAATCAATAGTAAACTAAGGAGTTGTGTATAATGGCAAGGAAGACCATGGAGGGAACTTCTCTAAGAGAGAAGCTGGGTTTTATTGATATTTTTTCGGGCCAGAGTTTACAAAATCTAGTGAAAAGTGTAGCATATCACACTGTGCCGAATTTATCCATTTTCATTAAGTTGTGGAGTTGTTGTAAAGGTTGTTGCAAAACAATCCATGATATAAAACACTGGGAAGTTAGCCTAGCACTAATGTAAATTGCATTGTGTTTGGAACTGGAAAGCTGTGTGCATTCCCTGTGCATTCTTTTTTCCATATGCAATTTTGTTTTTTATACTTTGGATGAGAGCCGGATCATTTAAATTGGTTTCTTCATATTTGCATCCCTCTGAAATCCTACTCCATTATTTTAGTTTCTACGTTTTCAGCTAGTCTGCTAAATATTATTCCCTTCTTCTGAATTCTGTTCCTTGGATATTGAAACTGTAACACAGTTGCTGAAGTTTGCGGCATGCAGATGAGAGTGTGGGAGGCAACAGCAATCAGCCATAGCAGCAGGACCCATTCACGGTTCTTGGACTACTACTACTAAGAATGAGAACATGGTTCATTCCCACTTCTGACAGGGGACAGAGCAAGTGATGGTGGGAACAAGGGTCTGACATCAGACTCCTGAAATCAGACGAGTCGCAGATAATAGTATTATACCAATCCAGATACAAGGGCAATCTCACAACAGTGCTAGGTCAAAGGGGTGTGTGCTGAGATATAGAAGAAAGACACATGGGGATGGACAGTTCTTTTAGATCCAAGGATTTTCCTTTTCTGGTTTTGTGGCCTCCCTGTTACATGCTATGTAGCGTTTCTTCCTAAGTAAACATATGATCAGGTTTTATGCTCTCCTTTTCATTGTGCCTGCAGCAGATTTTCTGTACTCCTATAGATCTTTATGCTCTAAAGATGCAAAAGGGCCCTAAAGCTGCCCTAATGGGGCACCTGAGAATTCCTCAAGCATGGGGAAATCGCAAACTAACAGATCCAATGTAGCTGCCTCCCTTCACCCCCACCCACAATCTAGAGGGCATGTTGGAGACATGGTCAGGGGAAGTTATGTAGCTAAATCCCCTGGGCACTCCAGTGATCCCTGGCCTGTGTTGTTATTAGCTGGTGTAAATTAAAGCAGCAGGCCTAGGGATCAGGAGCAGACAAAGGTTACAGATGGTTGGTCACCTTTGTCTACCCTGACCGTATGCATGAATAAAGCACTTCAAAGTCTCAGATGAGTATTTCACATTCATTAATTAGTCCTCAGGTGTTTTACATCTGACACACAATTACCTGGTGCAGACAGAGACTCATCAACATCAGTGTTTTCCTCATCTTCATGCTCCACTTTCTTCAGAACCAAAGCAAAGAAAGCAGCAAATCCCAACACCTGGAAAACATTAGCTACTCATTCAGAGTCTGCACATTCTGCATGAGGAGAGGTCTAGACCTTGCCGTAAATGCTCGTCTCTGATCCATGCACTGGAGATTGGGGAGGAGAATCTTGCCTTTTAATTTGCTCTATAAACACAGGCTAATTCCATGAACAAGAAATCAGAATGAGAATGGACCCCAAGATGCTGTGTGAATCTCACTAATTGTGATTGGTTTTGCCCTCTGGCCATACCTTTCCCACTGGGAACTTTCATCAGCTTGGGAGCTATCAAAATAAGACAAAATGAGGTGAAATGAAGCAAACAGGAATAAGAATCCTGCCAAGAGAAATCAACACGCCATTATAACTCAACTGTAATGAAACTCTTAACTTACAGGAAGGATCTCTTGCTTAAGAGCTCTGTACTGCAGTCCTTTTGAATGTAAAACTCAAGTTCACTTCAATGAGAGTGATGTGCCTGAGGGGGCTGCAGGATCAGCCTTTCCCTAGCCAATGTATTGTATTGATAGTGACCTTACTTTTAAGGGCTGTGTGATGAAGAGACTTTCAAAGAAGGAGATGGCCATGGAAATCAGCCACTTGATGGAGTTATCTTTGCCATAATGTAGCCCGTAAAGCATGGTGAAGAATCCGGACACACCACTGGTGGCAGCTATGAGGAACCAGCCAATGAAAACAAACCACCAGGGCAAGCCTTTGAAAGAGGAACCTTTCTTGCCATCCCCAGAGAAACTTGGAGTAGGGGAGCACCTGGAGAGAGTCAACCATCATGAGAGAGTCATCTTACTGGTGAGACAGAAGCAAACCAAAACAGCAAACTCTGGACTTAACAGAGCTAAGAAACATCTTATGTGAAAGTCAGATTTTAAATACTATTAACTATTTTCCAATTATTTTGACAGATACAATGATACAAATAGTATCTGGGTAGTGGAGAATACAGGCTCACAAATAACAGGTATACAGATACAAACAGGTATACAGATATAAGATCAACGCACATTTTATGGGCTTTATTTCTAAAACCCCAGAATAATAGGATTTCTAATGTAGATGCTGACAGACCCATCACTATACTGTGGCTGTTGGATGCCCCTATAGAGCCCATGAAGAGCAGCATCACTATATTGTTGAATACTTCCTACTTAAAAATCAGATTTTTCTGACCCATTTCTGTCTTTGTTGTTTAACAGGTTCCCACACATCCATTCTTTTACAGACTCTTGAGCACTTCGGAGCTCAGAGCTTGTCCTCAGCTCTTTACTATAATGTTTTACTACATTAGAACATTTAGTTTTGGAGGCATAAATGTATAAACAAGAGTGATGAGTTGCCCCAGTATGCAGTATTCATTCCATTGAAATTCCCTTGCTGCTCCTCCAAGAATAATTATATAATTATCAAGGAGTCATCAGCTGGTAATGACTTTCAATCACCACCAGTTTGGGCTGGATTTGAACCAGTGACCCGCCTCTATGTATACCAATGATGTGGGTGATTGTTACCTCTCACTGATAGATCCTGAAGAGCAGAGGTGTCTTTCCAGGAGGCCTTTCATGTGCTGGACCTGCCTAACAGCTTGGATGTAACTCTGAGCCTTCTGGAATTTGTGAGGTCCCAGTAATTCCAACTCCATCTCTACGTGCTGGAGTTGCATGTACAAGTAGCGGTTGTAGTCATTGTGTTTCAGCCTTTCACCCATTCCTTTCTCTGGAGTTGGGCTTCTTGTTTTTTCTCCAGGGAAATGGGGAAGAGGGGAAAAAGGGAAATAAATTAGGCTGCTCGTGGAATAAAGCGTGAATAAGAGTGGCAGAATCAGGGTTTAGGATTCAGGGCAGGGAATTACTCTGAAGGTGACATACCCATCTATGGTGACTGCTAATACTAATAATATAGCTTTCATAACTTATACAACAAGCATAGCAGTAGCATTCTCCTCACACATGGCAAACAACATTTTATGACAATGACCTCAGAACTTCAACAGATGAGTCCAACAAGACCAAACATCCTTGTTCATAGGCTACCATAGCAGTCTGTAACTGCATAAATCTATTAAAAAAGCCAATGGCAAGATGGGATTGCAATCAATGGGGCAATTTACAGACTAAGGTAACATTTAACATGAGCCCAGGTGGCAGAATCAATCCCTGAGTTGGAACTGGAGAGGACAATAGCACAGGGAGAGGAAGGATGAGGGAGAGGACAACATGGTTATGGAAACACTGAGACATGAGGATCTTTATGCTACGTGGACACTGACTCGTCGTAAACACTGAAAAGCCTGCATTGGTTTTAAAAGCAGGAGAGTAGAGAGCCACCATTCACTCTACAGCAAAGGAAACATGGTGTTTTCACTGAACTGTCCTAAACTCAAAATGAAGTAAGAGTGGCGTTCATATCTAGTGATTGCGGTGGGTTCACTTACAGGCATTTCAGTAAGGCTTTTCTTAACTTACCTTGTATATCTACAGACCCTAGTGTGATGATAATAGGATCATCCTTCTTTTTACTCTCATCATAAAACTCTTGCCCAGCTCTGTTCTGCTGGCAGATGATGTCCTCAACCAAAGCCAACAGTGTGTTGATGTCAGTAGATTTTCCAAGGTCTGTTTCTGAGGATGGTAGCGGAGTCTTCAGGGTCTTAAACAGTGAATTGGCAATTCTCCTAATATCCTGGAAGATGCAGCAACAGCATGGCAGTCACCTAGTGGCTCTGGTTACTTACTCTAATGTAGTTTGAAACCAAGATAAGCTTCACTGGTGCACCACATCTACAATGGGTTTTGCACTGATTCTGAAGCTACAGTGCTGTCCCAGCGTGGATAAGGTCTTCAACTCTCACAGATTTAGACAGTCTCATGGGACAGTCCTGATCTGACAGGTTTAAGTCCAACAATGTAAGCTTTCAGGATGTGAAAATACATACAATTCACCTGGGCTGGGAAGTCTTTTCTATTCTATATAGATTTTAATACCATATTCATCATGATAGGACTAGAGCACCTTCCAGTTGTGCATTAAGCAACATGACTACATGTATGTCTTGTTTTGTTAGTTGTATCATGAGGACAATGTTATCCATTTCCTTGATGTTAGACTGTGACCACACAACACAATGATATTAGTCCCTCAGTACATACCTGTAAGGCTCAATATCTGCTTAGGGAGGTACATGAAATCAGTGAGAGTCCCCTACATGGAGAATTTGACCCGGATGATGGTAACCTAGCTAAGTACCCCTCATTCTTTAACTCCATCCCCCAGAATCAAGAGGGCCTCTAACAGAGGGACACCCCTTGGTGAATGTTTGGCTTATTACTTAAGGAATTATGAAGCACATCTGGACAAAATAGTACTTTCTTGCCACACACAATAAACAGTGAGTTCATACTGATGCGTACACCCACCAGGAGGGAGCCGTGCAATGTATTTTGTACACCCTTGGGACAGATCAGTACTCTCAGCTATTTCCTTGTAAGAGGTTGTGCGCAGAGGGACTTGCCTTTATCACAGCCTCAGGGGTGAGTGTGATGCTCTGGATTGCCTGAGGGGGAGGGGGCAGGTTTGGAGACACTCGGCCACTCTTCCCTAGTTTCTTCTCCTGCTCCTTGGTCACCTTGGGTCGGATGTTCCTGAAGATCTGCACGATGAGCAGGTTGATGGGGAACATGAGGAGGGAGCTCTCAAAGCCGATCATCACCTCCTGCCATGTGAACTCGATCTTACCTGCCATCAGGCAGAGAGGAAGGGTAAAAATAGTCCCAGAGCAAAGTGAAAATGTCAGACTTAGAGCCCCTCGCCTGTGGAAAAACCTTGTTGCTGAGTGATCCCCACGGAAACTGCTTCCTGGCTCCTTGTTTCCCCTTCCCCCTTGCTTAGCCCGAGCAGTCACTCACAGTTACCTAAGTCCATTTTCTGCTCAGCTGGGTCCTTCGGCACCCCCCAGAACATGATGCTGGTCAGCATGGTGCAGAGCAGCAGGGAGAAGCAGCATGATACTCTCTGGGCTCGTGTGAAGGTGCTTCGTGGGGAGCGGTTGAAAATTGAATACCAGATGTGCCCATCCTGGAAACCCTTGGAAGTCTTCATGAAAAACAGGTTACTGGGAAGAAGGAGGGGGAAGCAGGGAAGTGCTTGAAGTCTTTAAACCACAAATTGAGGACTTCAATAGCTCAGAGGTCAGGGGGTTGTTACAGGAGAGGGTGGGTGAGATTCTGTGGCCTGCGCTCTGCAGGAGGTCAGACTAGAAGCTCACAATGGTCCCTTCTGACCTTAAAGTCTATGAGTCTAAGAGGGGGAAATAGAGCTCAGTTTGGGGCCCCGTGCTGACTGACATCTCTAAGTGCTCCTACAATACAGATGTTAAATAATAATGAGATGATACTCAACAGGATTCTCATTGTTTGGGTTGTGTGAGATGGTCGTGTTAGCACTGGATATAGCCGGGTCCCCCAAAATGCATCCACGAGACCAATGCCTTTTGCAGAGGCCTAAAATGTAGTTCCTGTTCCTGTAATTGTAGGGTGAGGACCAAACACATCAAAAGCAATTTCTATTAATCTGTCAGGGAAAATACATAGTAAAGCGGATTTGGTGCTAGGGTTTGTATTGGGTACTTTGAATTGTCTTTCTCCCCTCTCCTCAGAGCAGTAATACCAAAGTTTAACAGTCAGATGCAGCTTAGCAGTCCTCTGGCTCTGGTCTAAAGTCAGTTGAGGTCAAGGCTGAGACCCTCATTGAAGTTAATGAGGGTTAGGCCCTCTTTGCATCCCTTCTTTTTTCAAATGGATTGCTGTGAATAACCAACAGGAATGCAAGGCTGAAGTTACCTGAACTGCTTCATGTCCTGCTCAGTAGCAACTGGGAACACTTTGTCTAGAACACACTCTCCAACATCAATGGCCAGCCAAGAGTTACAGAGGAAATACCATTTTTGATCCTGAGCCAGGTCATGGACCAGCACACGATTCACATACCTGTGCCATAAAAATAAAGAACTAACTCATATGTGGAAGATGCTATGGAATTCAGGTCACTGTAAGTGCAACTCGTGGAGAGTATGGGTGTCAGACTGTGACCCTTAGCCTATCTGTGACTTAGCTGCTTCATCTGGAAAATGGAGATAACACATTCCAACTTCCTAGGGTGGGGATGTGGATAACTACATGAATGTTTTACAAGTGCAACAGAAGGGAAAAGTGGTATCAGAAAGGATATTCTTCTGTCTCCTCATAGCCTCTCCCCTTGCTTACCAGGATGGGCTGTCTCCTGAATTATCATGCCACAGTCGGATACGCTGCAGTTCCCCAAGAGGAAACAGGGTACAGAGCAAGAAAATATCCACTCCTCCACGCTCAAAGACTGGTGTGTCAGGGTCAGTCAGGTGGTGCGGTTCACTCTCTCCTTCGAGGCCGTAAAGGGTGAGAGTCACCTGAAAGACGTACCGGATGAGTGAATTGATAATTGACAGCCTGGCACTATTTGTTTGCATTCATGACTTGAACACGGGTACTTTGTATTGGGTCCCAATACTGAACTCCTTACTGAGTCTCTGTTCTGGCAAATTCCCACTGAAGCCAAGCTGCCCTGCACAGAGACTCAGTGAAAACTGAGTCAGGAGCTCAGGCATTGGCCAACAGTTGGCAGGGTGTCATGACAGGCTTGCCAGATCCTATGAACTGAGTGTAATGGAAGCTGCTGCAGCTGCTGAGTAACATAAAAGCAACTGCTCTTTCGTTGTTGTGCATGTAGGGAGAGCTTCATTCATTCGGCCTGTTTTGCAGCAGAGTGAATGAGGCTGCAGATGTAATCATGCCCAGTGAATCCTCTGGACTTTCCCATTCCTCATCACACTGTGGGTAGCAGAGCCAGGCACAGCATACTGCTGCTGTTACCTCTGCTGCCCAGATCCAGAGGTCCCCTTCCCAGACACCTCATTACTTGCTCTTTCCCTTGGAGGAGCCAAAGCTCTCTTTGGTAGCCTGCTGCCTCCCTTAGATGTTAGGTTTACATATGACAAGGTCAGTTTCCTGATGTGACAAATATTTCTGAAGCTGGAGCTGTATATGCTAATGGTCTATTAAACATTCAGAAGATACCAACACATCTGTAATTCCATCAGTACCTTGGAGGTTGTGGCTGCCCCTCGACGGTGCCCTGTAAAAACTGTCACAAGATAACGATACTGAGCAAAGGGGTCATTATCCTTCAACACTGTGATCTTCACCTGGAGAGAGAGAGACAATACCATCGGGAGAATCCTATGGATGGTAAAATAGTAACAGTGCCAGGAGCATGGGTTTCTCTGGGCTCCTGGATGGGAAAAGTGGCATGGTGCCATCTTGTGGACACTGCATTTACCTAGCAGGAAGTATGGAGGCAAGGGGAAGTAGGTAGGGCTGGTAGAAAATTTTCTGTCAAAATTGTTTTTTTGATTAAAAACTAGGTTTATGACAATTTTTTTTGCAAAAAAAAGTCTACTTTCCATGGAAAATGCTTATTTTTGTTGTTGAAAAGATGAATGTTTGAAAGCTGAGATATATTGGCCAAACCCCCAAATTTTTCAGTATTTAAATATCTGCAGTAAGCCAAAATTTTCCATGAAATATTAAGACAAAAACTGTTTTTGTGTCCCATTCAATTTTTTGGCTATGTCTAGAAGTAGGCTAGAGAAAGACAGAGATCACAGCATTTGGGAACACCCTGAGTGATAAACTCAGTCTTGTGTTATATTCTTGATGTAAAAGTTTAATGAAAACAAACCACTAAAACCTTAGACTCCCTCCTTCTTCATGTATACTGCCGGGAACACACTGAAGATGACAAAAACATTACACAGAAATTACACAATTCAATGCAAGATCTTTAATCACTCTTGGATCATCCATTCCCTTTATGGAGAATTAGTGGCATCAGCTCCAAAGGGGACTGACCACTCACTGTGTCCTAAGTGGCTACATTAATGTGATCACAGCAGAGCAGGCCAGACAGATGGGAAATACTTCCTATCACACTATCTGTTAGCACAATGCTTACTTTGGCATCATCCTGAATGTCTTTCCTTCTAGCCCAAATAGCCACCAGCACATACACAAGAAAGATACAGCCCACAGTTGTCACTACCACGGGGTTGTCCACAAATGTGCCAAAAAGCTCCGCTGTTTTGCTGACATCAATGGTGTTGGGCGTGACAAAGAAGGTGCTCCCAAAGAAGGTCAGGTGGTTGCAGAGACACTGGGTGCTGCTGGGGGTTGTTTTTGGACCTACCTGAAAGCCAAAGAACGATCATGTTCACAACTTTCTCAACCTTCAGCTTCAAAGTACAGCTTACTTACCTAGCAAGCTAAAGAAACCGGAAAGCTCGGTGTGAAGAATTGTTATATGTGAGCAGATCCTATAAAATCCAGTAGAGGACAGTGACTCTAAGACCTAAGCAGAAGTTGGTATTATAGTACTAAACATAATCCATTCAAAATGCTTCAACCACTTCTCCTCTTAGAAGCATGTCCTAGAGAAAACTTATCTAAGTTCCACTTTATATTGGACTAACCTGAGCTTTATGACCTTCTCCCATCCCAAACTGGTCTTGTTTCATGGTGTTATCAAGAATTCAAAGAAACATGTTCATTTGTTTTACCAAATGTTATTGTTACCTAGGCTGGCTTTGAAATGTATTGAGGAAAGATCCATGGCAACATTCTTCTGCTTGTCTCTACTTACATGGCACCCATAGCTATTCCAGTTGCCCCGAAGCTCATCCCAGAACACACACTGGGATACAAAGGAAGAGACAGCTATGGTTAGATTACTGTTGGCTGTAGAATCCATTTCCATGTCTTGTTCCATCGTGAGATAGTAAGTCCCTTCTCCAAAAATGAGTTCTTCTGGGCTAAGAACCCATGTGTTTGACTTATCTTGAACAGAAATATTTTAGTTGAAGGCTATGTAAGAATGAATTTGTTTCAGCAATACACAGATATATTGTATACATTACAATAAATAAAATAAAATAGAATAACAGAAAAGTTATCAGAACAACTATCAGTATAGGTTTTTATTCTGGTTAATTTAATAAGGTTAATTATTCAAAGCACCCGTTCTTTGCTTCTGTTTGCATAGTGTTTACTAGAGATGACCTGAACCAGGACACAGATTGGAACTTTCAAACTTTGAGGAGGTTCATTGCCATTTACACATCCAAACTTCTGAGCTTGAGCTCATCTCTACAATTTATGTTTGTTCTCATCTGTAAAAAATTTGGATGACAGCACTATATATGAGAATTAAGGCCCAGATCCACAAAGGTGTTTAGGATCCTAATTTCCATTTGAATCAGTGAAAGTTAGGAGCTTAAGTACTTTTGTGGAACTGGGCCTAAGAGCTCATATTGAGTGTGATCAGCTTCTATTGGAAAGTGTAAGTTAAGGGTACTCATGTAGTTTGTAGATGAGCCTAAAGTGCTCAGAATCAAATGCCCCTGGTAAATGATCTTACCTCCAGTGTTTTTCTTAAGGGGCAGATGAGATTTCATATCATAGTTAGTCTCATTTGGGTGGCAGCCATATCCCAAGTACAGTATTAGTGGAATATCCTGTTCAGTTTCCAGGTGGATCACTAGAGATGTATTTTCTGAGGTGACATTGACTTGGAGAGCACTAAAATTGCCCAGATTCAACAGGCTCCTGTTTTCCTGAGGTGCTGAAAATCTTGGCAGCATTATCTATATTTGAACATACAGACATTCATTCCTAAAAACGTATGACAGTGCCTGGATCCTATTACATAGTAACACGATGCAGCTACATGCTAAGATCAAAGCACATTTTATGGGATTTATTTCTAAAAACCCTCTAATTTCTTCTTTCAAAACATACTAGAGGGAAAGTATTCCCAAGCAAATCCATCCTGGTGGACAGCTACCATAAATAAGATTTCCTATTGTATGCCTGCTCAAATGCAATTTGCTTGATACTTAGAACAAGCTTCTGAAAAGTCCATATCAATTCTATGTTGGTTCATCTCAAAGCTCTATGGTGATTGGATACATGGGTTAAGGAGGAATGTGGGCAGGCTTGAAGTACATTTGCAAGTGTTCCATATGTGAGTTTTTAGGAAATGAATGGCATGCTACTCATCAAAATGATTCCAGACTATGTTTTCCAGATGAGTAACAATATAGATACCTGCTAAATCTAAGGAGTTGAGATTATGGTCATCCTGAAACACAATTGATATGTAGATTCATTGTTGAATGATTTAGGCATTAGTTTAATGATTTTACACATGGGCTAGGAGGCCTAGGAGATAGTAATATGAGCATGCAATATTGAGATGAGAGAATCAGAGAAATGTAGGGCTGGAAGGGGCCTTAAGAGGTCATGAAGTTCATTGCCCTACCCTGAGGCAGGATTATGATGATTTTATTATTTAGACATCACAGTGTGTTTCAGGCTGACCATAGCCAGCAGCCATCTTCCTTAGCCAGTAGGATTCTCATGTTTCTTCTTGTTCATCCACATGATAAAGGAGAAGGAAAGGCTGAATCACTTGTAGAAGCAAGATGCACTTTCGGGCCCCACACATAGACCTTGTGAAAGAGGTGCTTATTGTGTTCATCCTGCAAACCATATGTAGTCCTTCCTAGCATGTGCATGCACCATGCTCTCTCTTTGTGTGTTGAGAATAAATACAACATTACCATTTCTCTACTGAGCTTGCTACTTGGAGAGGAGATGATGATGATAACACAACTGACATTTATAGAGCACCTGCCACCCAAGGATCTAATCAGACTCCAGTTCACACTGAGAGAGAGGATTAGATTTACCTCAATGTTTTCAGTGAGTTCATTAACTGGTATGACCAATCCATCAACACTGGTAAGACTTAGGCCTCCCACGGTTCCACTGATCTCAAAACTGGTGTCACTTAAGGAAAAGGGATTCACTGCAAAACTCACCATCTACAGCGAGACATGAATGACAAGCAGCGTTTGAGTTGTACAAGATACTTTATTACAGTCACAATTTTTAGTTTTCCATGTAGATTAGAGATGAAGTCAGAACCAAACCCAAGAGTCAAACAACCCTGGACTTCAGGGAAGTTTGGCTCCAGATCCAAGTTTGAAGCTGGCCTCGTCTCAATAATGGACCAATCCCAGACCTTACATTGTGGGAAAGTTTGGAATGTGATCTGCATATAAATACTGAAGCTCAGACCCATCTCTAATGTATCTCTAGCATGCAGCAATTACTTTCCATTCATATGTAATTCTTTTCATGGGTCATTTAGATCAGGGGCTCTCAACCTTTCCAGACTATTGTACTCTTTTCAGGAGTCTGATTTGTCTTGTGTACCCCCAAGTGTCACCTCACTTAAAAACTACTTGCTTACAAAATCAGACATAAAAATCCAACAGTGTGACAGCACACTATTATTGAAAAATTGCTTACTTTCTCATTTTTACCATATAATGATAAAATAAGTAAATTTGAATATAAATGTTGTACTTACATTTCAGTGTATAGTATATAGAGCTGTATAAACGTCATTTTCTGTATGAAATTTTAGTTTGTACTGACTTCACTAGTGCTTTTTATGTAGTCTGTTGTAAAACTAGCCAAATATCTAGATGAGTTGATGTACTCTCTAGAAGACCTCTGCGTTCCCCCAGGGGTATGTGTACTCTGGTTGAGAACCACTGATTTAGATATCTGGGGCCAAATTCAGTCACACCAGTGTTAATCCAGAGTTATTCTATCAAAGTCAAATTGTTGTGCCTCTCCTGAAATTACTGGAGTTGACAGCATTCATAAATCTATTGCCTGAGGTGCATATCAGAGTATGTTAGAGTTATGAGTACAGATGCAGGGGAAAAAAGACGGGACATCCAAAGCCCGTGAAGACAATGGGAGTGTTTCCACTGATGTTAGTAAGTTTGGGATCATAACTTAACAGAGCTGAAATAGAGAGGGGGAATTGGAAGGAGACACTTAGACTACAACGGTGTATAGGATTTTGCCAGGACAACTGTTTTGAATCAGCCCGGGAGACCCTGAGAAAGAGGAATATAAAAATATCATAATAAGACAAAAATGTACTAGGGAATAGAGTGTGTCCTAGATCAGACAATGGAAGACACCCAACTGGCAGGAAATCTGGGGCCCTGTTGTTTCCTACAAGATCTGAGTAGCTCCAACTGACTCATATGTTGTTTGGGGAAAATAATGTTTCAGGCTTGCTGGTTAAATAATGGTAGAGACACTGTGATCAGCTGACTCCTCGTGACAGTGAATGCAACCAAACGGTGAATGGAGTTAGAGTTATCAATTGAGTCCATTGCTGTGGGCAGCTGAGAGAGCAGTGAATCAGGCAAGGACTGTGATGGGAGATGCCTTTCCAGTAAGCTCCCAGTTCCCTTCAACTACCTGCACCAAATCCCATGCAGTCAGAAAAGGAAAAGGCTCCTCTGGCCTGATAAATTCCACATGAATTTGCTGACATAATTGGAAGGCCAAGAACCAGGATACCACATGTGCCAGTGCGATCATTATGAAAGGAGAAAAGGCTCCAAACTCATTAGAGCAAGAGAATTAATGAGTTTATCGAATACGTCAAGTCAGATAACAGTCACTTACCCTTATATCCACAGTCTCATCACTGTCTCCTGAGACACTGAGAGAGGAGGCAGAGGGGAGAATAAAGCTGGCTGAGCTGGAATCAGAGATGTTAATGGATGTGCCATCCATGCTGTCTGTTTGTAACCTGTCCAGAATTGCGGTCAGACACAAGCAGAGAAAATAAGAACAGATGGAGACAAAGACAGAAGTATTAATAGCACAGTGCAGGGTTGCTAAGTGTAGTTGATGTTACATCCAAAAAGGCTTCCTGGCTGAGTGAGTGTAACTGGGCTGGAGAACCATTTCTAACTCCTCTGGCAAATACTTCAGAACCAGTCTCTGCTCTCTGTAATGCTCTGCATGCCACTGGTAATGAATAATTAAAGGACATGATTTTTAAAAAATTTGCATCTGCACTTGCGCACTTAATTTGGCTTGCAGTTATACTCATATTGTGAATTGGGAGGGGCAAGTGCATCTAAATGTCCATTTACATGAACAAATACTTGATTTCTATGCACTATTGTTGCATCTGCACAAATTAGATGAGCAATTGCATGTCAAGTGTGATCTGCATAGTTGAAAATCATGCTCTAAGTAAACTGATTTGGGGATGATTTTATGACCTGAGAACTCACATTTTCTTCTGCCCAAACCTGTCACAATTTTTTACTTATAGCAGCATCAGCAAACATTGAAAAAGAAAGAAAAATTAGCCTTTCACAGCAAGTGTTTTCCATGTATCTACAAATTTAAGAGGATGATGCTTGACCTATGTAATCCCAGAGAATCGTTCTCTTGCTACAGATCATATATGAGAATTTTCAGCCTAGTCTTACTGAAATTAGTTGGAGTTAAAATTGTTTTTACAATGGATCACCAGTTACAACATCACAGCACCTATGGATTTGTTACCATCTGTATAACATTTGGGTGGGTGACTCCATTTAATGAGAAAATGATAGATATTTTCCTTGAGAATGACTGGAGATTGTAAGGCATGTAGAACGACAGGCCATAACTGAAATGTGCTGACTGTTACCTGTTTATGTACATTGCGACAGAGGGAGCGACCAATACCACTGGTTCATCATCTGGCAGTTTCCCAATCAGGAGTGTGCTTTGCAGGTTTTCAACTGTGTCCAACAGCTGGTGTGAGACCAAACTCTGGAAAGGACAAGGAGCCTCCTGATATGCACTTCTTATTTGAAAAGAGCAGGGAACACATTCTTTGCATTAATTTCCATTTGTGATTTGTCTGAATTTATAACCATGCTTCCCTAGTTCTAATTTTCAGTGTTTCTTTTTAAGGCAGAAGACTGGGTGATAATCTTGGTAACCTCAATTAAAGTTATTATAAGCAATAAAATGACTGTAAGAAATAATTAACAAGCCTTAGTGTCTGCTGAGAAATTGGAAAAGTACTATTTGTGAATGAAAGAATGAAGTGTCAGGTGCTCCGATACCAAAGTGATGGAATAGTGCAAAATGATAGATAGGTGATTTAAAGGTCAGTCTATTATGAAAGCATGAAAAGGGTATCTTGGTGTAGACCATATCCATAATTCTCATGAGAGCAATGCATACAGTGAATAAATTAAATATTATAATAGTAATTATAATCTTATAATGCACTACTTTGTCCAAAGATCTCAAAGCACCACAAACTTTATGGCTGTGATTCAGAAGTTACTTATGCCAAAATATGTGAATAGTCTCTTTTGTACATGACTTCAAAGGGAGTATTCTGTGCTTAATGCGCATGCTTATATACCTTGTTGAATCAGGGCCCGATTGCTTACCCTTCGTACCACCCTGGGCCGGGGGAGTATTATGATCCCTAATTTACAAATGGAAAAACTGCAGCATAGAGAGTTTAACTGAAATTGTCTGGAGATCACACAGTAGACCAGTGTCAGACCTGGGATTAGAATGTAGATCTTTTGATTGCTAAGCCTGTGCTCTAGCCACTAGCCAACTCTGGCCCCTTAAGTTGGTCATCAGATCACTTTGTCTCTCTTCTGTCAAAATTAGTATCTTCAGCATCCCATTAACATATTCGTGTTCTATACTGAATACCCTGCGCTGTCCCTGTTCTAAGGTATTCATATCCTCACCTCTCGAATTAGATTAATATCATACCCTACTCACAGTGATGGAATTAAAATGCTTACAAAGGTATTTGTAATAATTCACATAGAAGTATGAAAAACCCATACCACATAAATCTGAACAGAAAATCAGATGGAAGCTTTTCAGAAGGTTCAAGTAAGGTAACTGATTTCAGTTTACTCCCTTGATGAAGACAGTGGAGTTAAAGTCTCAGACGCGCTGAGCACATGTAACTTCCTCAGGATATGGTTCAGTAGGGAGGGATAGAATCAGAAATGGAAGAATCCTATTACAGTAGATGATCTAATTTATCCACTAGGGGAAATATTACTCCTTACAGTATATTCTGTAATATATTACTCTAGCCAGTCTGTTTTCAAATATCTCAAGTAAAGTTTTAAGAGGCTGCTATCTCTTCCCTTAGGAGACTATTCTATAATCTAACAAAATCTCCCCATTCTATTTACCTTGATGTTCAGCCTAACCCCTTCGCACCTGTAGCTCCCCAGTGCGCTCTAAGCAACGCCACTTTCAAACATGCACAAGTCAGAAGGGCTTTTTTATCTTCCATACCAGGCAGACACACATGCACTGTATATTAGAAACTGAACCACATGAAAACAACCTGTCCAACCTCTGATGATGAAGCATCCTCTGTCCCATTTTGTATGGAAGCTGTGAGCACATTGCTCACTGCGTTGAACAGGTAGCCGGCTGCGTCCTTTCGCTTCTGATAATCCTCACTGTCCTCTGTGCTTACAGTGAGTAAGAACTCACTGACATCTTTGAGAGAGTTACTGGCTTCCACCTGAACAGGCGATAAGGGGAAATAGTTATGTGTGTGTGTGGTGTTAAAATGAGCCACTCTTCTCGCTATATAACATGAATAGTCTGATGGGGCTATTTGCAGAGAAAGGTATTTTTACAGTTGTTATGTTTTTGTATTACCATCGTGCCTGGTCATGGACGAGGACCCACTGTGATAGATGCTGTACAAATAGGTGTTCCCTGCCCCACACAGTTTACACCCTAAGTAACTGCTCAGTGAGAGAGAGAATATCACAGCCTGGCCCTTCAGGCCCAATCCTAAAAGATGCTGAGCAACACCTGGAAGCGCTCAACTTCCATTGTGCCCAACGGAAGTGTAGGGTGCTCAGCACCCTTCAGGATCAGGACCTGATGCTATGAGCTGGCAGAACAATCCAGGCAACTGTAACAGTTTGACATGTTTTATAGGCAGTTGCCTAACTTGAGAACATCGGTACAACCTTACCCCCATTGGTAACAAGACTCCCATTGACTTCAACAGTGTAAGACTGAGCCCCTGGCTAGTTACAAGTGCTCAGGTCTGAGGGTGGCGGGAGCCAGAAAGACAGATGGACTATTCCATGGTGTATTGTATGTGTAACGGGGTGTACCTGGGCTTTTGGGGCCCCCTGCTGGAGGCCCTGCAGTCCTACCACACACTGCTCCAAGAAGGAGCAACAAAGGTGTTTCTTTTAGGCCTGCCTAGAAAGGCTGAATAGAAGGAGCCAATCAAAGCCCACCAGGCTCAGATAAAAGGAGCTGCAGAGGTTAAGCAGGTTAGTTCCTGGCTGGAACTGGAGAATCAAGAAAGGATGCCCCTTCCTGGTCACAGGAGCACACGCGAGAACCACAAGATGGGTTCTGGTGGTACTTGCATTCAGCAAGGAGGAAGAGGAGTTGAGACATCCAGGCCTGATGTCAGGGTGAAGAGAAAGGGGCTACAGGGGAAAAGGCCCAGGGAGTAGCAGCAGCAAACTGAGGGAAGCCATACAGGGCTGCTCTGACTAAGACCCCTGGGCTAGCAAGCCCAGGTCCCCTCCACTGGCCCTCTAGCAAAGTGGCTTAAGAACCAAGAAGGAGACAAGGCTCTGTTGGGAAGCCCAAGTGCAAGGCAGGATTTAAAAGGGCCCTGAGAAAGGGCTGAAGACACTGGTGAGGGCAGACAGTGTGCTGAACTCTTTGCTACCATTAGGGGTCCATTCACTGTTGGACTGTGTGACTTGGCTGGAGGGCTGAGCCACTAAAGACCCCCCTAGTGAGGTGAACAACCTATGGGGGTGCCCAGAGTGGGGGAGAAATAGGATTGCAGCATCCCACGCAGCTGACAGGAGGCATCCACGAGAGATGAGTGTCCCTGTCACAGTATCCAAGCAATGCTACTATATTGTTAAATGTATGTAATTAATGTATTTCAATTTTTTTCTCCATGGTCTGTGCTTCATGTGAAGATAGAAGGGTGTTGTGCATTTCCCCTTTATGCCTAAGTATAGACACTGATTATTTTGTGATCATGAAACCAAGGTAATAATTACACTGGCAGGAGCCAGGCCCAGAGTGGTCAACGGGCTTTGCAAATTTTACTACACAGTGCAGCCACTGCCTATCCCTGAGATCTGCGACCCCAACAGCTTCAATCTTAACCTTCTGCTCATGAATCTGACTGAGCTACATTTTTGTCTTGACTACGGTTACTAGCCATTGCTGAAATACTCCAGCATCATTTCCTGGCTGCATGTGAAACCATCTCAGAAATCAGGAGAAACTGTTTTTTTTTATTGCTAGTGTGCTGGGAAGACCCAGCCTGCAAAAGAATTATTCTGTCCATTCCCCATTGACTTGCTTCCATAACAGCGCAGCGCAAGAAACACTGGGATGAGCCATGAAACAAACAGCACCATCTACTGATTATATAATGTTGTTCAAGTAACGTTCAGGGCCTCCTAGCAATTATGGTAAAGCTGAACAGCTATGCCCAGGTACTGCTGCTGTGAAACTCCTCTTGTGGAAAGCTGCTTGTAACATTTAGTTCAGTGGGAGCACGTACATGACAGTAAAGCAAATGCCAGGAAGTTACAAGCATGAAGCCAAATGGATTTTGGAATAACTCAGCTTTGCACTTATATAGCAATACCTTTAATCCTAGGATCTCAAAGTGCTTTATAGGCATGAATGAATTACCCCACCTGTGAAACAGCTAAGTATTATTATACCTATTTTATAGCTTGGTCACTGAGTTAGTGGCAGAGCCAGGAATAGAACCCAGGAGTCCCGATTCCCCGTCTCCCACTCTAGACAATACTGTCTCCTGGCACAATCTCTGCTCTCTGAAACATTAAATAAAGAATGAGCTACTGCAAATAGTGATGCTCTCCGAGGGCCAGGGGGTGTGGTTCTGTGGGTGGAGATGTGGATCAAAGCTCTGCTTACCTGTGCTGAGGAAGAGAGCTCTTCACTCCTGTAAGTGGTTTCTTTCAGTACCTCTGACATCTTAAGAGCAGTCTGTATTGATGTTACATTAACAGCAGACAGAGTTGTCAGCATCAGCTCTCTCAGCTTGGGATAAAAGGAGATAATTAGAGACAGGAACAAAGATGTTAATTGAGAATGTAAATGTAAATACTGCTGGATATTGACAGTCTAAGTTTGCTATAGATCTAATGGCAGAAACAAGCTTCCCAGGATGGATAATTCAAGCTAGCATTAGCTCTACTTGCAAATTACCACTTTCCGTAGCTATTGACTGTATAATCACAGGGATATTTTGTCACTCTGAGACACGGAATTTACACACATAACATCCATTAACAGTAATGAAAGCTTGTGTGAATTCCTACCTATTGGGATGAATGTATAGGCCTTAGTATATAAATACCACCTCCACTGAAAGCAGAATTGCAGACGATTGGCTCAGAAGAACAACAAATCATAGCTGATGAATTCAGCATACATTGTACTTCTCTAGCCTCTTTCCCTCTGAGGAGCTCAAGGCAGTGGAAACATTTCATTGAGCTTCATATCACACCTGAATTGAGCCTCATCCCACTGCTGTGAGGTGTGTAACACACACAGGCAAACAGGTCCAGTCCACAAATAGTGGCCAAGCTGGGAATAGGATGCAGGAGTCCTGACCCTCAGTTCCCTGCTCCAGCCATACTCTCACCCTTGAGAGATCCCCACTAAATTCAACATGAATGATGTTTTTAGCATGCGATTTTACTTAGGGATTGCAGAATCAAGACAGATGTTGGGACTCTACTACCTCAGCCCAGGGGGAGAGGGTTTGGAGAATCACAGAAGGAATGCTCTTATTTCTAAGGGATCTGGGGTAGGGAAGGGAAGATATTTCCCCTCTTTTGAGCATCCCCCACTGGCTGCTGGTGGGCCAGTGCCCTAGCTTTAGTAGGGACTGGCTGCCCGCAGTCAGTCTCTGGGTAAATGCAGTGCCATGAGCAGCACTCAGGGAGGTGGTGCTGGAATAGCCAAGAGGGAGAATGTTGATATGAAAGGGGTGAAAAGTCAATGACTCAGAAAGGCCAGTGGTGAGAAATGAATAGCTGCTTCTTTCTAGCTGAAACCTATGGCAAATGCTGGCCCAAATCCTGAGAGATACTGAGAACCTACAACTCCCATTGACTTTGGAAGGAGGTTTGTCAGCCCTTGGAGCTACTCAAGAAATCGTCCATGAGCTTTACAGAATATGGAAAATGCATCATTGTACTGTAAGAAAATAAACCAGATGGCTGACCTCCCTTCGGGTGTCGGTCTGCAGAGATGCATTAAAGGTCTTTCCCTGGCTCTCCTGATTAAGGACTGAAGACATTGACTTATACAGCTGGAACAGGGACATGCTGTTGTATCCTTCTTTTAAGATGGCATTTGCTTTCTCAGCTAGAGTGGCCTGCAGGGTCTGGTTCCCAGGGTTCATATCTTCACGTCGAACCTGATGATGCAATTAGACGTGCCCACAGCCTTGTTACTGCTGCCTACTGGTATTATTACCCTTTCACAGCCTCTATTACTGTTCTAGCGATGTTCGTAATGAGAGCTAATCAAGAAACTGTTCCTCCTGTTTTAAGGGATCTTGTTTTTCCAATGAAATTTTCCAACCATCTTTAGAACCACCCAGGAAAAAGAAAACAATGTTTGCAGAAACATTTATTTAAAAAAACATTTCTGTTTTCATCTGAAAAAATGTTTTGATCAAAAGTTTCCAACTCTTAACTTACAAAACAGTTAGTCTCGTCTAGAGATGCATCTGGTTTGGTCCACCTGACTGACTGAAGACAGATACTGATAGGTAGTGGTATCCTTCATGATAGAAAAGAGAGAGAGGGCCCAATTCACCTTTGCAGTACTTCAGTCTTACTCCAGTATGATGCCATTGAAATCAGAGGAGTGATGAGTAACTCTGGTGAGTAACACTGATGAAGCAGTGGTGCACATTCTTTTAATAAGTATGAAGATTTATTATTGGGCCCCCTGGAGACAGGTTCTGGTATTTCTCTGGTTTTTTTAACTTCCGGACTAACTATACATAGCCTGTGCTATTCACTGTATCCCTAAATTCTGGCCTGAACAAACTGTGAGGGAAGAAACTGCTGGCTGCTCATGGGATTCTACAAGGAAGCTTGTCTAGTCCTCCTTGGTCAGAAGGATGGAGGATGGTGGCTGTGGAGCACAGGGGAGTAATAGGTATAAAATGGGGAGAGGAGGCTCTGGAAGATGGCCAATTCCCCAGAATCACAGGTTTAGCTATTGACAGTGAGAGGCCTAGAAGGGAAACGATTTTTCCGTGTACCTTGACAATAGCATCAGTCTGAACTGTGTCACCAAAGTTATTGCTGACAGTAATTGTAACATGTAAAACAAAGTTATTTTCCTCTTCTCCAAGGGGAAGATAAACCGACAGGAGTTCAGGATGTGGGCCACAGTTCAGGAGGGAGCCTGAAAGAGGAAAGACAGTGTTACTCATCATACCCCACTGAACAGCTCAGCTTCCTCCAAAGAGGCACTCAGCACTGTGCAGGATTGGGCCTGTAATTATCACCATGGAGTCATGTCTCTTTGCTTTGATTTGCAAAATTAAAATAGCTCCTCTGGAGAAAAATTGATAATGACCCTTAAATTCAGATTCCTTGCCTAAGGTCATTCCACAATCCTTAAAAGGATCCTTTAAAAACCTCCTGCAGTTTCTAAAGGGAACCTATCATAAAGGTCATGGCCCTCTTATACATATATGCTCTGTTCATACCTGTTTTTTCTTTCCGCTGTCATAGGGCCAGGTTGAGCAAGGGCTGCATCTTACTCCACAAGTTTAAAGTGAACAACCTTATGTACAGAACAAGAGGCTACTCTGTCCAAGTGGAGGGTATGAGAATCCGGCCAGTTATTATCTGGCCAGCAGCAGAAGTGGGTTACGCCTGTGTTCTTGTTAGTGATGGAAGTACAAGGCTGGGTGCACACACAGCGAAGCTGCCATTCAAACAAACCAGCCCCAGAACTTACCTGATTTCAGGTAGAAGCAGTACGTGAACAGACTGCTGTGTGCAGGGGGGCAGGAGTCCTCCGAGCAGGCAGTACTGCAGGAGATTGTGAAGCTGGTGAGCACCGATCCCTCCTTGGGAGATACAGCACAGACTGGGACCACTGGTGAGGGCACCATGCTGACAATGTAGGTTTCATCGCCATATTCATGCTGAGTCATTGCTGGAAAGTTCAGAGGGAAAACACCAGTGATGATCATCTGATGACTTTCAGCAGCACTGAGCATCGTACGCTAATAATGATGCAGTTTGTTCAGGCTCTGGGAGCGGCAATGTTGTCTAACCAGAGCTGAGTTACCTTCATAGGCTAATCTATAGCATAGACAGCACTATACAAACATGGTTTTATTCCCCTTGTAAAGAGAAGCTGGATTATAAAATTGAATATTCATCATAGGGCCATTTCCAGATGTGTCTAAATCAGATGATTAACATCATCTTGGATTAGGGTTGTTTAATCAGGGCTTGTCTTTTTGAACACTTAGTTTGTGACAAGCTAGAGTGTAAATCTACCCCGCACCAGCCTACTGGGAACTAAGTGTCTGTAAGGACCTTGCGGCTGGGCACTACTCCGCTTTGAAATGGGAGTAAGCTAAAGTGCACTAGAGTACTTTTAGCACATGGCAGCAGAGTCCACATAGACCCCTGGTGCATAGTATGCTATTGTGGGGTAGATTCCCCCCCACCCCCAATTTGCCACAAACTAAGTGTTCATATAGACAAGCCCTCACTCATCTCAAATTACTGCTTGTGTGGGGTGTACAAGAGACAAAAGGGTTAAAGTGGCCTGAGAGTCCATTTAACCTACCAGGCTGCACCATACAAATTGAAGTGATTTCCATCATATACAGGAATTACAGTTTTGTTCAATGGTTCTCAGCACCTCCACTATACAAATTGTTCCAGCATTCCTGCCTGAAAGGGGATCTTGCCCAACTGGTGGTCAAACACAGCTAGGGATGGGATGGGTCTTCACAAGGGAAGAAGCAAAGGTCTGCCAGAAGAGGAACGGTAGCCGAGAGCTTTCTCTTGAAGGCTGAGCTGGAAGCCTGACTGGAGATAGGGGCTGATCAGGGACTGCAGCCTGCCTGAAACCATGGGTGGAGGTAGAGTGTGACCACCTTCGGTGGTGAGCGTGAAATCCAGGACCTGGGGCTGATGTTGAGATGGTTTGAAAAGAAGAAGACGACCAGCAGAGCCCAGATGGGCTGAAGACTCAGTTATTTTGTTACATTCTGGTGGACATGAAGTGAAGCACTCTGAGACCCTGAGAAGAGTTGGACTCTGTTACCTGGTTTGGCAGGAAGGCCAGATCACACCAATGGCTGAAATCGGCCACAGAAAGCATGGGACAAACAGAGGCACAGCTATTGCAATACCACATATAGCCCCCAGGGACGAGTTTCAGTCGCAGCTTTGCCACACCTCTACTCTGTGCTTTGTGTGTGTGGGTGTGTGGGTACCAAACTATACATCATAGTCTGGCAAAATTAAGAAAAAGGTCACTGTAAACATAATGGCACTTAGTGTATCAAATTATTTAACAGCGTATTTGTCCTTTAAGATGTTTCTTCTCCTACTATGTACGATGTCTCCACATTGCAAAGAGATTGTATCTCAGTGGAGTTTTCGAACTCTGGCTTTCCCCACCTGTTACTTTAATCCGAAATGCTTCTCCGTGTGCCTGCAGAAAGGAGCTGTTCAATACCAATGTAGATCTGTTGCTCTGAAGCAAAGTCAAGGAGCTCTGTTGGAAACCCTTCAGACTACAGACTGAAGGGAGGGAGGGAGGCTGGAAAATGCAACAGGAAAATTAACAAAGCAGAAGAGGCTGTTTACTGTGATTTCCATCCAGAGAGTTCTGTATGCTACATTGTCTATAGACCCAGTCCTGAAGCCTTTATTCAAAAAACATACCGGCTGACATCAGCAGGAGTTTTTCCCGCTATGATACATGGCTATACAGTGCACTAATAGTGACAAAGAATGAATGATATTTGGTGAAACATTCGTCCACCTGAATATACACGACAAGGTTGGAAATCTGTGTGAAAAATGTATGTGCAACTGTGTGCCTGCTTTTACACATGCAATTATCATGATTATCTCCACTGGCAGCAAATGTCTTTAAGGTACCTAGGGAGACACCCCCCACCCTTACCTCAAAGGGCTTCCTTTCAATCTGGGTGTTTATTTTTTGTGGGTGCAGCATTCCTGACCAACCCACTCATCTCACCTTTGACTGGAATGTGTTATCTAAATACCAATTATACTGTACAGTCTGGGAGTCTTCCTGCATGGTGGCTCTCAAAACAACTTCTGCAGTGACATTCACTAGCTTGCAGTTTGTCTCACACCTAGAAGGAAGGCAAGACAATAGTTATGCACCAACAGATGACAGTACTCCCAGCTAAAAGCCCACTCGATTTATTCCATCTTTTGGTTGTAATCTGAAGAACTCATGAGTTACGAGGCAGGTGGTACATAGAAGTCACAAACAGCAACATTTTGAAAAACTCCCAAGTGACTTTGGAGCCTATGTCCTATTTTCAAAAGGAGCAGAGGTACTGAGGATGTGTCTACACTACACATGCTACAGTAGCACAGCTGAGGGGTTGACACTTGCTACAGTGACAGAACAGGGGTTTCTGTTGATGTACTAAATCCACCCTGTTGAGAGGTGGTTGCTGGGTCAGTGGAAGAATTCTTCCCTCAACCTAGCAGTGTCTACACTGGGGCTTATATTGGCTTAAATTCACACCTCTGACCAATGTACCTGAGTCGACCTAAGTTTTAGGTGTCGACCAGGCCTTAGAAGACTAAGTTTACAATACAAAATTTTGCAAGTCTACACTACAAAATTACATCAACCTAAGTTACAATGAAGCACAGCCCCTGCAGTAATTGAATTGGTTTTACGTGTCCACACTATGCTCCTCTTGTCTGCGGTGCACAGCCTAACCAGGAGCGCTTGCACCAATTTAACTGCCGGTGTGGGGCACTGTGGGATGGTTTTTGAAAGGCAGCTACAGTCTATGTAAGCAACGCAGTGTCTATATTGTCACTGGTCAACCTGAATACATCGACCTCAGTGTTATGCCTCTTGCGGAGGTGGAGTTATGAAGTCAGTGTACTGGGCGAGTTACATCGGGGGGAGCTGCGTTTTAGTGTAGATACTAACAGTTGGGTCAACATAAGGCAGCTTACATCCACCTAAGTCTGAAGCATAGACCAGGCCTAAGTCTCATGAAACTCAGGCTCCTAAGGGCCATATTTTCAAAGGTATTGAGGTGCCTAAAGATGCAGATAGGCCTCGATGAAAATCAGCACATTACTCTCATTGATTTCAGTGGCTGCAGGAGGAAATGTAGCAATAAGAATGGGAAATAAGTACTGTGGTTCCAAGGCAGACCTGATTTCTGGGCGCAGTTCTTGTCTGGCAGTCACATACAGACATTGCTCATCCTGCTTCTCTTCTTTTCCAGGGCTTCTGACTATCACCTGCAGGGTCACCGCTGAGTTTGGCGGGGGCAGGCAGGCAGGTGGGATCTGTGCCATGCTCTGGTCAGTGGGAATTACTTGATGCTGTACACATTCCTGCCACCCAGGCCAGCAAGCCCCTGCACAGACATTTCCTTTTTAATGTTGGCAATAATATCTGGCTCTTCTGTAGTGATTTTCAGACATAGATCTCAAAATGCTTCACAAAGGAGGTGAGCTTCTTTATCCCTATTTCACAGATGGGGAAACTGAGGCACAGAGAGGTGAAGTGACTTAACTAGAGTGGCCCACCTGCACAGTGGCAGTGGAAAGAACCCAGATCTCCAGAGTCCTGGTCCAGTTTTAAACCCTGAATGCTTTTCCATTGCTGCTGAAAAATAGAAGCCTCTCCCAGCTTCAGATACAGCAGGCCTGCTTCTCCTCAGTGTAAAAAGGGGATATGATACTCTGGCAGCACCGACACCCTCTGCTGTCAGGCACTGGAACTCGGCTGGGAGCTGCCAGTTAATTACTGCTGGCTCATAAGACTCTGAACATGGAAGTAGATCCATGGTGGAGGGGGATCTGGGTTGGGGATACACATCCTGAGAGAAGGAGCTCGAGGAGCAGCCATCGCGAGGAAGAAGATTAGACTGCGGACCATGTAGTAGTGGTGTGGAATTAGCATGAAGGGTGATATTTTGACTGTACAATGAGCATGTAGCTTTTTTTAAAAGCCAGGCGGGGTCTATACCCTCTTACAGTCAGTCTGGCACAGCACATCCAGTATGATGGGGAGTTTACCATCAGGCAGCTAGCTAATGGTAGGAAAAAATCAAAACATGCACTGCACATACCACATGCCCAGGTGAAGGTAGAATTATCATTGTCATCTGGCCAGTCAAGGGTAACGGTTGTGAACGGATCCACATGGCGACTAGGTTTAATGTATATTTTATTTTTCCTTTTGTCATCCTAAACAAGAAGTGAGAGTACCAATTAGAGCAGCAATGTGTGTGAACAGATGTCTAACCTTTCATTATTTTATAATGAATAAGAAAAAGATTTGTGGTGTGCTATTAGCAGAGAGAGCCAGGGCTAAAAAAATCAGGGCCCAAAATCAGCTTAAATAATGGTTTGTCCATGAAAGCAGCAAAGAATCCTGTGGCACCTTATAGACTAACAGATGTTTTGAAGCATGAGCTTTCGTGGGTGAATTCACCCACGAAAGCTCAAGCTCCAAAACATCTGTTAGTCTATAAGGTGCCGCAGGATTCTTTGCTGCTTTTACAGATCCAGACTAACACGGCTACCCCTCTGAGGTTTGTCCATGGCCATACAAAAGACTATAGGAGATCTGAGACCAGAACCCAGATGTCACAACTCCTAGTCTTGTGCTTGGAACCACCAGACAATTCTTCCTCTTAGAATAGGTGTCACATGAATAATGATGTGCTTTTCTGTTTCTCAGCATTCTGACACATAAGGGCTCTAGCCATAAAGATGAGTAATGTCTCCTGTTCTGACATAGTTTCTGTTTTGAGTGAAGCCTGTTTTGAAGGGACACTGTTGTCTTGAAAATCATTTCCGTGTGAAATTCTGTACTTGCTATAGTTACAAGTAACTCTTAAGATTATTACACTGCAAAGAAAACAAAACCATTATTTTTAATTAGTTTTTACAGTTCCTTTAATATTGTGGGTTTGACTGCACTTAGGGTATCGTCAATTTCATCCTTTACTCTCAATAGACTGTTAGCTTCTTCTTTGCTGAAAAGACCCTTATAAATATCAACAGGGGAGCAGAAAAACCTTTAGAAACAATGTAAAAAGGCATTAAAAATAAATTTGGGACATTCTATTTAATGAATATCTTCTCAGAAGCTGGATTTAAAAAAAATTAGTTGACTTTTTAAAAAACTGTAAGAGGATTTCAGTCCAAGTAGGATTGATCATTGGGAGAAATGAGTTTTGTAGTCTGTTTATTTTTATTGGCTGGCTTTTACTAAGAGCTGTAGAAGAGATCTAAAAACTGTATTTTGCCTCAAAGACATGAAGTGTGGATTCTGTGTTAATCATGTGATATGCTAAGCATCTCAACTGAAACTACAGTAAAGAATAAAAACAAAATTGTCAGACACATAGATGAACATAATTTTGTTGGGGAATAGTCAACATGTTTTCTAAAGGGAAATCATGTCTCACCAATCTACTAGAATTCTTTGAGGGAGTCAACAAGCATGTGCACAGGGGGATCCAGTGGATATAGTGTATTTAGATTTTCAGAAAGCCTTTGACAAGGTCCCTCACTGAAGACTCTTAAGCAAACTACGCAGTGATGGGATAAGAGGGAAGGTTCTCTCATGGATTGGTAACAGGAAACAAAGGGTAGGAATAAATGGTCAGTTTTCAGATTGGAGAGAGGTAAATAGTGGTATCCCCCAGGCAGGGCCGGCGCAACCCATTAGGCGACCTAGGCGGTTGCCTAGGGTGCTAACCTTCTGGGGGCGGCGACTGCGGTGGCTGGACCTTCTGCCGCCTCTGTCGGGGGAGTCATTTCGGAGGCGGGACCATAACATATTCATAAATGATCTGGAAAAAGGTGTAAACTGTGAGGTGGCAAAATTTGCAGATGATACAAAACTACTCAAGATAGTTAAGTCCCAGGCAAACTGAAAAGAGCTACAAAAGGATCTCTCAGAATTGGGTGACTGAGCAACAAAATGGCAGATGAAATTTAATGTTGATAAATGCAAAGTAATGCACATTGGAAAATATAATTCCAACTATACATATAAAATGATCATCTCTAAATTAGCTGTTACCACTCAAGAAAGAGATCTTGGAATCATTGTGGATAGTTCTCTGAAAACATCCACTCAGTGTTCAGCAGCAGTCAAAAAAGCAAACAGAATGTTGGGAATCATTAAGAAAGGGATAGATAATAAGACAGAAAATATATTACTTCTATATAAACCCATGGTATGCCCACATCTTGAAGACTGTGTGCAGATGTGGTCAGCACATCTCAAAAAAGATATATTGGAATTGGAAAAGGTTCAGAAAAGGGTAACAAAAATGATTAGGGGTATGGAATGGCTGCCATATGAGGAGAGATTAACAAGACTGGGATATGATAGAGGTCTATAAAACCATGACTGGTGTGGAGAAAGTAAATAAGGAAGTGTTATTTACTCCTTCTCATACCACAAGAACTAGGGGTCACCAAATGAAATTAATAGGCAGCAAACTTAACACAAACAAAAGGAAGTATTTTTTTCACACAACACACTGTCAACCTGTGGAATTCCTTGCCAGAGGATGTTGTGAAGGGCAAGACTATAACAGGGTTAAAAAAAACTAGATAAATTCATGAAGTATAGGTCCATCAATGACTATTTGCCAGGATGGGCAGGGATGGTGTCCCTAGACTCTGTTTGCCAGAAGCTGGGAATGGGCGATGGGATGGATCACTTGATGATAACCTGTTCTGTTCATTGCCTCTGGGGCACCTGGCATTGGCCATTGTCGGAAGACAGGATACTGGGCTAGATGGACCTTTGGTCTGACCCAGTATGGCTGTTCTTATATTCTTAACCCCAATAAAGTCAACAGGAGTTGATGGTACTCAGCAACATGAAAAATCGAGTCCATAATTATGTGTGTTGCAAATGTTCTTCAGGCAGTACTTTAACAACCAAGAGGTATTTCTTAGCTTTTCCACCTCAGGTTATACCTTTTGAACAATACTCACATTTGTCTTTCGGATGTTTGCTTTGGATTTGCCTCTGTTCTGAGACGAATCTGTTAAATATAAAGAAGATAACAGAATGTTTTACTGCCATTTGTGAGGCTGCCAGACAGCAGTGACTCAGCATTATGACTTAAATAAATCATGATTTGCCTGCAATCTGTTTGAAAGTCAGGGTTACAGGAATCAAACTACCAGGTTATGATAAGCAGAAATGTTGCAATGGTCAAAATAATAACAACAAGCAACTAATATAAAGAGGAGGGTCCTGCTTCTCTTCTCACTTACAGTGGGGTAAATCAGGAGTAAATTCACTGAGGTTGATGGAGTTAAACTGGTGCAAGTGAAATAAAAATCAGAATTTTATTTGTATTACCATGGTGCATAGGAGTCCTAATGATGAACCAGGATCCCATTGTGCTAAGTACAAATATTGACCAAAAAGACCGTCCCTGCCCCAAAGAGCTTGCAGCTTAAGTGGGGGTGCAAAGACAATTTGAGAAAGAGCAGTGGAAATTAAGGGCTCAGTGTTATTACAATAACCCGTTAGTTCATTGGATCAAGTGTATCACTATCTTTACACTAGTAGGAATGTAGCTGCAACTTGAGCTATCTAGCAGCATGTTCTTTGTCAACAGCGGTTTACGTTATGCTGAGATTCAGGTATTACACAACATCTGGAGGAATTTCCCAGGCCACATCTGTAGCTAATTCTTTCTAGCACAAACAGCACATGTGCAATATGTAACCTTGTGCAGAGAGACCCCAACCTGGGACCACTTCAAAGCCAGGGTAGCTCTCTTCATTAGGCAACAGTAATAAGAAGCTACTGTTTTGTTTTTTTTAAAGGATTTTTAAAATTGAATTGAGAGCTGCTAAGAGGTACATAATGGACAGTCCTTGGACGTCCATTTTCTTATATAGGGCTTGATCCTGCTCTATTGAAGTCAGTGGCAAAACTTCCAATGGTTCTGTAGTGCAACTGGGGCTGAATGAGACAATAACAGAACGAGCAATGCCAGCTTCCATAGCCAGTCTGCCTCCTCCCCTATACAAGGGGACACCTGTGCTGGGTGAGGAGCATGTTTTTCCTTCTCCATGCCTCGTCAGTCTCTTGCCTCTCTACTGAGATAAGCAGCAAGAGAGTCAATTAGTATATATGTAGGCTCTGATATCTTTCCCCAGAGTGTCCAAGAGGATTATCAGCACTGGCTCAGGAGGGAAGCAATTATTAGAGTCCTATATACAGACCATGTAAACACTCAGTGCAGTGAACTGATTTATTGTAAAGGGTCACAGAATATGATTGCAAACAGCAATGGTAAGTAAGCATTATTACCTTCTTCAAGAGAATTGTTGGCCAATACGGTGATGCTCCCAATCTCCAGACTCATGTTCGAGAAGGCATTCATAGCCAGCACCTTGACCACAAATGTACCTAGGAAGGACAGGGTACCAAAGGTAGATTGGGCATTAGCAGCAGCAGTGCACTGGATCTACATGTTTGAGTCATAAAATCCGACTTTGTGTTCCAGGACTTCATGAGGCAATCCTCTTCCTCCTTTGTGAATTACTAGGCAATACTGGAATAAACTATGCCTTTAAAATACGTTATTTAGGGGTTATTTGATCATTTAGCTCTTGGGATTTTACAAGAATTATGATTACTGGCCAATAAAATTCAGTCAAATTCGCTCCAGAGGAAAGAACTCTTTCTTCTGTCTCTCTTCTGAGCCTCCAACTACAGTTTTATTTATACCTATTCCAGACCCAGAAAACAGCTGAGCACCTACTATCCCATGGTATTGTTACATCCAGGAACAGTGTAACCTGCCTGCCTTCAAACTGAACTTCACTGGGTCACAAACTCCACCAGGCTTTAGGGTTCTGTTACACCCTGACTCTGGGTAAGTCAGCAGCAGTGGGAATTGAACCTGTGACCTCTGAATCTAAAAGCATGAGCTTCACCTGCCTGAGCTAAAAGGCAAAATCTACTGTTTGCCAACCTCTGGCAGGCTTATCAACCTCTCTGTGTGGCCCAGAAAGAGCACCACAGTGAGTGGGAGAGGGTTACGCTTGCAGCTTTTCACAATATCTCCACCTGGGAGATAGAATAGCTGGAGTCAGGGCCAACACACAACCTTCCAGTGTGATTGCCAGCCCAAGACGGCCCACATCAGAGCAACTCCATCCAGACAATGTGGCTTCTGACTCAAGTCTCGCTCCGAGTCTGTTAGGACTGTCCCTCCACCCTCTCAGCGAAACGTACTTGCACAGTGTGTGCCCCTCAGTTGCCTTGCAGATATTGTGGGGCCCTCTCCAAACTCCAGGTACCAGACAGAACACTTTAACCGCAGTGTCTCACATCAAGAGTTTGAAAGTTGTGCTACCACTGTCATGGTACGAAGCCTGGTATAAAATGTCTTGCAATACCAGAAATCCCAGCTCTGGTCATTACCATGCACTAATGCTCATGGGCATACATAGCTGCTAAGTGTCAGATCTTGTATTTGTTAGAAAAATAAGTATCAGAGGGGTAGCCGTGTTAGTCTGGATCTGTAAAAGCAGCAGAGAATCCTGTGGCACCTTATAGACTAACAGACATTTTGGAGCATGAGCTTTCGTGGGTGAATACCCCTTCGTCGGATGCATGTAGTGGAAGTTTCCAGGGCAGGTATATATATGTAGCACGCCAGCTAGAGGAACGAGTTAGTTCATCAGGGGGATGAGGCTGTTCTAGCAGCTGAGTGTGAAAACCAAGAGGAGAAACTGGTTTTGTAGTTGAACTGATTCGTGTAGTACTGTGAATGGCTTCAACTACAGAACCGTTTCTCTCTCTTGGTTTTCACACTCCAGCTGCTAGAACAGGGCCTCATCTCCTGATTGAACTAACTTTGTTACTCTAGTTGCTTGCTCAGCATATAATACCTGCCCTGGAAACTTCCACTACATGCATCCGACGAAGTGGGTATTCACCATGAAAGCTCATGCTCCAAAACGTCTGTTAGTATATAAGGTGCCACAGGATTCTCTGCTGCTTTTAGAAAAATAAAAGACTGAAGGCCCAGTTCTCCACTTTTTATACCAAGTTTGCATTGACCTGACACCAATCAAATCATTGGAGTCACACTAGTGTAGAACTGGCCCTGAGCGTTTAGGCTGCACAAAAATAATTGCTTGAATCAAAGAAGTGAAAACAGAAAATATGTAACCGCACAGCTGGCACACAGAGGGCACAGCAAGCTGCATGTCCCATCCTTCTTACAGACACACAACAAGCATTACAAAGAAATATTAAAGGAGAGAAAAAAATACAGTATCTGCTATGTGGCCTATATAGCTCTGAAACTGTGATGCTCGTGTTTTCTATGTAGGACACCTTTGAGTCTATCTGAACTCAGTCTGTGTGCAGAAACAGCAGCTATTTTGTTCTCAGAATTGCTGCAGCCTGTTTCAAAGAAGATACAGACACTGCTCTCTCGCATGGAGATTTGACTTTTATTCTTTCTTGCTTTCCTTAATCTAAAGTAAAAAAAAAATAATTCAGACTCTTTGTGTATGGGAAAAAGTAACATGCTAGGGAGTTGTACCTTCAGTATGAACAGGAATACTATATATTCTAGATTTTCCTTTAGGGCTGTCTTTCTGATGAGAGTAAGTTTCATTAGACCCGACCACCTCAAACTTCAGCTTATCTGGTACACCATGAGCCACAGAGACATTTATCTTCAGGTCTTTTCCCATTTCCAGTGTGTGGGAGGCTAATGCAGCCTGAAGACCAGATATAGGTTCAACTAAATGAACAGCAATGCTTTCAGAAATCTCGGATGTTGTTGTGTTGCTGGTCGCCAGAATTTCCAGTTGATGCACCCCTGGGCCAATCAGCTGCTGAGAGGTACCATCAAGCGTCAGATTGTGAGGGACAATTCCTTCCTTTGCGCTGGATTCAATCAGAGTTGTATTGTCAGCTGTTACAGTGTAGGTCACTCCAGTACCTGGAAAGTAGGATTTCAGAACTTGGTCACAGATCATCCAACTCTACCTGTTCCTTGTCACATTCAGGTGCATATAACTGAGCCAGGCAACTATTGCAACAATGTTCTGCAAACATTCATCTCAATTTTTAGATTCATTCACTTCATCTGTTTTTGTGCCCCTTTTGTGTTTGCTTTTTATGAATATTCTAACAAATGAAGGAAGGAATGTCAGTGAAAACAACAAAATTCAAGCAAATAATATTGAATTCTTAATCATGAGCATGCAGACCAGAAACCTTATTCTAAGAGTTCTGATCACCCAGTCAAGGACTAGAGACATGTCATGGGACATGGTCCTACAAGGTGCTGAGCACTTTGGCCCTGATTCAGCAAAGCACCTAAGTACATGCTTAACTTTAAGGCTCTGAGTATCCCTGTTGACTTCAATGGGACTTGTGCTTAAAGTTAAGCACATGCTTATGTGCCTTGCTGGATTGGAGCCAGAACATTCACCTGGCTCCCTGGCAGTATGAAGCACTATGTGTCCAATCAAAACAGCATGAATATTGATTGTTTAAAATGTTCAACACAAGCTGCAGACCAAGAACTGTCTATAGAAATTATTCTGTAAATAATTTTGAATAACAAATACATTTGAAAAAAATCAGTCTATTTGTGACAAATTCATCTAATAAATGATTTGTAATGAATTATTCATTCAGCTCTAATATATAGTTATCATGCTTTGCAGTTATTTAGCAGCTTTGCCCCACACTGACAATACAGTCCATACAAGTGCTCCTGGTGAGGATGTGCACCACTGACACAAGGAGGCAAGTGTGCACACACAAGCAATTTAATAACTGTAGTGGCTGTATGCTGATGTAAGTTAGCTGAGAACCTTGAGAGCAAAGTTCTCAGAATGTTTTACAAATATGAATTAATCCTAACAATCTCCATCTGAGGTAAGTCAATATTGCTATATTTTTTATGCAGATGGGCAGTTGAGGCACAGCCAGGTTATGTGACTTGCTCAGGGTCACAGAACGAGTCTGTGCAGAGCTAGAAACCAAGGGATGGGTCTCCCAGTGCCCCTGCTCTAATTGTTAAACACAGTGCCAATAAGAGCAGGGTGTATTCTTTAGGCCTGTGTGCTCCTTGATTGTCAGACATATCCAGAAGAGAAAAAGGGTTGTGCTCACATCTGAAGTGTTGCAGAAGCTATAACATAGACTTCCTAGCGCAGGGATGGGACGAAGTTAGTTTGAGAAAGTTAACATTTAGTGAAAGCTTTCATTTAAAGAAATACACATTTGCTTAGTGGAGATTCTGCCTGTGCCCGCTGAACCTGCTACTCAACCGTGCAAACTGATTACTCTCACCTCCATTGAGTTCAGCTTGGATCCATAACATCTCCCCATACAGGGTCCTGCAGTGAGAACTGTTTCCTGATTCATACTTGCTGTAGCACCCAGTAATGCTGAGCTGATCCATCTTATCCTGAACCGTCACCAGTTTTTGTGCTGTAACGTGCCACTCACTGGTTGTGCATTCCACAAAGACAGTAAACTCTCCAGGAGAGGTATACTGGTGTGTCACATTGCTGGACAAGCTTAAAATGCAAAGGGGACATCCAATAGTCATGGAAGGTTGCACTGAGAGGTTTATAGCTGTACGATCTGAAAGCAATGGCCACCATTCCTGAATTATGGCTCTAAGGGAGATTATCTCCTGCAATCACACTGATTCCTATTTTGCTTGTGTATTATTCCAGGTTTAAGTTTGTCTCCCTGTCCCCAGCTCATATGTCATAACATGGTATGTCAAGGATGATCACGCTACATTTCTTCCCTCCTAATTTTTCATCCCCATTTAACCTACTGCTAAAGTCAGTGGGAGCAGAGGATACTCAGCATCGTGCAAGATCATCCCAGTGCTGGCCTATTTTCCTCTCCCTAAGCATGGTCTTATCTATGTTTGTGTCAGGGACTGCAGGTCTCAAAGCCCAGTCCACAGGCACCAGTAAGTTCCAACCTGCCACCCAGTGACTTGCTAACAAGTCCTCAGAACTAGAAGCTGGACTCCAGCAGAGGACTCCAGTCCTGAGAGCTGATTGGTGGAACACTGCGGGTCCTGATTGGTTCCCTGCTTCTATTTAAACCATGAACAGGAAGTTGTCCATGCAAGTGAATGCCCTCCGGACTGCTTCCCTCGTGCTACCTACTCCTATTGCCTGACTCTGATCTCCTGGTAACCTGACCTTGCCGGCCTCTTGACTGTCAGTCTGCCCTCTGGTATATCTCAGAATCTGATCTCTGGTATCTGACCTGGCTCCGAACTCCTGCTCCAACCACTAGCTCAGACTGTCCATGTCCTACTCATGACAGTTTGAATTTGTTGGCGAAAATGTCTTCTCATTGTTAACACTGGTGCAGCTCTACTAGCAGCATCAATGGTAGGCACGCTACTATAGAAAAGGCTCCTGCAGCCACTGGGTTTTGTAACAACATAGGGGAAATACTCCAAAGCACCTAAGGGGTTTAGGATCACAAGTCTCAATTACTTCCCTTAAGGGCTTCTGAAAATCTCTCCCCATGCTGTCTAGCCCTGCTCAATGCCCACAGCAGAATAAGGAGGTGAGATAAACCATGGAATGCAAATAAATATCCCTGGGACAATTATTTATTAACTATTTATTTATTACAGTACCACCTAGGAAGCTTAATCAAAGGTCAGGGCCATATTACATTAGGCATTGTATAGACACATAACAAAGGTCTTATCTTGACTATGAAAAACGTTAAGTTTAGATAGGACTTAGCTAACGTGAGTTAGCTGAGATGGGTTAAGCACAACCTCAGCTGGATCACTTTTTCTGAGTAAGACAAGGCCATAGGAGATGATCCCTGCCCTAGAGCATGTCCAGTCTAGGTGTCAAACAGGACACAAGAGGTGACAGAAACAGACAAACCCAGTTAGGTGGGGTTTGAAGGAATGAGGTAACAAAAATAATATTCACTTGCTGAGACACAGTCAAACTCAAAATAATACTGGGTTGTTTTATAAAGCTCTTTACCTGTGTCATTAATAACATCTTAAGCTATTAACACTGAAAGGATGTTTAACAGCCACTTTACTTTTTGCCCTTTCTGCTCTTTGATTTTTCATTTCACTCATCTTGGATTACATAAGTAGATGGATGAGTTTTTAAGCTGATTCCCTCTCTGGATTTCCCTGCACTAGAACAGTGCAGCAAAGTGTGATTTTCAAATACTGCAGAAAAATATTTGGTGGTTAAAAGAAAAAGTTCATAGTTTCCAAAGCCAGAAGGGACCATTGTGACCTTCTAGTCTGACCTCCTGTATAACCCCAGCCACTGAATTTCTCCAAAATAATTCCTAGAGGATAACCTTTAAGAAAACATCCAGTATTGATTTAAAATTGTCAGCAATGAAGAATCCAAGTTTTCATGGAATTAGAATAAAATAAAGATAAACAAAGCACCATGGAACCATTTTCAGTAATATCAGTTATGGAAAAATACTCTGAAAAACCCCCAAGATATTAGCTTTAAGCTCCTTGGCAGTTTCTCCTTAGAAGGGCAGCAAGTTTCTCAGTAATTTTGTGTGTACAGAATCTAAATTAACGTCCACTAGAAGGAAAAGGAATTCACTCATACTAAGCAGATGAAAGATCATGGCTGGCAGCTTGATAGAATAGGCATTGCTGCTTTTAACAATTTCAAAGCAAATTACAGCAAAATCCACCCATCTTGCCTGCATGTCTTGTCACTGCTTTGTTTACAGCATCTCATTTTAAGCAACTTGAAACACAAAATACCCCCCAAACCTCTAAAACTAAAAAATCCTTAGCCTTTCTGTAAAATCATGTATAAAAGCTTCATCTTACGTTTGAGGGTAATAGGGATCAATAGTGTGTCCATCTCCAGTGCTAATGATACAGGAAAGGTTGCCAGAATAGGGAGAGAGTAGCCATTTCAGAGAAACTGTAATATTTTCAAAGCTAAAGCACGTCTCAGTCACGGCCAGTTGCAAACCTGTAAAACATAATGCACAGAGAACAGCGTCATCACCTGCTCATTGCAAACTTGTTTTCATATATTGTTCGCATCTGGACTTAGTTGAAGCACAGTTGCTCGATAAATTCTGCCTTGTTAAGACAATCGAGGGAATTAAAGACATGAAGTACCAAGTTGATTTTTCCCTGGGTTTGCTTGTCATGATTCCTGTTGAAACATTGTACTCTTGAGTGTTTTGCACATACTTGAGATTCCTAGTCATATATATTTATTCAAAGCCCTATACACAGGAGCAGCTCTAGGGATTTTGCTGCCCCAAGCATGGCAGGAAGGCTGACTCCAGCTGTTTGCCTGCGGAGGGTCAGCTGGTCCCACGGTTTTGGGACGCCTGGAGGAGGTCCACCGAAGCTGCAAGCTGCGGAAGGCAGCCTGCCTGCCGCCCTCGCAGAGCTGGCAGAGCGCCCCCTGCGGCTTGCTGCCCCAAGCACGTGCTTGGTGTGCTGGGGCCTGGAGCCACCCCTGCCTATCCAGCTGTTATCTGGCGTGACCTTTCTTGTTAAGCACACTCTTCTTATGAATTAATCTGTATTTAGCCATGTCCTTTGCCAGAGTGTGTTTCACTGTTCCAGCCTAGCCTTCCTTGAGAATACGGAGCTGAAGGGAAAAAACATGGGGGGGACTGCATAGCTCAGGGCAATGGTAGTAGGTTATAGATTCACCTCTGGATCACTGGTCCTACTCCAGCCCGGTTCAGCACTATCTGAGGGCTGTTTGGTAGACTCATTTCAGTTCTGAGGGGACAAGTGTCTATGTCACACTAACTGATAACTTCTTAGCAGAGAGACCAAGGATTGAATGGGCCATGGAAATTTAGGAGTGGCCCTTCTTTGTCACAGCTGAACCTCTTTGTTGAGGCAGTTTTGAGGCTATTTGTGCTCTTTACTGCGTCAGCTACACCTATTCTCTGTGTAAGCCCTGCGGCTTGACGCTGACCAGAGATGGGAGGTAACTGAGTGAGCTCTCTGATGGCATCTGCTGGAGAGCAAGGAGAGTTTAAATGAGGCAGTACCTCATTTAAATATCAACTCTGTTCTCTGCTGTCATCTACTGGAGAGCAAGGGGAGTCAACTGTGAGAGGCAGTATCTTATTTACATATTAACTGCAAGTAGTTTGGGGACACTGGGATATATAATTTGACTAAGTTTTGTACTTGGGACCATATTTTTGAGATTACCCTGTTGGGAACCCCCCGGGCAAAGCCTGGGCAAAGCCTGAGTATGAGGTCATCCTGATGAAAGTGATGTTGGCTGAAGTGGGTATAGGATGACAATGCTCCAGAATTGGCCTGGAATCTCCTGGAATCGGTATCAATCTCTTGGTGACTAGGGAAAGCAATCCGGGATAGGATTGATAGGCTATTTTAAGAAAATAGCATCATGTCATATTGGGGGAAAATAGCTGGAATAGCTTCAGTCATAGTTGGCAACTCTAGTCGGGTAAAAGGCCCTGGACAAAGCCAGAGAGAAAGGGCAAAGAACATGCATTGTTCCTGGGTGGTAGGGATTCTGAGGGGTTCATAACATCACTGGTCCCCTTATATCTAGAAGAGCCGAGCTAAGAGCAGTAATTGCGTTAGGGGAGCAGAGCTCACCAGAGGCTTCCAGTTGTCTAGCCACTGGCAAGTAGAGGTCAGAGCCCTGCAGCAGTTTTTGTCACATGAGCAGCAGGCAGAGCAAAGCAGCATTTGGATTCACCCGCAGGTCACAGCTTGCAACAAAAGAGCAGCAGAGTGAGAGGAGTTGCACTTACAGCACTACAGTGAGAACAGAGGAATTCATAGCAACAGTCTGTCAGCCTAGTGACTCTGGTGACGTCTCCCTGTCCTAGCTGCTGAAATCAGAGAGCTGCCTATGAAACAGGGACCCTGATTGTCCTCCTGGACTCTTGGAATCACAAACCAAGAGTGAGGAAGCTGGGGACCAAAGAACTGAAATGGGAGGCTGGGAGGGTAGAACAAACTGCATCAGCCATTCATGGTCTAATTCGTTTGGGACTGTGATTTATGCACCCCGAGGTAAATGGTGGTGGAAGGTATTGAACTGGAAATATTTGTCCTAGTTCAACTTGGCCTTTCTTTTTCTCTTCCCCCCAATAAAATTCATTTGTTTAAATCTCTGTGCTTGTGAGTGAGTACAGATTTGCTTAGCAAAGGCTCCAGAGTGGTTTAGGTTTCCAGATTACTGGATGAGAGTTTGAACCAAAAATGAAGGAATTATTGAAAATCCCCTAAAATAAGGATCTGGCCCTTGTTGCTGCCAATGCCATTGGCAGAAAGGTTAAGTGTGGATACATTAGAATCTCCACTGCTTACATGCCAGCATCTTTCACAAGTACTGAGTTCACTCACACACATAAAATTAAATTATAAAAGAAAGCAAATGTCTGTCTTTAACGTTGGACCTGAACTTGGAACAGTACAGCTGGAACCCCTGATATTTGGGAGAAATTTTGATCTGGACCTGAACTTCTCCACTTGGGGCTTTCTCTGTGTGATGGATCCCAACCTGAATGCTGGATCTGAACCTTCTCAGACACTGGAATTTCAGATCCAAGTCTGATATTCTTGGTTCAGACCTATCTCTAACTTCTAAAACTATTTTAAGGAGCTATGTCACCGTCACAATGTTAAAACATCATACAATATGGGCACTATGGCTACAACTTTAATACTTACCTTCCATGCAGTGATATTGAACAGACAAGTAGCTCCCCAATGTAGGACAAGGATCTCCAAAGAATGTCCCATCTGATGCCACCTGGCATGCCTGGAGTCCGTGACACTGCCCTGGAAGGCATCACAGTCTCATGTGCACTGACATTTGATAGATTAAAGTACCAAACTTTAAATTTCACAACAACTCAAAGAAAAGGTGGGTATTGAAGTAAAAAAGGGCATTTTCATGCCATGAATTTCTGAGCAAAATGGAAAAATGGGGAAAAGAGGGGCAGGAACAGATGATCAGACAAGCTACATGATTTTTTGAATCAGTCATGCTTTGAATGGAGACCAGCAAAAAAACCCAACAACTTATGACTATTACAAAAGTGGAAGGAACTAGGATGTGCATTGAATTTATGGTTATGTCAATTATAAATTTTATATATATATAAACATTATAATTTTTAGGTGTTTAATAGATGAAATTGACATGATAACTAAATAGGATGGAAAGATAAACATAAGGATGAAATAATGAATTAAAGTCAATGATATTGTGCAGGTTCCATGCCAGAGAGACAAGAGAAATGTGGGAAGAAATTGACTTTAATAGGATTTGTGCAAAGGGAACAATGGATGAATAAAGTCCCAAGTGAACAGAAAACTTTGTAGCCTAAAATCTGGTGGATAAATACCAGTCTTTTTCACCTGCAAGTACTTTTCTTCCATGAGGTTTCACTTCAACCGTCACTAGGCTCTGCCTTAGCAATAAACAGTTAAATGTGTTCCATAAATTCCTAGTCTGATTGAAAGAATGAACAAGGCATGAACCTAAACTCTACTGATGAGAAAACTGCAATGAAATGAGAGTGAAAGCTTTTGATCATGCTGTGAAAAAATGAATAAAACTAAAAACGTAAGAAGTGCGTAGCTGAATAGTAATAACACCTACCTTCTGTATAAAGCTTTTTCATCAGTACAACATAAAGCACTTCACCATATTTAGTGTATTTATCCTCACAACACCCCAGTGAGGCAGAAAAGTATTGTTATCATCCCCACTTTACAAATGGGAAACTGAAGCACAGAGAAGTCACGTGACTTGCCCAAGGTCACTCAGGAAGTCTCTGGCAGAATAGGGACATGACTCCAGATCTCCCAAGTCCTAGATTAGTGGCCTAACCATTGGACAATGGGCTATGTACAAGAAGGCAGCTAGAATCAAGCTGGAGTATATGTAGTTTTTATTTGCCAGTAATGGGCCAAATTCTGCTGTCAGTGGCACTAATGTAAAACTCAGCTCTGGCCTTGCACAGGTGTTACTGAGAGCAGAATTTGACCCATGAACATCCACAGACATAAAGCAAGGTACGTTGTTTTAGGTACCACACATTGTAGTGCTTACTGTAGAACTCTGACAAATCCTGCAATGAATATTTACCTGCTACTTCATCCTTGACACTGGTCCAGCTACAATCCTCTTCCATATCAAGCTGGAGGGGAGTCTCCAATACACAGTAGTGAGGGGTCTTCCGCCCATAGAAACTGTCACCAATCTGAATGACTTCTCCTGATCCACATTGCATGGTGGCATTGAAGTTATCACAAGCAATGCTCTGGCCAGATTCTGATGGGAATGGAAGAGCAGATGTCATCTCAGACAAGGATATACAGTGCATCCTCTTCCACAGGGACTAGGAACAGCTTCGCCCCTACCAGGAATCTGTGTGGTCTTATCCTGCCTAGGAAATGAGACCCCGCCCCCCATGGTGATTCTTGAAGGTGGGTCTCAACTAAAGTTATTTTGAAGTGTTTTTTTAAAAAAAATTGAAATTTTGACAACATTTCAACATTTTAAAAAAAACAGGAGAATTCAGATGGAATTTTCATGAAACTATCTCCATTTTTAAACAACTGCAGAGCCGGTTGAAATGTTTAAGAATGAGTTTCTGAAAAAAAGGGGGGGATTTTTTGGGGGGAAACTGCAGTTCCCTCCTCCTTTTTTGATCAGCTCTTGCTTTAGTCTCAACTGTTAGCATGCTGGCTCCTCAACACCTGTTAGAATGAGCAAAAAACTGTATTTGCGACTTGAAGGAAGTAAGGTGTGGAAGGCTCTACTGAGTGTGTGTATTGAAAAAAAACAAGTTTAAATGACACTAGAATGGAAAACAAAAAGGTAAAGTTGTCTGTAATTTTTCATCAATGTTTTTAATGAATAGTGCCTTTTGTTTTGGGTTCATTTTACTGAATATATTTTTTTTTTTTTACAAAAAAAAGTAAACCAAAAATTTTCAGTTTTTGTGGTTTTCCCCCTTTCTCTCCCTTTTTTCTTCTCACCTAGTAGAACAATAACAACAACTAAAGAAAAAGAAGAAGAAAATGGGGAAAATGAGAAGAAAACAGAAGGGGGGCAAAGAACAAAAAACATCTTTTTTTTGTTTTGAAAAGCAAAAGAAGAACATTTTTACAGACTTAATTTCTTGAAAAAATTAAAAAGGAATTCAAAATGAAGAACATTGAAAATAAATTCATTCAAAATTTTTTCATTTAAAAGTTTTGACCAGCAATACTTAAAGGATTCAGGCTACTTGTAAGATCAGAAACCGCCCCTAGGTAATGTGTGATCTGCTTTAGGCTCAGGAACTTGCCCAGGAGAAGAGCCTACTTATTCAATAGGGGGCTTGGCTGTAGTCTACTCATGGGAGCACCCCTTACTCACATGTGAAGTCCCATTGACTTCAGTGGGATTGTGTGGGTGAGTAAGCATAGCAGGATCATCAGGGCCAGCTCCAGGCACCAGCTGAGCAAGCTCATGCTTGGGGCGGCAGATTCTACGGGGCGGCATTCCGCCCAATCCTAGGGCGGTACGGCTGCTGTTTTTTTTTGGGGTCGCCAATCTGGCTGCCCTGTAGGGGGCGGTAGCACGGAAGGGAGCGCCCTGCTGGGAGCTGGCTGTGTGCTCTGTCTGCCCCAGCCAGTGCCAGGTCTGCAGCAAGCCCGACAGCCCACATCCTTCCCTCCCCTTCAACCAGAGCAGCGCGGAGCCCACCCGGCAGGCGATGCGGTGGTCAGGCCACGTGGCGAGCACTCCACTGAAGCCCTGGCCGCCCCCCTTCTCTCTCTCCCCCCTGCTCCCTCTTCCTCCCCTCCGCTGGACCGGGGCACATCTGCAGTGCAGGGAGTCCCCCTGCATCCTGGCTCCGACTGCCCTGCAGGGTTTTTTTTTCCCCTCTGCTTTGCTGCTCCAGCCACACTGCAGGTTGTTTTTCTTTTTTTGCTTGGGGCTGCAAAAAAGCCAGAGCTGCCCCTGAGGATCATGCCCCTAAACACACGTATCTTATTCTTTGAGGGGCAAGCTGCTAACTGTCTAGGATTCTTCCAGTGACCTGAACTTATTTAAGAAAGAAAATGCCTGAAAACCCTTGGTGTCACTTACGGGAGCCTCAGAAGAAAATTGCTTTAGTTACCCCAGATTTAAGTACATCATTCTCCAATGGCAACTGTGACTGTTCCATTTGAAAGCCTTGATTAGCAGCGCCAGTGTGTGCACACTGTGGTAATTGTGTGCTATCCTTATTTAATGGCTAAATCTAAGCCTCGCTGTATCTATAGCAACATGACCAGATTACAGATTAGAGCAGTCTAAATAAGCTTGTAACATAATTTGCTGTTAAATTCTAGTTGGGGCTATTATCTGCTGGTTTTTTTTTTTTTGGTTGTTCTTTTCCTTCCACAAAGAAGGTTGTCATTATAACTGCTCCCTCAACAAGTTCTGCATGGCATTTATGCTTAAAAAAAGTTAGATTAATTGAGTAACATTATCCGTTCAAAATCTGTTTAGAAATGTGTATTTTGACTATAGTATAGTGCTATGGTTTATTATGCATTTAACAGCGAAAAAGGAAAGAATAAATCCCACAAGGTCTGTGAAGCTTTAACCGCAGATAGAGAAGCATGAAAAGTTCTGGGAAGAACAACAGAAGGGAGGAAAGCTTAGTTACAAGGCCATCTATCTATCTGTGCTTTTACACATTGTATCTGACAGGGCCAATTCTAGGTTTTTTGCCTCCCTAAGCAAAAAAAAATAAAAAAATTCTGCCCCTGAAATTGTGCCACCCTAAGCACATGCTTGGCTTGCTGATGGCTAGAGCCGGCCCTGGTATCTGAGCATATAGATTAGTTTGTCAGACCTCCTAGACATTCACGCTGAAGATTCCAAGCATATTAGAAATATGATTCAACCCTCACAATAGCCCTGTGAGGGGGTGGTAAATACTGCGATTCCCATTTTACACATGGGCAAACTGACGCACAATGAGGTTATGTGAGCTGCTAAAGATCACATAGGGCTCAAGTCAACACACAGTGAAGCCAATGAAAAGACTGCCATTGACCTCCTGGGACACTGGATCAGACTCACAGCATGCAGAACTGGTACAAGAACCTAGTCTTCTCTCCCACTCCCCTGCTCTAACTATTAGTGAAGTTTATTTGTGCCTTGGTGGATATGGACTGGAGATATTAAAGACAAGTCAGTGATTTGGATCAATCTCTGAAATGGTTGATTGATGCCAGGAGTTTCTATACTTCATTTTAGGGTTAATGAAAAAATAATGTAATGGAAGCCATTGTTATTAATCTGTATCAACTCTAATATTGCTCATTAAAGGTCTGATCCGAACCCCATTGCAGCAAAATCAATTTAAAATTTTAAAGAGCTTTGGATTAGGCCCTATCATAGTGAATGCTGACCTCCTTCCAAAGAGAAGGGTGATAATTCTGGTTGTAAAGAAAAATTTCCTTTTTAATGTTAAATACATAAAATACTGTATTTGATAGTGGAGCAGGGCAGGAGGGTTGCTAGAGTTTGTAGCAGCCTCTGCTGGAACACTGGATTCATGTATATTAGTCAATCTGCAACCAGACTCTGCTGCAAAAGAGCTGCTGTGTTAGTCAGCCCATCTTGTCCAATATTCTGTCTCTGACAGTGACCCAAACCAGAGCTTCAGGGGGAGTGTACTGAACAGGGCACTTCTGAAGTGATCCACCCCTATCTTCCCGGTTTCTGATAGTTAGAAGTTTAGGGTTGCCCTAAACATAGGGTTGAACTGCTGGCCATCTTGGCTATTTGCCATTGATGGACCTATCCTCCATGAATGTATCCAGTTCTTTTTAAAATCTGGTCATGCTTTTGGCCATCACAACATTCCATGGCAATGAGTTCCACAGGTTAGTTATGCGTTGTGTGAAAAAGTACTTCCTCTTGTTTGTATTAAACTTGCTGCTTATTAATTTCCTCAGGTGACCCCACATTTTTGTAGTGTGCGAAAGGATAAATAACACTTCTCTACTCATTTTCTTCACACCATTCATGATTTTATAGACCTGTATCATAATCCACCCCCCTTAGTCATCTCTTTTATTAAGTAGAACAGCCCTAATCTTCCTTAGTCTCCCCTTTATAGCCGTTCCATAACCTTGATTGTCTTCGCTGCACTTCTCTGAACTTTTTCCAGTTCCATTAAATCCTTTGGAGATGGGGCAACCAGAAATGGACACAGTATTCAAAGTGTGGCTGCACCATGGATTTATATAGTGGCATTCTGATATTTTCTGTCTTATTTTCTGTCCCATTCCTAATTGTTCCTAACATTTTGGTAGCCTTTTTGCCCATTGCTGTGCCCCGAACAGAAGTATTCAGACAACTATCCACAGGGACTCCAAGAACTCTTTCTTGGGTGCTAACAGCTAATTTAGAACCCATCATTATATGTGTATAGTTGGGGTTATTTTTTCCAATATCCTTACTTTGCGTTTATCAACATTGAATTTTAATCTGCCATTTTGTTGCCCAGTCACCCAGTTTTGTGAGATCCCCCCCTAACTCCTTGCAGTTTGCTTTGGACTAAACTATCTTGAATAATATTAAGATGCCCGTGACCTTAGCTCAAGTTTATGCAAAAGAGCAGCTTAAAATCCCTCACTTACATGAAACCGATGAGAAGCACAAATTCTCCTTATATGTGGGAGTATATGTTGGAGGAACTAGTATAGTCAGCACTCCATTCCATGGCTGCTTGATCCCAGCCAGGACTTACCTGGGTGGTAAGGTTAGGCACCACAGTCTGCATTTGTTTGGTCTCCTGCTGGAGAGCCAGAGAGAACTACAGGTTCTAATCCCTCTCCTTACCTTAGGGGAAACTGCAGGCTGCAGTGCCATACAGCAGATGTGATTTGAGAGAAGACAAGAGGAATGTGCTCAGATAATGGTTTCCAGTTACTCCTGTGCTCCTAGGAGTTCAGAGTCTGAATTAAGCAGTCACTAGTTGCATAGTGAGTGAATGCAGTGGCCTTTCATCTCTGGAACCTGCTTCTATTCTTGGCTTTGGGCACATGTGGAAATGACTTTAGTAGTCCTATCCTTGCCCCTCGTTGCAATCAAGATCCATGTCATATAACAACCACTTCCTTTGTCGCGATTAGAACCTGAACCATCAAAGTGCTGAGTACCCACAACTCCCATTGACTCTGGTGCTCCACCCCTCTCTGGATTTTTCCCTTTGCCAGCAGATAGGCAAAGGGGACAGCTGCCTGGGTTTTCTGTTTTTTTTTTTAAATAAGCTTGATATTTATTCACTGAATGATGACTTTTAACAAATCCTGGGTAATTTAAACATTGCCTGAAATACAGCATGCTCAGTTCTAGCACCATCTGCTGTGCATCTTACCAAATTCACAAATGAAGTCAAACTCCTGACTGCAGTTTTCTGTCATGCCCCATTTATAGCCAGAGTTCTTCAGGATGTATCCACAATTGGCTAAGAGAGATGGCTGATCCTCATGCCAGTTGCTGTAGCTTATATTTGAAGTGTCCAGCCAAATCAATGATCCTGTGAACAAAGTAAACCACATTGAAAATGTCTGTAACCGTCACTTGGAGTTTGCCAGCTCCTGGAACTCTGGACTGAGCCTCCAGAGTCTAGACTACAACAATCAAGGCTACTAGAGTCTGGATTTGGGACAGAATGGACTGGAAACTCCTGCTTAGGTCAGTAGAGAGGTAATAGGGTCAAGCAGTTTGCTGGGCCAGTGCTGAGTCAGGGCTGCTCAGCTGCTCTGGGAGAGGAGGGCCTGACTCGGACACATAAAGGCATGTTTTAGTTTCAATTTGGAGTTTGGGAGCAGCTCAGAGAGAAGAAGAACAGTTTAGAGTCAGTCTCTGATTAACACCCCTACCCCACAAAGGGAGTCTTTGAACTTCTGTAGGGTCGAGCGCATGGGTCAGGCAGTTCCAGCCCTGCAGAGACCAGCATTGAGAGGCAGAAACCCGACTCGGCTACCGAGAGCCAGCCGAGCAGGTTGAGCAACCATCCCTTATATTAAGGGACCATCCCTTATTTCATTGCTTTGTCCCTTTGAGGGTGACCACCTGTCACTGATTTTGAGATTTATTGATATGTATTGTAAGTACCATTTTAAACATTAAATTGAAGCATGATAATTGCATTATGTACTTAAGGGCAGTAGAAATGTACACTTGAGAGAAAAATCTGTGATATGCGCAGCTAAGGGAAATGGCGTTTCCCTAAAATATCCCTTAAAATAAAGCACTGGACCTTATTTATTTGTGGTTTTTCTCCATCTAACAGATGTGGTCCCCCTACACAGGAGTGCAGCCTGGGGAGCCAGGAGAGGCCCTTGCTCCAACCAGAGGCAAAGATACTGTAAGAGAATCCTTTTTTAAAGCCAGCCAACATTCACAGTGCTGCAGCAATCCCTCAACATACCATCTGCCTGGGAAGGTGCCAGGGAGGCAGATGGGGGTTAGGAAGAGGTGGAAGGTGAGAAATTTGGTGATGTTTTTAGTACTTGTTAATTAACCCTAACGCTTTCCTTCCCCAGATCCTAATTTCCTGCTTCCGGTAAAATTCCCCTTTGTTATACTGTTGGTTGGTGGCATTTCTTTGCTGGGGTTTGTGTTGATGTACTTTGTTGTTTCCTGTATATTGGGTTTTATACACCTTGCCAGCAGTGGCAACTTATTCAGTTTCCCAAGAGACAGCACCCTTTTGTGTCTCAGACCAATGAGGAGGTCCCCTTGGGGGGAGAGACCAGGTATCACAAAAAAGAACCCAGAACCCAACACATATGAGGAGAGGGGAACAGTCACTCCAAGTAGTGAGTGCCAACGAAGAGGCTCGAGCCACGCCTTGTGGGAGACGTGGGCTATTGTCAGTGAGAAGCACAGCTGTAAGGCGAGTCCTGCAGTCCTTACTCAGACAAATCTCCCACTGACACCAGCGGCAGTTTTGCCCAAGTCACGGTGCTAGGATCAAGCCCATTGTCATGAGACAGATGGCACCAACATTATATAGCCTCTCAGGGCTTATGCTGGAGTAATGTAGGCATGTGGTTCTGACAGAGATTCAGGTTTTCCTCCTGAGCAAGTATTGAGCCTATGGAAATCCAAGCCACTGCAATAATTGTCCTGGGATTAGAATTATAATAATATTAACAGTGAGGTGCTTCCAACATTTTAACATAGGATACCCACAAAAACGCACCCCTCAGCCTGTGCCAATCCCTATGTCCCAGGGGTCTATGGACACATAAGGTGGACTGGGAATTCTAGTCTATTATATCACCATTTAAATAAGAATACATTCTCATAAACATGATTGAGGGGAGAAACACCACTATTTGTCAGACAAACTTATTTGTAACCGCATTTTGATGGAAATGCTCATCTGCAGTTCCTGAATAGGGTGATCGGATCCCCATTTTATGGGGACAGTACTGATATTCAGGGATTTCTCTTATATAGGTGCTTATTACCCCCTCACCCCCATCCTAATTTTTCACACTTGCTATCTGGTCACCCTGTTCCTGAAAAGCCTATGGAATTTATTGTTCGTACATTACAGAGCTCGGCTTGCACCATTGGAAGAGGGGAGATGAAGACCTGGAAAGGGACTCTGGGTGTATTCATCTAAAATTGTATTTTTCAATGCCTAGCACCTTTCATAACAGAGTCTTCCACATCTCAGTGATGTTCATTAAGGAAATGTATCCTTTTGCATCGCATTTAGGTACTGGATCATATATATTCATTTATAAATTCATTGAGTTTAAGCTAGAAGGGCCATTTGATTATCTAATTTGATTGCCTGCATATCATAAGCCCTTACATTTCATTCTGTTACCTTGTTTGTGTGTATATATGCGTATATTGTGTGTATACATATCTATAAAAAAGGGCAAAATTCTGCTCTGCTATACCAGTGAAAATCTGGGCTAACTCCATTCTCTAACTTTGTAGTATAGAGCAAGTCTACAATGGATTTACACTGGAGTTACAGAGAGCAGGATTTAGCCCATTATTACGACTGATGAACAACCCTGCAGTCCTTTGATAAAGCATTTGAGATAAGTTAAGCAGAAAACAAACAGGACATTGGTTTTTCCTTCTCTTAAATGCATAACATTCCTACAGCTTTTGGGACAGTAGATATTAAATATTGTTCCATCCCCAATATACAGATGGGAAAACTAAGGCAGAGAGAGATAAAATGACTTTATCCCAGGTCACACAGAAAATCAGTAACAGAGCTATGAGTAAAAACCCGGTTTCCTCGCTTACAGTTTCCTGCCCTAGCCATTAAATTAGGTCCTGCCTTGTGTATGAGACGGTCTTGTCTACATGAGTGTGGATATGTAAGTGTGTTTAAAATGGGCCATCAACTTGAAGAGGACCTCAGTAAGGTCTTCCAGATAGGGTCCATATAACAGTAGTAGTTATATGTATTGCAATAGCATCTGGTGGCCCCAGCCAAAGATCTGGGCCCTACTGGGCTACTCACTGTACAAATACATCATAGAAGACAGTCTCTGCCCCAAGGAGTTTACAGTCAAAATACACAAGGCAGGCAAAGAATGGGAGGGGGACAAGAAGTGCAAAGAGGTGAAGTGACTTGTCCAAGGTCACACATCAGGTCAGTAGCAGAGCTGGGAATAAAACCCTGAGCCCCTGCCTCCTGGTCCAGAGGGTCATGATGCCTCTCATAATAGAAGCAGCTCTGTAATACATTGGTATATGCCCCTAGATGTCCTTTGACAATACTAGAACAAGAGTCACTCATCAGCAGAACCCTACAGTTGGGTTTCCTTGCATTACTACAGCGATGTAGTAGCTTTTTCAAGTTGCAACCTAACTTAAAAGAAGGCATTATTTCTCTTTTGAGATCACCTACCTTCTGCAGTTTCATTCAGAAGGGAACTTGAGGTCAGTCCTATCCACCACTCCCTGTCCTCGGAGATATGGTTCTGCAAGAACTGTTGAGTTTCCTCATTTTCAATAAAAACGAGGTGCCCCCCTCCTCTCTCACACCAGCTCTGGGCACTCGTGAAAGTGCGTGGGAGTCTCACAAACTCGTAGCATGAAAGGTTGAAAGCCACCTGGTACTTTGAACAAGGTATCCCCTCCTCAAGAGCAATTTCCTCCACAGCCGAACGGAGAACGAGAGAGGAGAGAACAGTGATTAGAAGCCACATTTTTAGCTTAGCGGTTGGAGCCCTCCATGGCACTGGTGTTATGCACCATATCACCATGCTTTTTGTCCCTCTCTCTTGGGCTGTCATCCTGTTATGCCATCAATCTTTCTTTTTCCTCCTTGCTGTTTGTCACATGATACCAGCAATAGCATGGGGAACAGATTGCTCCTAATAAATAAAGGTTATTGCCTCTGGGGATACATGCAGTAAGTGTTGATGCTAACTCGTTGCAATGGGCGATACGAGAACCATTGTGTAAACGTCCCATTCCAAATCAAGCCAGTTTGCATAGTGGTCATTAGACTTTTCACTTCGTCTCTGAGTGGAAAAGATAAAGCTGATATATGTTGCCATTGGGCATATGGTATGCTAAGATAACGCCTCCCCGTGAAAGGACTCATTGTACTGAACATTTGTGGGTGAGTGCTTTACAGCAACAAAAAGAGCTGTGATCAGTAGGAATGAATGAAGAATGAGAAAAATCAGAATTTAGGAAGACAGGGAATTATAGAGATGGGAAAGAACCAAGCTGCTCATCTAGATTCTTCTAATTGTCTTGAGTTTCTCTTATTATTCTTTCAGATTTTGGATGCTAGTGTAAGATATATATAATTATCATATGATTGTCACTCTGCTCTTGTTTTAACAAACACACAGCCGGGGGACTCTCAGCTGTTCCAATTAAGTTTCACTTTGAGGTTTTTGATGCATTAAATTCAAAACAAGTAAACAACCCAGGTGAATTCCATATCTGGTGACAAAAAAGAAAAGGTTTGCATGATCCCCTGTGAAGCTAAACAGAGCTCCATTATTTGATCATTGCTGCCTGTAGCTTTACGAGAAAGTGGATGAGGGAGTTAATGTTAAAACAAACTTGTTTTTCAAATTACAATATTGCCTTGGTTATCAGAATGTCTTGGGGACCTTAAGTTTACATTGTAAGCCAGCGGATCTGATACCCTAATATGAGGTAATGGGATGGCCTTTGGGAAGCTAGACCACAGTCTTTATGAGCTAAAATGCATACATGCTTTTGAGCTTGCATGCGAAGGATGTCCTTCAGGTTTCCCAAAGTCTGCTGACTCTGCATGCCCACTAGGATTAAAGCTCTTTTTACCCTAGAATCTCAGGGCCTGATTTTCCTCTTGCACTGGGTGTTACATGGTGTAACTCCACTAAATTCAGTGTGGTTGCTCTATTTACACTAGTGTAAGTGAAAGGAGATTCAGGCTCTTACATTCAATGATAAATCATGTCTTACAAAAATGTGACACTTTTAAGTCTTATGCTTCAAGCCTTTCTTACAAAGAAAACCATACGCACTGCAGCCCACAAGCACTTACAGTATGAGTGTCAATTCAAAGACTGTCCTACAACTCCCCTTCCCAGCCACTCAACTAGCTCAGCAGGGCACAGAAGAACTAAGGTATTTTAAGGTAAAATCATGCACTATAAGGTTTGTCACGGGGTGCGGAGCTGAATGTGTGCATTGTTTACTTGGTTCAATACTGTACACTTGAATTACATTTGTCTGAAAGGGCCTTAATCCTCCCATGCCCTGTTGATCTGGCTGGCGTTGAGGAAGCTAGACTTGGTCTAAGAAGCTGGAACAGATGCTGTTTCTGAGAGCACAGGTTTCAGAGAGGAGGCCCAGATAGAGAAGGCTGTGCTTTATCAAGTGAGTCTGACTCAGCGCTATGGGAATATGCAATTCCTGCAAATGATACACACTGCCATATTTGTGAGATATGGATTGATCCTTTCATATCTTTTGATCCTTTCTCTGCAGCTGAGAATCTAGTTTCACACAGATCCTGTTAGAAATGCCAGAATTAGAGATGCCACAGGCAGAACTGATGCAGCAGATCCAGAGTCCATTGCAGTCAAGGGAAGTATTTTCTTTGGCTTCAGTGGACCTTGGATCAGGCCTGTAAGAGCACAGTGGTGAGTAGAGCAGCCTAAAGAATCAAGCAGGTTCTCCAGACAAGTCCGCAGCTGGCAGTTTCTACAGCTGTGTGATTTTTTTTTTAATCTACTGTTGCCTCGAGTAACCCATCAAATGCCTATACGTGAAGCAGATTAGAGAAGTTTGCTGACTTTGTGCATTTCACTGTCCCGTGAACAGTCAGTTACTTTTCTGGTATTTGTGTGGGTCTTTCACGCTGTACCAGTGGAGAGAAAAACATTTAAAGATAGCAAAATATCTCTGTAAAGCCACCAAAATCAGCAGGGGTTTTTTCAGGGACAGATGCAGCACCTGAAACTCCTTTAAACTAACTTTTGGAAACTGACCAGATTTCAAGTGGAACGCACCCCTTGAATTTAATGCTTTGGAAAAAACATGATTTTTAAAATTTTTCTTACCATATAAACTTATCTTCATTTTAAATATCTTCCTCAAGATAGAAGTTAGTTTGGAGGCTTCATTGTACCGAGGTACAATAGTTTGTTGTTTTCCTGGACTATATGAAATGGGGATACATAGGGGTAACAAAAATAGATCAAATAGCCATGTGCTTCTGAAAAATACAAAAGATTATGGTTGGTGTATCTGACTGCTCGATCTGCATTTGTATATTTCAATGTGGAGACATAAAAATGCTTAATTAAACCTTTCCCTCATTGTCTCAGGTAGGTTTTGGATGTGCAGTTGATCACCAGTAGGTGTTGAAAGCACTGTACAACACTCTGGTTTCAGCAAGAAAGTGTAAGCCATAATGGAACATTTCAGATGTCTGGATTTTGGGTATGCCTAGAGCCATTCACTCTGTTTTTTGTTTGCCTTTTGCGAAGCACTGAGGTATTCAGACAGACTCTCTAAAAATGTGAAAGAAAGGGCAGGAATGTTAATCTTTGTTGTGTTATATATCTATCTATCTGAGACCAGCCAGTCCTATAGCATGTGTTCTGTCTCAATGACTTGCTAATCTAAAGCACGTTAATCCAGATGAAATGGAGTTTGCAAAGTGATTGTGTCTTGTAGCTTTAACTATAACAGTGACAAAACTTTCCCATATTTTCAAACCCTCACTCTAAGATGCAATATAATAACTACTTCATTTGTGAACTCCCTTGCTCCTATTGGAATAGGTCTGTCATCTTTCTGAGAATTGTGTCTAGGGGTCCTCCAGATCTTTACAGAGTCTTAACGTGTCCTATAGCTTATACAAGATGGTGCCCATCAATTGAAGGCTTCTGGAGGAAATCACTGTGCTGTCTGAAACATCAGAAAAGGCTTTGGTACAAACCACAGTGAAATAAGGTCTGGTTGTCAAAAGCACCCTGCAAAACATTTCCCTTTTTGGACCTTTGCAGGTGGTAGTTGTTGAGTTGAAAGAAAACTGCTAGACTGTTGGAAAGTGTGATGGGGGTTTACACCACACTGGCACAAAAAAGGTTAATTGGAGGTGAACTCTCAATGAAGGTACCTGGTTGCACCTGGAGGATTGGCCAGGTCCAATTACTGATGAATCCCAGTTGGGAGAGGAGATAGGGTTACTATAAAGAAAGGAAGTGTAGCTCACAAAGTCTGGAAGGAGTTTTACAGTGTCTCTCTGGGATAAGAGAGGGGAATATGTCCTGGAGGTGTTCCACTGGGGGCTGAAAGAGGGATGCAAAGTCAAGCCTAAGGAGAATGGGGGAGGGGTAAGTTAATACTCTTATTCTGGGATTTATTGGGGGATTTGAGAGGAGAGTCCTGTGAATCCAAGCCCCTGTGGGAAGGGTAAGCTTGAAGAAGCTGTGGGAGAGCCCTACTTGCAAGCTTGATAGGAATAAGTCTAGGAACATGGCAGCAAGGGATTGAATCTTGACTGTCTGTCTTAGGGTCCCTGACTGGAATCCAGTGTTGAGGGTGAACCTGGGTTCTCCTGTCTGCCATTGGTGAGGTGGCATAAGCCCCTAAGAAGGGAAGGGAAGGGAAGGGATGGGAGGAAGCCCAGAGGAAGGAGTATATGACCCACTGGGCCTAGATTAAGGACTGTGGGCTGGATGGAGAGAATGGACATTTATCTGTTGGACTTCTTGTTATCCTGGAAGGGGTGCAACTAGATGCTGACCTGGCTGAGTTACTGGAAGAGAGACCATGGCAGGGCTGGAGCAGCTGTTAGGTGCTCAATGGAGAAAGAGCCTGCTATGCTGTCCCAACCACGAGGGGGTGTACCAGCAGGGGGAGAAGTCTTTGACATTCTCTAGAGGTCAAGAGCTATGGGTAAGGTTGGGTGCTGAGCTTGTGATGTTTTAAAGGGGCCTTTCTTTCAGAGGGTTTCTGCGCTTTCTGAAAATCAGGCCCCTTTCAGGTGTCTCAAGTTTGGCTGCCAAAAATGGAGGCACCCTGAATCACTTGTTAGAACATTGTTGTGTTTGAAAATCTTGGCCTTTTCGCCTAAATGATTGTTAATAATCTGGCCCCAATTTGGCTAGTCTTAATTTCTACAACTCAGACTCTACCCTCCTGGCAATGGCTCTATATGTTGTCAATAGGCCAGTTCAGGTGATGTGAGAATAGAATATATCATGTGAAGCAGCCATACCAAATTCCAGCAGATGCCATCCCTTTGACACTTGTCACAAGCCCTGGATTGTGATGTCACTGGGCAAACCAGGTAGAAGGATGAGTCCAGTTCAGCAGCAGAAAAATGCTGGACTTGTCAGCAATAATGGGGAACAGTAGAAACACTTCAACCTAAGTACCTCCCCAGCTCCACCTGCAGAGAGGGTATGTACCACTGCCTGCTGCGCAACATTTTTGAGGGATACTGTGTTAAAATGTTGACAGCAAATTGCTAACCTGAAATCTCTGGGTATATCTACACTGCAACTGGGAGGGAGCCATCCAGCCTGTGTTGACAGAATCACAGGAGTGGAACTCAAACTAATGGGCTAAAATTAACGGGGTGGATGTTATGTTGTGTTCTGAAGCCCACCCAGCCTTCTAGTTTTGAGGTCCTAAGCTACAGCTCGAGCTGCAATGTCCATGCTGCTATTTTTAGTGTGCTAGCTTGAGTCTGTCTATCTGGACTAGGAGACTCGCTCCCATCTGCAGTGTAGACATACCTATAGGGGCTCCATGACTCTTCAAGGCCACAAAGGGGTTCTACTTAGTCATCGGACACCTGTGCCTCAACTTCCTTAATGAAGGGACACAGCATTGGCCTAGACAGGCTCCAGGAGCAGCTAGACCTCAGGAGGGTTTTCAGGGAGCTGAGAGGAGAAAGGTGAACCCCTCTGGAGCCCAGGTAGCTGTGTTTTATTACTAATGAGGCCTATCTACAGAGGGCAACCTCCTAGGCAAACAGGGGCAGCTCTAGCCATTTCGCCACCCCAAGCATGGCGGCATGCAGTCGCCGGTCCCGCGGCTTCAGTGGACCTCCCGCAGACGTGGCTGCGGACGATCCACTGGCCCTGCGGCTTCGGGACGCCTGCGGGAGGTCCACTGGAGCTGCGGGACCAGTGGACTGTCCACAGGCACGTCTGCAGGAGGTTCACCGGAGCCGCCTGCTGCCCTCCCGTCGACCAGCAGAGCACCCCCCCCCTGGCATGCCGCCCCAAGCATGCTCTTTGAGTGCTGGGGCCAGGAGGCCGCCCCTGTAGGCAAAGAATGCTGCTTTCCATTTCTTCAAAAGTGTGGAGAGTGTCAGTGGGTAGATCCTGGAAAGCCAGTTTAGGTGCTGAATGGCATTTTATTTTTCTGTGTATGTTGGTTTATCTGAGAAGCCATCCCAGAGGCAGAGAGAGGGCATTTCAGGCAAGTAAATGATGGGTTTCTAAGAAGGAATGATTTTCTTTGGCTTCACATAAGCCCTAACTGACCTTTGATGGGAGGTTAGAACTGGGGCCTGACCACAGTCTGATGTAAAACACATGAAAACAAAAAATTAATACACATGGGAGACTGTTAAGGGAATGTGGTTTAATGGTTAGCGCATTGACTGGGGATCAGCACTTTCAAGTTCTATTCCCTACTTTGCCCTTGACTTGCTGTGTGAGATTTTGTTTAAATCAGGCCTTGGTTGCCAGAAACCTTAAATAATTATAGACATACCAGAGGTGCCAGCTCTCACAATTTTATTGAAAGTTTTGTGATATTTGGTGTTTTTACTTAAATCCCCAGTTCCTAGAGTTGAAGCATTATGAGACCATCACAATTTACTTTTCATTGCTCCTCCCCCCCTCCCCAAAAAAAAAAAAAAGTTTCTAGCCCTCATGGTTCTGGAGCACAGCTTGAACATATGATACCTGAAGGCTAAACAACAAGATGCACAAAAATAACCCGCTTAGTTTTAAAATCTCATTATACTTAAGCCAACCTCATGATACTTCATGGCCTGACTCGTTATTTTTGCACCCCTGGGGCTGGTTAATGCATGTCAGTTTTTGGAACCTCAACTTGACATTGGGCCTGATAGTTCAGAGGTACTGAGCACTCACAGCTCCTATTTACTTCAGTGGGTGCTTGGCCCCTGTGGAAATTGGGTCCTAGTGTCTCAAGTTGAGCAACCGCAACTGGAGGTCACTGTTTGGAAATATGAACCCTTACTCCTCATTCAGAATAGATGTGCTGCACGGCAGCCACAGCACAGGGTTATAGTCAAACAACTGCAGAGCTCTGTTCTATTACAAAACTTTCCTGTAAGGAAAGCGTGACTCATCCAAGCATTTACAGTTCTCTAAGGTTCATATTTTTGAACTTTGGTCTCCTAGTTGTGGTGAAAACAGTTCCAAAGTCTTACAGGGGAGTTGATCTCTGTGCTGGCACAGAGCATGCTACATGGACCAAGGGGGGAGGCAATATGCTTCCATTAACCTGGAATGGGCTGGTTTGCCCCCAGTGTGGGTTAGAGCAGCCATTCACAGTCCATTTTGGTTAATTTCACAGTCATAGGATTTTAAAAATTGTAAATTTCATGATTTCAGCTTTTTAAATCTGAAATGACACAGTATTGTAGGGGTCCTAAGGTGACCAGATGTCCCAATTTTATAGGGACAGTCCCAATATTTGGGGCTTTTTCTTATATAGGCACCTCTTACCCCCCACCCCCGTCCCAATTTTTCACACTTGCTATCTGGTCACCCTAAGGGGTCCTGATCCAAAAGGAGGTGTGGGGTTGCAAAGTTATTGTAGGGGGGGTTGCAGTGCTGTTACCCTCATTTCTGCACTGTTGCTGGCAGCGGTGCTGCCTTCAGAGCTGGGATCCTGGCCAGTAGTCACCTTCTGGGCTGGTTCTAGGCACCAGGAAACCAAGCACATGCTTGGGGTGGCACAATATCAGGGGCGGCATTCTGGGCTTTTTTTTTTTCGCTTCGGCAGTTTGGGTGCCTTATTTTTTTCGCTTGGGTGGCAAAAAACCTAGAGCCAGCCCTGGCCACCGCTCTCTAACTGCCCAGCTCTGAAGGCAGGTGGCAATATTGTGACCCCCTTAAAATAACCTTGTGTTTCCCCTCCGCCACTCCCTTTTGGGTCAGGACCCCCAGTTTGAGAAAGTTGGTCTCCCCCATGAAATCTGTATACTGTAGGATAAAAGCACACAAAAGACCAGCTGTCATGGTCCGCGATGCATTTTTCATGGCCATGAATTTGGTAGGGCTCTAACTCTGGGTTATTGCAGCCCTGGAGAATGGATGGGGTGTAAGCAATTGCCTGATGTGGCCTGGAATGGATTCTACACCAAGATCTATGTAGGTGAAAAGGGAGCATAGAGAAGAGATTAATTCCCTCCCCATCTTTAAATGGGGGTACGTAGTGTCTAGGTTATCCTATCTGCATCACATTCATTGCTAACCTGAAAGAGGTGCCCTCTTTGTTCCCATGACTCAGTCTGGGACTAAGTCTATTTGTAGTGCGGCCCGGCCGCGCTTTGTCCCTCAGCGGGGCTGTGGGGGATCCCACCACCTCGCTACCAATAGTCTCCCGCCCAGCCCTCGGTCAGGGCGGGGCAACAGACACAGTGTCAGTAGGCTCAGGCCCTCAGGCAGGGGAGTCTGCCACCCTTGGAAGGGTGGCAGGGGGGACGCAGGCCCTCCCACTCCACTGCGTCCCAGCCCGGGGCCCTAGCAGCGGCAGAAACTCGCTGCTGTCAGTGGGGATCCTGGCCGCAACACACTGATATTGGTTCTGGCAGTGTTGCAGCCAGACTGGGGTCGGCTGCCCCCAGGCTACTTCCGCTCTCCCCCTCGTCAGGTACCTGAATCGTTGCAGCGTCACCGGCGGTCTCAAACATCATCAGCTCCTCTGGGTAAGTGTGCGAGGGTGGGTTCAGCAGCTCCTCGGGGTAGCTGGCCAGAGGCAGGCTAGGCTCTTCCTCGGGATAGCGGGCAAGAGGCAGGCTTGGCCCTTCCTCGGGGTGGTTGGCATGGGTCAGGCTCGGCCAGTCGTCCTCGGGGTAGCGGGCGTGAGACAGGCTCGGCCCTTCCTCGGGGTGGTTGGCGCGTGGCAGGCTCGGCCAGTCGTCCTCGGGGTAGCAGGCGCGTGGCAGGCTCGGCCAGTCGTCCTCGGGGTAGCGGGTGCGAGGCAGGCTCGGCTGGCCGGGTGTGAGCTCCAGCTGGCAGCGGCCGCAGACGTCTGGTCCTGGCGGTGGCTGGGCTCCTACTGAGCTGTGCAGGTCTGCTTTTATACTTCCGGGTCTGCGCCGTGACCTCTGAGGGGCGGGTGCAGGACCCAGTGGCTCCGCCCACAGTGGGGTTGGGGAAGGGCTGTCCCTCCGCGGGGCTGTGGGGATCCCACCGCCTCGCTACACTATTCAAGAGTAGCTTTGTGTTTTAATTATTTGTATTAGCATAGTATCTATGAGCCCTAGTCCTGGACCAGGACCACGTGGTGCTAGGGGCTGTACAAACACAGAACAAAAGGATGGTCCCATTAAAATAAATTGAATCTACAACCAAAGGCTCAGTATTTGTGACACAGGCGCAAACCCATGGAATCTGTGACCATTTGAATGCTTTCTGCTTTGGTGATGTATTTGGCCTCCTGCTGTGGCTGTAGTTCATGCTGGGAGGATGGTTCAGGGCAACCTGGAGAATGGGGTAAGGTTAAGTCTGTAGCTAAGGTTAGGACTCAAATTTAATATTAGGCTTTTTATTGGGATTAGTTCTTGGGCTGTACTTGTCAAGTACCCTCTAAAACCAACCTAGTTTGAGTGTCAAGGGTGTGATATACACCAAGTTGAAGTAGTTCCTGATAAATGCAATTCTTATTTGTTATTCACTCATGTAAAATATGGTATTCATATTGTGCCTAGGCTAACGACAATGAGAGCTTCACGTAGCTATGCAGGACTTAGGATAAGTTCTACTTAAATGCTTGCTTGTAAAACAATCAGGGAGAATGACTCCAGCATGTGCAGAATTTGTTCTTATAATCTATAGCCAGAGAAGATGCTTTACTTTTGTGACACAGTAAGAAGGTCTGATACGATGGCTTGTTTCTAAATGTGCCTTTCCCACATTTCTTTGTTAGCAAACTCTCCTATATTATCTGCTTTTGGCTAAACCTATAAATAACTATGTCAAGCCACTCCCTGAAAAGGCTCCACGTAATCTGGGATTCCAGTGGGTTTGATAGAAAATCTCTGAAATCAGCAGGCAAAAGCAGCCACAACAACCATCTAGATATCACTGATATTCTAACCCTGTATGTCTTCTGCTAGGATAAATGCTATGATATTCATTACCCCAAAGCACTGACTCTTGCAGTTAGGTCTGATTAAAATTGGAAGCCTACTATCTGGGCCATTGCCTTCCCCTGTTCAGATCATCTCTTTATTCTTAGTGCTCTATAACACAGCTCCGGTGCTGCCCAAGCTACATTGGAGAGGGTTGGTGTTTTAGTTTCCTTAGATAGGTTTGTCTAAGGTATTATGAGGTCTCTTCAAAAAGTGCTTTACAGCAGGGGTTCTCAACCTTTTTCTTTCTGAGTCTCCCCCCTCCTCCCCAACATGCTATAAAAACTCCAGGGCCCACCTGTGCCACAATAATGGCTTTTCTGCATATAAAAATCAGGGCTGTTGTTAGGGTACAAGTAGTGCAACTGCCTGGGGCCCCACGCCACAGGGGCTCCCGCGAAGCTACATTGCTCAGACTTTGGCTTCAACTCCAGGTGGTGGGGCTCAGGGCCCTGGGCTTCAGCCCCATGGAGTGGTGCTTCACCTTTCTACCCTGGGCCCCAGCAAGTCTAATGTGGGCCTGTTTGGTGGCCCCCCTGAAACCTACTAATAGCCCACCATTAGCTCATTAAATCTACTTTCACTTTAATACTTGCTTCCACTCAAGGGCCAAAAAATGAGATTTCCCTGTAACTGCTGAGTCTGTAGGTGCTTATCCTGGCCCTGTGCTCAGACTATCACACTGTTACTAGTGTTACATATTTTATTACATATTTACCCAGCGCTGTCCTAATCTCTGCCATAGGGTGGGCTTACCTGAGTGCTGCGCTGGGCAGCCTCTCCCCATCCTGAATGCAACATCACCATTGATTGTTTAATATTACAGCAGTGGCCTCAAATGAGATCCAAACTCCATTGTGGTAGGTGCTATACAAACAGCCCTGGTCTCACAGAGTTTAGCAATCTAAAGAGCCAGGCAGACAAGGAGTGCATTGTTACCCTCCTTTTACAGACGAGGAGCTGCGGCCCAGAGAGAAGTGACCTTCCCAAGATCACTCAGCAAGTTTGTGGCAGAGCAGGGAATTGAGCCCAGAGCTCCCCTTGGGTGGAGCTGGGTTGAAATTTTTTGAATTTCAAAATATTTCAACACAAAATAGGGCCAATTCTTTTGTAAAATATGTTCCCAGTTTTTAACCAGTTCTATTCCTGAGTCCTCGTGTGGAGCTTTAACCACAAAACCAGGCTTTCTCCAGGCCAGTCTGATGTAAGGATGCTCCAGTTAACTTTGAACCCAAGTTTGAGGTGGGAATAGTGGTGTTTTGGTCTCTAAGGAGTTAACTCTAGCTCAGTTTCCCCCAGCCCGTCCACATATGCTCAGGGGAAAGGGCTATAAGACTAGCTGCTTGCAAGGGAGAATGACTTTGGGAAGACAGGCTCCACACTATTGGGTTGCAGAGCTGGGGTGAACCCCATGCTGGGCCGTTTTCTGTCTATTATATGGTTTTCAAGTGGTTTTCATTCTTGTTGCAGATGCCACCCTCTCGTTCTCAAGAATGAACCTTGAAGAAAAGGCCTTGAGATGGATTCTAGGCTCTGCTCCAGCCACTTTACTCTGCTTCAGTGGCATGAAGGGGCTGCAGCAACCCTCTGGGGAATATCTCCAGTGGAGCAGGGCCAACATAGACAGCCCTACGCTGCTCTTGGATACGGCCCCTGGGTGCTGGCTGGGAATGAGGCAGGAGTATGCTGAAAGCAGGAGAGGGCTGTAGAACAGCTCAGAGGGAAGCAGGTAAGGCTGCCCTCAATGAGAGTAGTATCTAGGGCTGCTTTAGTTTGTGCAAAGGCCATGCCGCCCAGAGAGCAGCCTAGCAGTAGGCAGTAGCCAAGAGAGTTTGCAGCCATCTTCTCTCCACCTGCTCCTCTGTTTCTCTGCACCTCCTGAGAGGCATGGCACAGAATCTGATTGGGTTGCTGGCTGACAGGGTTTTTTTCAGTTTTCTGGACTGTTCCACACAGTCAGTGAGCTGTGCCATAGGGCAATTGAGATATTATCTTAATTAGCAAATTAACTCTTGCTTGATAACTTATCTTTATTGGGTACAAAAATTAACTTGCATTCCCGTTTTGGACACTAGAACTTGGAGAGGCTGGTATCAGAACCTTGGTGAGAAATTCACTCATTTCATATGGAAAGAAGGATTTGTAATATGACGTACTTTTTGAGCAAAATGTTTTAGGGCCTAGCTGCACTATAAGTCTAGTGGTGCCAGAGCTGATAGGGATCTAACGTCCCTTTGTGTTTATGCCGTAGATGGGACAATGTGGCTACAGCACTGTTAGGTGAGTGAATGAGCTTCAGACAAAAAATTAGCCACTGAAGTGATTAATTTATTTGTTTTGATTTTTTTTTAAAAAAAGTCAAAAACTGCAAGGCCCTTTTCCATAGATAAAAATGACATATTTGGTGAAAAAGTTCAAACAGCAAATAGATTTGCTCATGGACAATTTGCAAATGGAGAGGTGCAATGCATTCGATACGTCACTCATTGGGAATTATTCACTCGTCTCTGCAAGTGAGTGATAAACCATCATAGACAAGTGAACAAAACAGGCCTATGTGGGGTGAGAGCCAAATGAGAGACTAGGTGGGGGAGGTAATATCTTTTATCGGACCAACTTCTATTGGTGAGAGAGACAAGCTTGTGCACTTACACAGGCTCTTCTTCACAGATAAAGAATAAAAGATATTACCTCACCCATCTTGTAGCTACCACGCTGCATAGTGCTAAATGAAACATTCCTCTTGTAACAAGGGGCGGTTAGGAGAATAGGGCATGGTTGCTCTTTGGGGCAGATTGGTCTCCCAGTCTTTCATTTAGCCCTCGGCATATTTTTAAAGAAAATTTAAAAATTGTCTAGAGTCTAGTAATACAAGTTTCTTCAATTTGCAGTCTCCTACTCCCTCCCCAGCTGAGACTGCTGCATCTCTTGCCCTTTCCTACACTTGATTGCTGCCAAGGTCACTGGAGAAAAAGCATGTGCAAAAAGTATCTCGTGATCATGCTGGTCCTATGTCCCCTGCGCTGAGCATCAGGGTTAGCCTTGAACTCAGATAGCAAGTGGAAGGGCTGTATGGGATATCTGCTGATATGTCCTGACAGCTCACTAATGGCACAATTTAGATGGTATCTTAATTAGGGACCTGGGCTACAAATTTATCATTCTAATCTTCCACTCCCTGGGTAAAATATTAACTAGTTTTGCAGTGTTGGACAAGAATGGTTGGACACAAAGTTGTCCATAGCATGGACAGAGCTGCAAAAAGGTTGGCTTGATTCAGAACTTCCAGCCATTGCAACTCCACTGACATGAGTGGAGTCACTCCTACTTCTCCCAGGTGTAAGTGAGAGCAGAACCAGACCTGTTGTTTCTTATGTTTAAACTGGTGCTTAGTTTTTCTTCTGCTTATTGAGCAACTGCGGAGCTTAGAGGAGAAGAGCAACTGATATAAAGCTAGGAGTCAGTTACTACAGGAGAAAAGGATTACAACAGGTGGGATTCATTAATAATAATAATAATAATTAATAATTAATAATAAAGCTCTTCTACAGTATGTTTCATCAGTAGATGGCAACTTTACAAAGTAGATAAATATCATTATCTCCATTATACAGATGGAGAAACTGAGGTACAGGGCTCAAAGTCATACAGCAGACCCATGACAAAGAACAGAGTAGAATCCAAACTCTTGTGTCCTAGTCCACTGTTTTAGCCACTTGGACACACTGGGCTAGGCAGCAGGGTGCCTGAAAACAGCTATGGATTAGTCTGCATTTAATTTTTCAGTCAGCAATGAAGGGAAAAAAACACTTTGGGCTTTTAAAATTCTATCTAACACCATAAACCAGAAGATAATAGGAAATACGGTGGAATCCCGTTCATCTTTTCTACTGTAGTGGCCTTCAGACCTCCACCATTCATCACAATTTCACTTAATCACACAGCCTAACTCCAGCCTCCGTGAGATTTAGATATATTCTCCATACTCATACAGACAGAATCATGTCTCGGTAAATTCTAGAACATGCTGGTTGAACATTAAAACACATAAATGACCTGGCGTTGTTGGAGGTTGTTGTTAGGATTATGTGGCTGAGTGTGATAGTGAGTAAGTGAAGATGTGGATTGTGCTTGCTTACACACTGGAATGAAGGAGGAGGCTGTTGTGGAATCAGCAGTCATTGAATGTTAGGGTGTCTTGACTGAATGAGTTGAGATTGGCATAGATATTAATGTTGGCTCAATTGGTAATAGCCTTGAGCAACCTTTACTCTTGGTAGGTCTATGCTGCAAATAACTGGAGTTAAAATAGCAGTGAAAACACAGCTACCTGGCCTTTAGATCAGGTTAGCAGCTTGAGTTCAACCCTAACTCCATGTAGGCATTAGCTCAAACTGCTAATGTGAGTTAAAAGTGGAGGTTCTGTGTCTTCACTGCTGTTTTAACCCAAGTTAGCTAAAACTGCTTAGTTAGTCTGAGTTAAGAACACACCTTTTATTTGCTGTGTCGACATACCCTTAACAGTTTTGTGGAGTATTTAATTAAATGATTTTAATATTGCTGATAACATCTTCTATACGTAGAATTGAACAAAGATGAATGTAGGAAAAGAGAAGTCTCATTTTTAAAAAAATTCCTTATAGAACAATTATTTTGGTCAAAACATTATTGGTAAACAAGTCCAATAATAATATTTTAGCTATTGATATTATAGCTAAGGATGTTATCAGTAGATGTCAATTGTTTATAAGTATTTACGCAGGGTATAGGAATTATTCACAGATGACGATAAAGCTGAATGTTTTTTTTCTTCTTTCAAAAGGAGATCAGGTTCACAAGGCAATAGTTAACAAAGATAAAAAAAATACAGCGTACATCTCCTGGCACAGCGAGATATCAGTCAATATCATTTCAGTACGATATCAGTTCTGCTATTATAGTCCATATCTGGTAAAGTAATAGACGGGAAAATGTAGTCAGGATAGGTTAGAAACTGAATCCAACAATTTGTACCTTCACTTACAAGCATTGATGATAACTTGACTTTTACCACTAAAGGACCTTGAAATTAAAGTGATTTTGATAAACATATGTATTATCAAACACAAGTAAGCAATAATATCATTGCCCATCTGCTTAGCAGGGTATTAATCTACTTTTTGAGTAGACAAACTACAAGTCCAAAGGTAACAGATTGCTTCATTATGTTTTTATTATCATACAGCTATAAGTAGATCTGTGTGAAACATTCACGACTGTTTTTTCATACACAAAAGCAAACATTCTTACAGTTTGAACAAGACTGGGCCTTGTTTGGCCTGGAAAATTTTGTTTCCATTGGTCAGCACTGGTGCAGTGGCACTATTTTTAATAACAGGCCAGGTCTACACTGCGACTTTAAATCGGTTTAATGGCCAATATACCGATTTAACACTGTACCCGTTCACACGACGTTGTCATTAATATCGAGTTTAACGGCTCCTTAAATTGATTTCGGAACTCCTCCCAGACGAGAGGAGTAGCGCTAAATTCGATAGTGATAACTCGGATTAGGGTTTGTGTGGACGGAAATCGACATTATTGG